>NC_059344.1:54717570-55317570 GCF_019703515.2 Myxocyprinus asiaticus
CAACACCCCCATGGCAATTCCCAATGCCTGTAGTTGACTTTCAACTTCTAGTGAGTATAAATGATAAAAACAGACAAGAACCTAAAGAAACAATAGTACATAAATATTTGGATCAGAAATATGTATCAGTAATTCAGCTATATACAGATGGATCTAAAGATCCTGAAACAGGACATACAGCATCAGCAGTGTATATACCAAGGTTTAGGAACAAAATAGCAAAAAGAACATCTAATCATATATCAGTCTATACAACAGAAATGCTTGCAATATTACTGGATCTTCAGTGGGTGGAAGAGATCAAAATACCTGAAGTGGTCACATGTTCGGACTCTTTTGCAGCATTATTAAGTCTAAAGAGAGTGAAATCATCAACTAGGCAAGACATTTTATCAGATATTTTACAAAGTTTGTTCAGAATACATCAAACAATTATCTCATTTGTATGGGTACCCACTCATATAGGGGTAGAAGGAAATGAAGTGGTGGATCAAATAGCAAAACGAGCATTAAAACACTCATAGAGTTGAATGTTCCAATGAGTAAATTGGAAATAAAAGGGCTAATTAAAGGAGCTGTAAAGGATATGTGGCAAAGAACATGGGACAGTAAGAATAAAGGACGACATCTATATAATATTCAGAGAATAGCTGGGAGCGAGAGGAGAGGTTTTGGGAATAGAAGGGAAGACAGTATAATATCACGTCTCAGAATTGGGCATTCTGCTCTTAACCAGTCACTACAAATGATTGGAAAACATGTATCCGGATGTTGTGTCAGATGTGATCTTCCTGAAACAGTCGAGCATGTTTTAATAAAGTGTAAAGGTTATGACAATGAAAGACTACAACTTATAGAAGCACTTAGAGATATAGGAGTTAATCAGCTTTCACTGCAGAATTTGTTAAAGATACAACTGTAAGAGTGTTCAACATTTTAATTAAATATCTCAAAGACACAGAGTTAATGGTCAGGATTTAAGATGTACATGTAGTTTGTTGGTTCCCTTTTTATTATTATTATAAAAAATAAAATAAAAAATTACATTTTTTTTTTTAATGTAGTTTTCGCTCGACGTCAATGCTCCACACCAGTAGGTGGCGGAATATGCACCAAAAGCGGGTTTGCCAACCGCCATAAAATGTCAAAGAAGAAGAAGAAGAAGATTTTCAACTTTCACCCCGCATAAGCTCTTCCTCTTCCGTCGGCAGTGATAGCAGGTATGGCGGATCATCTTTTCCCTGAAAATATGATTCAGACATCCATCTCAATCTGCCGTTTCTAAGGACCAAATACATAATATTTAGAGCTTTATATGTAGAACAAACTCTAATATTAGAACCCAGTGCGATATTTAGTCAATAAAGAGACAAGTAACGTAATTTTGCTACTGCTTGGGGTTTCAGCTGTGACATTGTAACGTCCATTTACAAACAGGAACGTCAGCGATTCAGATTTTTAAATCATTAGCCCTTGCATTCGTTTATTTGACAAAATCAATATGGTTGAAAAATGTGTTAATTCATGTGTAGCTGTGTGCTATGTTTTGTCTATTCTGTCACCGAGTCCGAATGTCTAAAATCAGCTGCGCCGTCAAGAGTCAGACTAAACATGCACATATATAACTGAAATGACTTGAGATCATTTAATGATTGTTTTAGGTCAAGATGCAGCGCCTGACTTACCGTCGTAGGCTTTCCTACAACACTGCTTCAAATAAGACCAGACTGTGAGTACTGCTGCATTGCTAGATCACTCATGATGTTTGCCATAGCATTGTTACACACAATAAATTCTGAGATTAAAGCTGTACATAATAAATGTATTGTGTCTTTCAGGTCACGTACACCTGGCAACCGCATTGTTTACCTGTATACCAAGAAAACTGGGAAGGCACCCAAGTCAGCATGTGGCATTTGTCCTGGTAGACTGCGTGGTGTAAGTAAAACTGCATAGGACTCTTGATTTTGTGTCTCTTGCAATGCATGTGTCTGGACTAAAGAGTAATAAAAGGCAGGCATATCACACTTATTAAGGATGTTGGAGGATGAGTAATATTATATGAAATAATATGAAATGCATCGTTGCAGTCATTTTTGGTCCTTGTTGCTATGTTTACAGATGTGAACAACTGGTACTTGCTGTGCTGTTGTAGAGTCATAGTTTGTTGTTTCCCTTTTTGTACAGTGTGCACATTAAAAATGGACCCATTTCACTCTTCTGGGTTTTGGAACGCAGAAGTAAACGATTGCAGGGTAGACTTCGATAGCAGTGAGTGGGAGACCACTTACCCATTTGCTCCAGTTTCAAAACTTTCCAAATTAAGAAAAAAATGGAGAGCGATTGATTATGGGGGTCACAAACGAGATGGCAAATTTACGGTCACTCAGCTGCTGTATTCAGGGGCGTAGATTCTGGGGGGGGGATGTACCATATATTTATACCATTATCAATGGAAACATATAAATGCTTTACGCTGCAACCTTATTTGCCTTATTGCATCTGTGGAAACTGATTTTTTTAAACTAATTCCAGGGTAGTATAATACATAGTATAATGTCAGTAATTGACACTAAATAAAAAATTGCAGATGTAAAAAAGTTTGCTAGATTTATGCTGATAAATATGGCGGAAACTTGTCATAGCCTGTGTAAAGGGTCCATTGTCCATATCCAATTTTAAACACTTGTTGATGGATAAAGCACAAGGTAGCCTCCATCCACTCGCCATTTATATGCTCACTGATGCTGGTAATTGCATTGTGTGTTAGTGACTGATTGACCGGGGTTGCAGGCAAATCAGCAGTGCTCCCCATAGAGTTATTTTTCCTATGCATCTGAAAAGGGTGAAAACTACGCTTTAAGCATAGTAAATGGTTAAGCATAAGAATAGTTTATTGCGGTTATAAGGAAAAAAGAAAAACAAACTGACTCCACAACAGCACAGCTAGTACCAGTTGTTCACATCTATTGAAAGTCTACGTCAGTTTGGATTACAAAAGAATTGATTCAGCTCTTGCTGGACAATTCACATCAAGGTGATGGTAAACTTGACATATTTGAACTCACATGGTTGAAACAATATTGTTATGTTTGTTCCTGAACAGATTCGTGCTGTGAGGCCCCAGGTCCTTATGAGACTGTCAAAAACCAAGAAGCACGTCAGCAGAGCCTATGGTGGCTCCATGTGTGCCAAGTGTGTACGAGACAGGTAATAGACTGAAGCCATTGCATTAGTTGGAAATGAGTAGAACATTTGGACTAGGATTTAAATAATTTGATATTCATGGTACAAACTTTAAAAGCCTTCTATGAACACATGACACAAATCTGTCTATCACTTTTTAGGATCAAGCGGGCTTTCCTCATTGAGGAGCAGAAGATCGTTGTCAAAGTACTGAAGGCACAGGCACAGAGCCAGAAGTCTAAGTAAATGTGGATTTGTATTGTTTAAAATAAAAGGTTTGGACACCACTGTTGTTGTTTTTTCTTTTGTAGAAGGATGGCGTTTACATTGAAAAGCAGGTTAAGAAAAAGTTGATTTATGCCGAGGAAAATAGTTTTCAGGTTGCATTGGTATAGCATGATGAATTAATTTATTTTAGGTTATTTATCATGGCCACATTTTACAACTAAGAATATTGAGCCAAATGAAACATATCTTGCAGTTGAATGTGTTGTTTTTGAATTGGATCATATCTAAATGGTTTACCGCATATGAATGCAATCCACTCTATTAATATTGTGCAATGATAAATTAAAAGGTTAAGGCACTGGAATGGCTTTGTATAACACTGATAATTTCTGATAACTGAATATCAACGTGTCCTTTGATTAGAGTAAGATTGCCAGTCAGTAGGTGCTTCTTCTCATACTGTTATTCTATAGAAATGGTTTAGTCTTTTATCAAAATCACCAATCCAAGACAAAAATTGCTTTAAAGCTACTCCCAACGATCTGCACAGACCTTGAGTGTTCTGATTATATTCAAATTGGCTTCTCTAACTTTCTAGCTAGTGTAAATTACATAAGTGCTTCCTTTGAGATTTAGTCTTATGTCAATCTTGTCACCTTTAACAAAAAGGAGTAACAAAAGTACAAAAATTATGACAATTTAAGTTTTTTTTTTTTTTTTAACAATTCAGCTACCATTGGATGCTGTGTCGAGTAAATGTACTTCTTGTAAAGAGTGTGTTTGAATGTGTGAGCTTAAATGGGTAGGCTTCTTGTTTGAGAATTCTTTCTCAGAACCACAGACGCACACTATTTTGCATCATCTCATTGAGTGTTTCTGCAGTAAAAAAGGTCTGTTCAACTTCAGAAATACAAACCACAGAGACACACTGACTCAGACAGACCAGAATAGATACACTGAACTCTTCCTGTTACACTTCTTAGCATAAATAGTGACATTTGTACAGCAGAGTTTCATAGGGTCTTTGCTCATTGAAACAAACACAGATTAACATTTCTGTTTTATTGAATCATCCAAAGAAAGACAGGAGTGAAGATAAGAGAATCCACATTTTTGGGGTATCCTATTTCAGAGTGCCAACTTCAATGTAAAACTGTGAGCACAGGCTCGTCTCATTCTCACACTGACAGTGGAAAATGAAGCAGATTGTCTTCATGAGTCTCCTGCTCTACACCAACACACACAGTGTGGTGAGTGGTGAGTATCGTCAAAATCTTTGACGTGTAAAAGACTTAACTGTGAATGATTTTAAAGCAGGATGAGACTAAAAAAAATACAGGCTGTTTATGTGTAAATCTTTTCAATATTCTAGTTTTTCAGCTGGTATTATTTACTGTAAAGATCAAAATAACATATATTATTTGTTGTATGATAATAGTTTACTGGAAATAATAGCATGTTATCAACCTTGGCATGTACATAATGTAAAAGTGACCAAATGCATTTTAAAATGCATTTGTTGATTTTTAATGAAAATGAATAGGCTGCTATATAAACACAAAGCAGAAAATGTTTCAAATTAAAGATCAGAATAATGGTGTTGTGCTTTTACAGCATTTCAGCTCTGCTTCTTTGTTTTGACAGAAATATTCAGAGTGTCACTGAGGGAAATAATGCATCCCTCTACTGTAAACATGAGGGGAAAGTGGTATGGACTAAAGACAGAGATGTACAGTGCACAAAATGAAGAGATAAAGAAACACATTGATGATCCGCACAACCGTTATAGTGTATTGAGTGATTTATCACTACACATAAAGAGTGTTTCTCTCTCAGACTCTGGAATTTACGACTGTAATAAGAATACAGCTGTGAATCTGACAGTAACAGCATCAGGTGAGTGTTCATATGCTTAACATCAGAGATAACTTACAAACTGTGTCAGCATTACAGTTTGCTATATTGTCATGAAAAGTTATGTTATTCATAATCAATAAATGTCATTTTTGTAAATTTTTGTTAGTTTTTAAAATTTGGAGGAGACCGTCAGAGAAAAATAAAAATTAAATTAAAAAAAATTTTTTAATTAAGAAATCATGAATATCTCTCAAAAAAAAACCTGATTCTGAGCAGAGATGATATGTAGAATCAATAGAAATAACTGATATATTCACAAAACTAAATCACATATTCACATTTTTTTTGTGTGTGATATTCATAGCACTCTTAATTTACACTCTGTTGATTCATTCAGACATCATAAAATATACTTTGTTTTGCTAGGAGAAAATATTGCTGTATATATATATATATATATATATATATATATATATATATATATATATATATATATATACACTGTATATATATATATATATATATATATATTAAATAATTTGTTACAATATGCCATAATTGTTTTTGTTTTTTGAATCACTGAAAGGGAAGAAATCATATATTTTTTTTTATCTTTCATCATCTTCCAGTGAGCTCTGCAGCAGCTTTACTTCAGGAATTGACAGTGTGGACAAATCCAAGAGTACTCAATCTAATACCCATCCACAATTCACCTTAACACCAGGTACATTTAATAAATAAAAAAATGTCCCAGTTCTGTCTTTTATTAAGTTTTGGTGGCTTTTGTGTCTAGTGGAGTTATTTTAGTGTCTGGATGGGTTTCTGTTCCTCCGGCTGACAAGACTAACTTTACTAGACATGGTGCTGACCTGGATAACTGAGACATCCTACATTTAACTAATTTGTGCTCATGCTTCAATTGGTGTAAACTGACTTATTTGCATTTCTGTTCCCATAGAGACCTCAACTAGAACAGCCCTAATTGAAGGGACATCTTTAAAGAACAATGAAGGCACAAGAGGAGTAATCTTACAAACTGGTACATGAGCATTAACTTGTTCATGTAGTAGGCTACTTCAGTTGTTTATGATGAGCTGAACAACATACTGTATTACAGTATTTATTTATTTGTTTATTTAATAGGGACAATGCAGGTTAATGAACATCAGTACAAAAGTACGAGATGTATACATGCCAGATTTTAGCAACATTGCTAATTTACATTTGTGCTCAAAAGTTTGCATACCCTTGGAGATTTGGTAATATATGTACCATTTTTAAAGAAAACATGATGAGCAGGCAAATAAAATGTTTGTGTTAATCAATATTATACCACAAATGCTGTCGACTGAGCTTAATTTGTATTGAACTTGCATATTCCTTTAAGTCCATATCCTTATCAGAATCATTTCAAAAACTCTGAAACTCATCACACAGTGCTGATTATTATTGGTTGTAATGTTTGTGTAAAGACAAGATTATTAGGTTAATGTAGAGAAACTGGAAAATGCCCTAATCACTGATCTACCACCACAAAGCAGCATTCAGTTAAACATTTCAATACGTATGCACAGTTTCAAATTTCAAGTACATAAAGTATACACTTACAATGTCTTTTCTTTTGGTAATACTGTACAACTGTCAAAGTGGTAAGTAGGCCTAGTCGTAGTGGCAAAGTTTATTGTTTGGTATTGTATAATGGCATATTGTCACACATCTGCGTAGTTCTACATTTATAGTAGGCCTACCTTCAATAATTACAGCTATAATGTCCACAACACATACAAAAAGTATGTTTGTTTTTTTTGTTTGTTTGTTTTGTTAATTTATTATAATTATTATTTGTATTGTTATTTTAGAAATTATGATCCCTGTTGCAGTATTAGGAGGTTTGCTCGTGATAGTGGTTCAGCTGCTCTGGAGATGTGTCCGCAGAATAGGTGAGAGACTTATAACCATGTTGCTTTTGTTTACAGTCCACATTTTCTCTCAAGGATAGAAAGTCTTTATAATTATATGAATAACAATAGTGTATTGTCTTTTATTCATTTATCAGACATTTAGATTTAAATGCACATGATATCATTCAACATGATATCCTCTCACTACATTAGCATACTAGTCTATCTTTATTTTGTCATCCTTATGTTTGGTACCTTTTTTTTTTTTTTTTTTTTTTTCCCCAATGCAGAAAATGGAGACCAATATCTTAATTTTATACATAAAATATATATATATATATATATATTTATTTTTAAATCTTTGACTTTTCAGTCTATGTCATTCTCCATTAGCTGTAGCCAGATATACTTAAAATTTTACAGTTTACTTATGAACAGGACATTTTGTTTTGTTGTTTAAAGGAATATTCCGGGTTCAATACAAGTTGAGATCAACCAAAATAAAAAACATTTTCGACTCTTCACACCTTTTCTTTAAAAAAAAGCAAAAATGGAGGTTAGGCACTTACAATGGAAGTGAATGGGGCGTATGAAAAAAGCAGATGTGTATAAAAGCAGAAATGTGAAGCTTATAATTTTATAAAAGCACTTGCATTAATTCTTCTGTTAAAGCTCATATATTAGTTGAGTTGTGAAGTTGTTTACATCCTATTTTTGGTTTTTTTATATAGTCCTTTTAGGGTTTGTTGACATTACATTGTCATAGCAAACTAAATTTGCTATAACTTTACACAGAAAAGATTAGTAAGCGATTTTATTACACTAAAATCATGTTAACATGCATATTGTTTATGTCTTGTGGCTATACTTTTGAAAAAGGGGCAGATTCACTAAACAGTTGCGGCACTTTTGTACACGGTATTTTAGCGCAAAAACCTGCGACTTATTCAGTTACCAACCGCAATCTATTTTAGCAGGTGCAATCAGCACTGAAATTGTGCCGCGTCTTGAGTATTAAGGCCTAAATTAAGTCATTGTCATTCCTTTTCAAGCAAACATGACTCCTTTCTATGTAAATTATTAGGCTCATTATAGATTGCCCTTCATTCACAAAAACTGCCTTCCGCAATTTAGATTGCGCTATTACCGCAAATGAAAGTAGGTGGTAAAATGAATTTTATTTAAATGAGATGTTTTAGAACATTTTCAACCGATCATATCAGCAGTAATTAATCAAATAATCATCAAATGATGGAGAAGAGTGTCATAATCTAGTATATATCCAGATGTGTGGTGTAGTCAAGTGCACTTTCAGCATGTTTGAGAGATGATTTAGGTGTCTGGATCACAGTGATGATTTACAGTCCCGGTAGGGTGTGCCAAGTACGGAGGTCTGCGGCATCTTCTGCTATATAGCGCTCAGAATTGACCTGCAAAATAGGAATTGTACATGAAAATTGCTTTCTGCACCCTTTCTGTGGGCGCATTTTTGCTGTTAACTGATCTGCATAATTCCTTTAGTGAATGGGGCGCTAAACCAGCTCATAGAGTGCATGCTAATAAATAGCGTGTTTACCGACCACAATTAATTCGTAGTGAATTCCCCCCAAGTGTTTTAACGTTTACGAATTTGCCCCTTTCACATCCATTGTAAGTGCCTCGCTGTAACTTAGATGCTTGCTTTTTTTTAAAGATAGAGTGGCAAGTTAAAATAATTTTTTGTGGTACTCAACATTATTCCACAAATGCTGTCAATTGAGCTTAACTTGTAGTGAACCCAAAATAGGCCTATTCCTTTAATTCTTGCTCTAAGTGCACTGGCACAGCGTGCTGTTTCTTCATATACACTATCATCTAAGCCCTGTATTGGATCTATCATTGTTGAGTCTTGACATAATTTAGTGCTGGACGATCAGATTCAGATAACTTTTCTATTCTGAAAGAATTCAGTGACTGATTCTCTTCATTTACACAGCTGTTCAGTCTAATAGATAAATATCATCAATAATTTTTTGGCTGGTGTTTCAGCTGCTAAGGAGAAGAACGATCACATTCATGGCTTCAAAGTAATTAAAGTTCCTGCAACACAACCTGGTGGGTCCAATTTAAATAATTTGTTAATACTTTTATTAATAGATTCTCACAGTTGTAAATGCAACCACTCTAAATTCCAAATTCACCCTAATGTTTATTGGACATTATTAATCTTTTGCTATAGTTCAGAATAATTTTTGATCAAGTTGAAAATTTAATTTTTTAAATAAGCATGAAACTTACACTAATATCACACTCTCAGAATGTCCCTTTTTATAATATTTTTGGTTTGAGCTGTATTATGGCATTTACATGGTGTCAGAAAGATGTGGTGAGCATCTCTGTTTTGTTTTTTTTAGGTGAGGAGCACAGTGTGATAGTGTACCACATGATCTAAAGAGTGAACATGAAAAGAGGACCTTGCAGTGTAAAGTAATACTGTCCTTTGATAGGATTATAACAGGAAAACTTCAGCCTTTAAGTACCTAAGTAAAAGTTAGATTTAGTAAACATTGAGAATCTAAATCAATGTGATTATCTGTGTGTACTGAATAGATGTCTGTATAGTGTTACGCATCACCAGTTGAATTTACTGTATGTTTGTTTGCGGCCTTGGCTCTTACTTGAATTAAGTTCATATCAATTGCTATTGCATTTGTATTGCATTTATTTCCTTGTCAGATATTTTTGTTAATCAATAAAAATGAAGTATTTTTTTGGTCAAGAAAGAAGATAAGAGCACGTATCAAAAATGCTCAAATGCATCCGAAGAGTCTGCAGTTCTGACAGTGTTTAGATCTTCATGCTCTATTTGTGAACAAGAAAGCTTCAGAATCTAAAAAAGTGATTCACTTTTAAATGGACTGAACAGAGTGTTAGACAACTGGCACCCAGAATTATGGACATAAATTTATGCCAATTCCATATGATTAAAAATGCCTCAATAACTATTATTGTTGAGTACAAAATTCATATGTTAAATGTGTTATTAAGATTTATTAGTTATTTATATTTAAACAATATCACACGAGCAAGAGTGCGATATGGCCCTACATCAGCACTGCTGTGATTAGACTGCAGGCACGAGGCCACAGGCCGAGTGCCATAGGTAATCATAGCAGTGCTGATTTAGGGCCATATAGCACAATTGCGAGTGTGATATTGCTTATATACAACAGTTCAATGAACAAGTAAATTTAAAAAATTATGAAAAACTGAGTACGGTCATAAAAACGCATTTGTGCATGGAACTACCTTCTTACGCGACGGATCAGAATCTGCCGTTGCTGGTTCAAACCAAATGATGTGTCCAAGCCTCCTTTAGTAATTCAAAAATGTCACTTCAGAAATAGTATCACGGCTTGGGCTGTTCCTAACAAGTTAGATGTGTGTGTGTATGTGTGTGTGTGTGTGAGAGAGAGAGAGAGAGAGAGAGAGAGAAAGACAGAGCCAGAGCATGTGCGATCACCTGTTGCCACTCCCAAGAAGAGATGCTGTCAGCCTTCTGAAGATCAGCTTTCTCAGTGGAAAAATAGCCGTCCAAGTGGGGGTATTTCTCCCTATTTCGCGGTAGCCGGTGCACAAAAGTCTTTCACTATAGAAACTGCAATCTCATCCGCCATTTTAAACAGCACGTCCTCTCCAATATGGAAAGTCCGGTAAGAGGTAAGCGCCTTGAGTTGTGTAATTAATCAGTCTGTTGTGTCTCTCAGCTGTGATGAGCCGTAATGCTGAATTTGTTCGTTTAAAGCCGTTTAAAGCTATTTCCTAGCTTTAGTAGTGTAGTTGTAATACAAGCTATCACGTAGAGCTGTTGTATGTAAACAATGACTGACGTAGATTGACTTCATGTCACCTAACTGGCTCATATTACACACAAAAATTATCTTTTGCCACCACCTGCTGGCTAACATATGTAATGTCAAAGTCTACGATCCTGTGCTAACCAGCTGGCCCCCGTCTTCACACAGATCTTTAGCAGATCACTGGAGCAGTGTGAAGTTCCCTGCTGTTTCAAACGCTCAATCATTATTCCTGACCCAAAGAAACCAAAAATCACAGGACTTAATGACTACAGACTCGTCGCTCTGACATCTGTGGTCATGAAGTAATTTGAGAGACTGGTGTTGGCCTACCTGAAGGACTTCACTGGACCCTTTCTTGATCCCCTTCAATTTGCTTATCGAGCAAACAGGTCTGTGGATGGTGCAGTCAATTGCATCGTATCCTGCAACATCTGGACAGACCAGGGACATATGCAAGGATCATTTCTGTGGACACCATCATCCCAGATATTCTCCAGATTAAATTAAACCAACTCTCTGTTCCCATCTCAATCTGTCAGTGGATCACCAGCTTTCTGACAGATAGGCAGCAGTTAGTGAGACTGGGGAAGTTCACTTCCAGCACCTGTACGATCAGCATTGGTGCCCCCCAGGGATGTGTGCTCTCCCCACTACTCTTCTCCCTGTACACAAATGACTGCACTGCCAAGAACCCCTCTGTCAAGCTCCTGAAGTTTGCAGACTACACTAACTGTCATCGGCCTCATCCAAGATGACAATGAGTCTGCATACAGAAGGGAGGTTGAACAGCTGGCTGTCTGGTGCAATCAAAACATCCTGGAGCTGAACATGCTCAAAACAGTGGAGATGATAGTGGACTTTAGGAGGAACACCCCAACATTGACCCCACTCACCATTCTTAACAGCACTGTGGCAGCAGTGGAGTCATTCAGGTTCCTGGGCACTACCATCTCACAGGACCTGAAGTGGGAGACCCACATTGACTCCACTGTGGAAAAAGGCCCAGCAGAGGTTGTATGTAACAAATTCCAAAATAAAGAAAGTTATTAATATAGACAACACAGACATCGGGAAATTCAGTTGCACATAGCATGCTATTGTAGGGAAAGAAAACGCTGATATTATTTAAGTGTTTTTCAAGAAACACTTTACAGACACATAAAACATGAGAATGCCTACAACATGTAAACTAACATCATATTTGTCAATATTTGTTTGAAAATGCTACCGCGTACAATTAATTTGTTACACCGTCACATAAATTTAGACCCTCTTACTGCAATCTTGCATATTATGTCCCTGTTTTTCCCCCCTTTCTGAGTTTAAATGAAACAAAATTGTGAAGTGTACACAAAACTGTTTATTCTTATAAATATAACATCCTAAAAGATGTTTTTTCCAAGCAATTTTTCAAACCCCTTCAAAACTCCTTTGGGGGTGCTTCGACAGTCGGATATGAATGTCGGAGACAGTAGGTAGGCCGACAATGAGATGAGCAAGTTCTGCGCAGAACCGATCACCGGTGATCAGCGGCTATCGCAAGCCGTTTTGGCTTTTAAAGCTTTTGTCTAACTATCTGTAATTATATTTTAGATTTCTACAAATGCATTTTGACGAGTCACAATTATAATTTGACTAGTAAGAAAGAACATTAAAGATATCTGTTAATATATTTTGCCTAGTCGAAATTCCATTTAAGATATCTGCAATGATGTCACAGATTTTGTCACTTGTCATGTCACACATCCACAAAGATGATAAGAGATATCTGTAATTCAGTTTTGACTAGTCAAAATTATATTTTCAGATATCTAAATTGCTCTTACCCCTAGTCGATCTGCTGTGTTGTGACGTGCAATGATTCTTCATTACGCACCGCCCCTCACTTCCTGTTGCTAACCCCTAGTGCTATCGAAGCTGTTAAAGTAACTAGCTGCTAACAGAAAGATTAAGTTGATGATTGACAACTTAATAAACAATATCTTGATCCATTCATATATGTTAAAAGGTCTCCAGATAACTATGTGTAGCAAAGTGACTGTAATATGTTGCAGCATGGACCAATTTAACCGTGTTGGAGTGATGAGACATTGATCAATAAAGTTTGTTTCTAATAATTACATGCCCACTGTAGACATGCAATGTGCAATTGACCTTTGAGCTAATGTAGGGGTCCCCTCTGATTTTATTTGTGTTTATTTGGGAATGATGGCTGATACAAATCATTTTTACAAGTGCTCCATCATCACTGTTCCTTCTTATTGGATTTGTATTTATTTTTTAATTGCAAGATTCTGTTTCAAATAAACCAAACATGCAAGACTAACATTAAAAGATCAATTCTTTATCAGACAAAATGGCGGACGGCAAAAATTTCCAAGGTAGGATTGTTTTTGTTTTGTTTTTTTAAGGCGTGGCATAGCAGAGAGGCAATTTGCATAAGCATTTTAGATATCTGTAAAGTATTTTTCACTAGTAAGAATGTTGATTTAAGATATCTCTTTTAAAATTCTTCCTAGTCAGATTAATAATTGCAGATATCTCCAAATAAAGATCTTCCTGTTCTGTAATCAATTTGAGATATCCATAAATACATTATAGATATCTTTAAATGAAAATGGCCTAATTATAATTCAAATTAAATGTATCTCCTATTAAATATTCACTAGTCATAAATCCTATTCAGATATCTACAACTATATTTTGCCTAGTCATATCTTAGTTTCATATATATATATATATATATATATATATATATATATATATATATATATATATATATATATGTACTTATGATATCTTAAAAGATGCATAATTGTAGATATCTGTAATTGAATTATGACTAGTCAAAACCATATTAAAGATATCTTTATGTTCTGACTAGACATAATTCAATTACAGATATCTACAATTGATTTTATTACTAGTAACAACTTAATTAGAGATATCTTAAATTATAATTTGTACTAGTAATAAATCAATTGTAGATATCTTTAATTACAATTTCTACTAGGGAAAAACTATTGTAGATATCTGAAAATATTTTTCAATGCAATCCTCTGGAAACAAATGTCTGGTCAAAGTTGCATTGCAGATATCTTCAATGTTAATTATGACTAGTCAAAAATGCATTGTAGATATCTTAAATGTGAATCTCTACTAGTCAAAAATGCACAACAGATATCTGAAATTGGAGTTTTGACTAATCAAAACATACTTATGGATAGTCAAATCAGAATATTAAATGATAAAAGCGCCTGCCATATAGTCTCTTCCTGTACACGTCGCTCTACGGGCTGTGACGTATGCAGAAGCCGTCAGCAATTCACACACGGCATTAAATTAAACCATGGAGACCCTCATCAGCCTACCGTTTACTGTTCTGGAATGCCCGAATATCAAACTTAAAAAACCATCATGGCTGCATATGCCTTCTGCAATGACTGTCTATGCCGTCGTGATTGTTTCATATTTTCTCATCACCGGTGGTAAGTGTATCAAAGCCAACACAGG
Organism: Myxocyprinus asiaticus; assembly: GCF_019703515.2. Lineage (NCBI taxonomy): Eukaryota > Metazoa > Chordata > Actinopteri > Cypriniformes > Catostomidae > Myxocyprinus > Myxocyprinus asiaticus. The sequence continues at coordinate 54,732,095 of NC_059344.1, forward strand.
CTAAACTAGACTTCTGCTAATCAGCAACACAACAGTTTATTAACAATAGAACATTTGCAGTAGATATGTATTGATGTGATATTTTATTGAATATGCATCTCCATATCTTCGTGCTTTGTGAAATAATGTTGAGAGTTAACCTGCTATCTGTTAGCATTCATAGTTTTTATTCTCATATTAAATTGCACTCCACACTGTATTGTCTCCAGAGACAAAATGAGTTACTCTGCTGTTCCTTACTGCACATTACATTTGCAAGAATTAAACTTACGTTTCATTATTTTACTGATGTAAATAGCTGGCTGAATGATTACACCAAACTATATGATGGAAAATGTCTTCTGAACTCTCCAGGCATCATTTACGATGTGATAGTTGAGCCTCCAAGTGTCGGATCAATGACTGATGAACAAGGACATCAAAGACCAGTAGCTTTTCTGGCATACAGGTAAAGCGGTTTCATTCATTCAGGCCAATAATCAAAAGTAACCAGCTGGTGGCGTTGCAGATGTATTTAAAGGGACAGTTCACCCAAAAATGAAAATTCTCTCATAATTTACTGACCCTCATGCCATCCCAGATGTGTATGACTTTATTTCTTCTGATGAACACAAACAAAGATTTTTAGAATAACTGCATGCAATGCAAGTGAATGGTGACCAAGTCTTTGAAACTCCAAAAAGCACTTAAAGGCAGCTTTAAAAGTAATCCATATGACTCCAGTGGTTAAATCCATGTCTTCAGAAGCGATACGATAGGTGTGGGTGAGAACGGACCAAAATATAACACTTTTCTTTTTCCACTGTACATCTTACCATTCCAGTCTTCTTTTGACATGATCATGATTTTAAGCTCGATTACACTTCCTAGTGCTTGACGCATGCGCAGAGCGCTAGTTGACACTAGGAAGTGTAATCAAGCTTGAAATCATGATTGTTCCTAGAGACTGCAATGGCAAGATTTATTGTAAAACAAAACATTTCGGTCTTTTCTCTCTCAAAATCAACTAGATCGCTTCAGAAGTCATGGCTTTAACCGCTGGAGTCGTGTGTTTTTTGGAGCTTCAAAATTTTGGTCATCATTCACTTGCATTGTATGGACATACAGAGCTGAGATATTCTTTTAAAAATCTTTATTTGTGTTCTGCAGAAGCCATACACATCTGGGATGGCATGAGGGTGAGTAATTGATGAGAGAATTTTCATTTTTGGATGAACTATTCCTTTAAAGGGATAGTTCACCCCAAAATGATATGCCTGCTAGGTGTGTATGACTTACTTTCTTCAGCAGAACACATTAAAATGCTAGTGAATGGTAATCCAACTTTTGAAGCTCCAAAAATCACAGACAGTCAGCATAAATGTCATCCATATGACTCCAGCTGTTAAATTGTCTTCTAAAGCGACATGATAGCTTTTGGTGTGAAAAAGATACATTTTTAAGTACTTTTTAAACTCTAAATCATGCTTCCGGTCAGAAGCGGTATGCACGTGTGACGTAATCGCGTTGGCACGTTAGACACGTGAGAACTGAGACATGTGCGACACCCATGGAAGAGCAGCACTGTTTACACTTGAGTTGGAAGAACGCTGTACAGAAGCTTTGTTGGTTTTGCTTTAGATCTGTATTTATCTGTTTTTTTACTCACAATACTGCATTTGTGTGCTTATCCTGGATGTCTCAACCGAGAGGAGAACGTGAGATTACATCTGTAAAATGGCAAGGCGAATACGTCACATGAGAGAATGTGTGAACTCCACCCTCTCGTGAAGCTTGCAGGAAGCGATGGTTTATAGTTAAAAAGTACTTAAATATATATCTTTTTTCGCACCAAAAGTGATCGTACCACTTTAGAAGACATTGATTTAACCGCTGGAGTCATATAGATGATGTTTATGCTGACTGTCTATGATTTTTGGAGCTTCAAAAGTCTGATCAACATCCACTTGCATTTTAAGGACCTACTGAGCTAAGATAGAGTTTTTCTTCAAATGTGTTCTGGTGAAGAAAGTCATACACACCTGGCATATGAGGGTGAGTAAATGATGAGAGAATTTTCATTTTTTTTGGTGAACTGTCCCTTTAAGGCACTTCAGTGTTGTCAGAGACTAGTATCTACCATTTGGGTCTTCAGACTTTCTCATGCCAAAGACCCCCAAATATGATGGTCACCCTTCCTCAAATATAAGTATATATGTGTGTATATTTTCAGTATAAAGACACATTTATTCAGTTTGTTGCAAAAAGTAGCCGTGAAACCAATCCATCCATTTTCTATACCCACCTATCCCAAGTAGGGTCATGGGGGTTGGGGGGGTGCTGGTGCCTATGCCAAGTACCTTGGGCGAAGGCATAACTATTGCCCCTATTTTGACACAGTATCACCATAAACCTCCTGGGGTCCTTTTACCCCAAGTGTGGGGTAATAGACGCCCTCGTTTATTATATAAAAATAAGTTTTTTTTTTTCCTGTTGTTATTTATTTTCCCACAAATGATGTAGCTCCATCAAATATTTAATAAAACATTTATATTTTATCTTGATACATTTTGTGACCAGAAAAAAAATGTTTCTCCTTAAAGTTAGTTCCATTGTACCCTACTATACCATTCTTAACCTATAGAGAGAGACCCTGTCGTTGAGATTATACATTGCTAAGAAAGTCACTTTTCAGTTCCTTATTACATTTACATAAGAAATGAAAAGGGAGTAGGTGCCATAATTCATTATCCTGTGTGATATAGCAGCATTTTGCGATTTGTCAGTCAGTACGTAATTTTTTCATGAAGACTTCTTATGGTTTTGTAGAACTTTGCAAACAAACCTGAATGTTGGTATGAACGTCACTGCTTCTGTGATCCTATGAATGCACATATCTTCTCTCTTAAAGGGTTAACGGGCAATACATCATGGAGGGGCTGGCCTCCAGCTTTCTGTTCACAATGGGAGGCCTTGGCTTCATAATCCTGGATCGCTCTAATGCGCCTAATATTCCCAAACTGAACCGTTTCCTCTTGCTCTTTATCGGCTTTGTTAGCGTGCTGCTGAGCTTCTTCATGGCCAGAGTCTTCATGAGGATGAAACTGCCGTAAGTTACTATGATTTTATATTAGCAATTTAAAAAGTTATATATTTAGACTATTTTATATTGCACTTCCCAGTCAGAATTTTGGACACACATAAACCTACTATTTTCCACATTTTAGTTGAAAAGGCAATAATAAAAAAATAAAAAAATGAAACCCTAATGGAAATAAGGGAATTATTTAGTGAACACAAAATGTTAAATCAAAACTATCGGATATTTTAGATTATTCAAAGCCAACCTTTGCTTCGATTGTAGTTCAACTTCATGAGACATCTGCCTGGAATGCTTTTAAACAGTTGGAGTTCCCATGTATGCTGGGAACTTGTTGGCTGCTTTTCCTTCATAATCAAGTCCAACTTTTCAATAATAAAAAAAAGTAAATGTAATTTAAATGTTAGTTTTGTACAAAGATTTATACATATGTGATTTACAAAACTAAATTCAAGCATTTAGGCATAAGCCTTTAGATCAAAATGTTTCCACGATTATGAAAAACAAAAATTCTGTCAAGTGTGGCCAGACTATTTACTGGTAGTGAATACTTATAAGATATTGTGCAAATTACTGTCTAATGTGAGTAATAGACAGAAACATGCACTGTTGCAGACATTTAAAAATCTAATTAATTCCTAGCAATATACAGTCATGTCAGTATATTGTGGTTTGAATTGCTGCTCAGCCTGAACTTTAGATATGGCAGACATTTCAGTGGCATCTCTTTGTTAGCCTTAAGTAACTTCTTAATTTAATGCTTTGCTTTTAAAAGAGAGTTCTGAGATTGTTCCTTAACAAAGTTGCAGTCTGATGTGGTAATACAGTAACTTGAAAGAATAATGAAACAATGATTTGAACACCTAATCACTTCTCTGCTGATTCTGCATATCAGAAGTTTGCCAAAAGTTTGGAATAATGTACAGATTTAGCTGTTTTGGAAGGAAATTGGTACTTTAATTCACCAAAGTAGCATTCAACTGATCACAAAGTATAGTCAGGACATTACTGATGTAAAAAACAGCACCATCACTATTTGAAAAAAGTCATTTTTGATCAAATCTAGACAGACCCCATTTCTAGCAGCCATCACTCCAACATCTTATCCTTGAGTAATCATGCTAAATTGCTAATTTGGTGCTAGAAAATCACTTGCCATTATATCAAACACAGTTGAAAGCTATTTGGTTCGTTAAATGAAGCTTAACATTGTCTTTGTGTTTGAGTTGCCACAGTATGCAATAGACTGGCATGTCTCAAGGTCAATATTAGTTCAAAAACAAAAGGATCGGTATAGTCTCTAGTTTGAGAAATAGACACCTCACATGTCCTCAGCTGACAGTTTCATTGAATTCTACCCGCTCAACACCAGTTTCATGTACAACAGTAAAGAGAAGTCTCAGGGGTGCAGGCCTTATGGGAAGAATTGCAAAGAAAAAGCCACTTTTGAAACAGAAAAACAAAAAGAAAAGGTTAAAGTGGGCAAAGAATCACAGACATTGGACAACAGATAATTGGAAAAGAGTGTTGTGGATCTTAACCCCATTGAGATTTTGTGGGATCAGCTAGACTGTAAGGTGTGTGAGAAGTGTCCGACAAGACAGCCACATCAGGAAGTGCTAGGCAAGTCCTACAGGAAGTGTGGGGTGAAATGTCACCTGAGTATCTGGACAAACTGACAGCTAGAATGCCAAGGATCTGCAAAGCTGTCATTGCTGCAGGTAGAGGATTTTTTGATGAGAACTCTTTGAAGTAGTTTTAAATTCTGTAATTTTTCATGTTATTAATGTCCTGATTATACATTCTGATCAGCTGAATTCCACTTTGGCAAATAAAAGTACCAATTTCTTTCCATAAGAGCAAAATCTGTACATTATTCCAAACTTTTGGCCGCCAGTGTATATGTGATCTAAACATGAAAAATTGTATCGTTATTGATACAGTGGTGTTATATTGTGGTTTGAGAGTATTTTCTTTTTGGCTTGTATTTTAACTGTTTTTTATTTATTTTTTATTTTGTATCTGCATTTCTGATGATGATCTGAATGTGTTTGTCTTGTAGTGGTTATCTCATGGGTTAAAGAGCAGCACCTTCAATATGACATCAACAACTTGAAAATCGCACACTGCACATACAGACTGAAGAGAACATACCGTAACCCTTGTTTAAGTGCCAAGGACAACAGTCTGTTATCAAACTGTAATTAATCAACCAGTATAATTGGCAAAATGTCCCACCCTTATTTTGTGTGTGTGTGTGTGAGAGAGAGTGTGAGATACACTAGTTCAGTTAGGCTCATAAGTTATTGGATTATATTGGAAATTGATTGAGCTACAATTTCTTCTCACACCTGTAGAGAGTTCAGTAACAAGTGCTTACTGGGATGGGGTGGTTAATATTATATTGATGTTCTTAAAATGACCGTTGAAGTCCATTAAAATCCATTTTCCAAAATCCAGTCCAATTTTTTTGTAGACTGTTGTGTAAAATGTGGCAGTTTTTTTCTATTATAAACAAATGTACTTTCCACATGATGTAAAGTTTGATGTCTTCATTGGTTCACAAATCTACTCAGTCATTGCCAAATCCAAAAAAGTAGATAAAATACTCAATGCAACAATGTTCTTTTGTGAAATACCAATAGCTACATTTGCTGAGTAATTTTACAAGATAGTGAGCACATCTTACAATAACAAAAGGCTTATATTGTTATTTTAGATTGTGTGGTAGTTTTTAAACACTAGATGGCGACACTGAATGGGCAACACTCAACGAGTGTGAGTGCAAATCTCCTGAATTAAGACAGAACATTCACTTCACAATGTGCACTGGATACCTTTGTTTTAACTGGGGTGGCTTATGGTTAAGTTTTAGTTTTAAAGGCATAGTTCACCAAAAAATGAAAATTCTCTCATCACTTACTCACCCACATGGCATCCCAGATGTTTTAATTTCTTTCTTTTGCAGAACACAAATGAAGATTTTTAAAAGAATGTCTCAGCTCTATAGGTCCATACAATGCAAGTGAATGGTGTCCAGAACTTTGAAGCTCCAAAAAGACTCCTGTGGTTAAATCCATGTCTTCTGAAGCGATATGATAGGTGTGGATGAGAAACATAAATATTTAAGTCCTTTTTACTATAAATCTCCACCTTTGACCAGCCCTCACCAGTAGGTGGCGATATGCACGAAGAATGCAAATTGCCAAAAAAACAAAACAAGAAGAATGTGAAAATGAAAGTCGAGATTTATTGTAAAAAAGGACTTTAAAATGTATGTTTATCACCCACACCTATTACATCGCTTCTGAAGAAATTGATTCAACCACTGGAGGTCGTATGGATTACTATATGAAAGTCACACATCTGGGATGGCCTGAGGGCGAGTAAATGATGAGAGAATTTTTATTTTTGGGTGAAATATCCCTTAAAGCTCAATCTCTTGAATGAAGCACCTAAAGGCACCCTTCTCAACTAAGCTAATTAAATCCTTTAATATTATTTTTTTCCTGCAGTTTATAGTTAATATTGCATTAAGGGTCTTTCATTCTACATCAGCTTGTTCTCCATGTTGACTTTTATCTAAAGGGCATTTTCCACTCCATTACTATCAGATAGGAGAGTGATTGTCCAGCTCTTTTTATTGTGGCAGACACCTGTAGAACATGCTGAGTTTGCATTTGCTAGGTATGTGCACACTTGAACAGGCTGTTGCAAAACAAGCAGTGTTCAAGGTACGCTAGCGGTGCTTATGTTTAAAGATTTATTTGTAGTCTCTCTCGAAACTAACCAACTCAAGCAGTGAAAAGATATCACTCAATTGCACTTCCTACACTCAGATATGGAAGATATCATAGATATTGCAATGTGCATACACTGATTTATAATCTTCTTGTAACCCTTTTGTTCATTATCATTTAAAGCTTTCTATCACGCATATATGCATATATACCGTTCTTAAAGATAAGATTAGACAATTCTGTTCATTAAAAGATAAAATTCCAAAACTCATTATAAAAGCTAAAACAGATACAGTTCTGACTGGCACTACTAATATATGGCAAAGTAATTTTACAATGCTCATACAGTGTACTTAAAGATCCATTAAAACATGGATTTTTTTTAAACAAAATAATTACAGACATAATTAAATGTCTGTAATTAAAAGCAGTTGTCTCAGATGAATCCTCTGCTGTTTCCTTTGGTAGTACATTAGGTTCTTAGTCTCTTATTGGATTTTGTGCTATGGGGATGTATGGTGGTGTGCTTGTGACTGCTGACGTCTGAAGGAAGAATGTGTCCATTTTCTTCAATGGGTTCCTTAGACCAAAAATAAACAACACAAGAGTTTATTTCTGTAATTAAAAACTGTGTACTTTATGTATAATTCTTACATAATCTGCAAGTTTACCTTTCTCTTAATGTGTCCATTCTCAGAGATTGTTGCTTCAGGCATGTGGAGGCCCAATGCCTTTTCTAAGTCTTAGAATAAAACATTAAGCATGAATTACAATGAGGAGTGTAAACCGACATCATTAAACCAGGTTAAATTTGCAAGAAGTACCTGCCAGAATTTGGTCAATCTTTTCAACTGCAAGTTCGGCATCCTCTCTGGAAAAGCACATGGGAGGCTTGAACTTCAGAACGTTGCGGTGTGGGCCATCAGCACTTAGCAGTATCCGCTGCTCTTTCAGTCTGTAAAAATACAAGTTTTTTTTAGGCTCCATTCTGATTTGACACTTTTCTTGTTTCAAATCATTGACCAGCTCCTTTAAACAGACCACAAATCAAATATGGTGATGAGCCAATAACATCAAACCTCATCAGTTCAGTGTCATAAACCAGGAAATCAGTGATTGTGACATTCTTTAAAATATCTACTTTTGTATTCTGCAAAAGAAAAAAAGTCATGTGGATTTGGAATGACATGAGGGTTGGGTTGCAACTAACGATTATTTTGATAATCGATTAATTAACGAATATTAGAATGATAATTTGGCTATTCGGCGATTATTGCAACGATTAATCATTAGCTCTTAACTGACTATTCAGCTTGTGCACTGACTTAAAAGGTTGTATTAAACATGCTTACTAACAATAAAGAGGACAAAATAACCTTTTTTTTCTTTTTCCTCCACTTTTCTCCCCAATTTGGAATGCCCAATTCCCAATGCGCTCTAAGTCCTCGTGGTGGCGTAGCGACTCGCCTCAATCCGGGTGGCGGAGGACAAATCTCAGTTGCCTCTGCGTCTGAGACGTCAATCCGTGCATCTTATCACATGGCTTGTTGAGCGCGTTACCGCGGACACCTAGCGCGTGTGGAGGCTTCAGGCTATTCTCCACGGCATCCATGCACAACTCACCACACACCCCACCGAGAGTGAGAACCACATTATGGCGACCACGAGGAGGTTAACCCAACGTGACTCTACCCACCCTAGCAATCGGGCCAATTGGTTGCTTAGGAAGCCTGACTGGAGTCACTCAGCACGCCCTGAATTCTAACTTGCGACTCCAGGTGTGGTAGTCAGCGTCTTTACTTGCTGAGCTACCCAGGCCCCAATAAAATCATCTTTTAAAAATACCTCTAAATGACATTCACTGAATTAAAGGGAAAAAAATACTTTTTAAGTTTAATTCAGTGAAGAAATTCACTGCAAAAAATCCTATTGTTATCAAGTGTTTTTGTCTTGTTTTCCATTTAAAATGGTTTAAAACAAGATACATTTACTTGAGAAGCAACATATAAGATATTTAAACATGCTTTAAGAGAATGTTTCTTAAATATAAGTGTATTTTGTATATAAGTGCATTTTTTCATTTGGTTATATTTCTGCGAGTGCAGTAAAGACAAAATATACTTATATTCAAGATCTATTCTCTAAAAGCAAATAATGTTGCTGCTCAGGTGAATGCATTTTTTTAAAGGATTTTTAGATGTTTTAAAATATATTTAATATTATATTCAACATTCTCAGATAACAGTTTAGATGCTAAAGAAAATGTACGTTGTTTTAAAGGAGTTTTAGATATTTTATATTGGAAAACAAGCCACAACAAAAACAAATCAAAAACGTATTTTGTTGCAGTGTATAATGGGGCGAAGACTACCCTCTCTCACCTTTCTGTTCACTTCAATCCATCTTTAACTCACAAAAAAACAAACTCTCTCATTAATAAAGCTGTGTATTGCCAATTTCCTTCACGATAAGAAATGCACAGTGCCATATATTATGATTCAATAATTCACGAGCCATCATGTTATAATATAGCTGCATTAAGCGTGCATGCTCGAGGGTGGAGTGTCCCCGCGACAGACTGCGTCAACCAGGTGCAGTTTCAATCTCTCCCCCTTAGATTGGGACATTCACGTAACTCATAGAAGTGGCACTGACCGCACAGAGAAATGCCAGTTTCAGAGTTTGTAGTTATTTACATGATCTACTTTCGTATTATTTGAACTGAAGCTATAACTCATTAAATATAACTGCATTAAAGATGTAATGCCAGGGTGTTTCCTTTAAAGACGCAAGTTTTGCTCCAGCTCCACTTATTCCACAACGAGAGTGCTTCTGTATTTACTTATTTTGTATTTTTGCATTATAATTCCCTCATACTTTGCGATCTACTTCACCTGAAGCTGTTTGGAAGGTTTGGAGTGCATCTGGACTGTTAGCTGTGTAATTCTTCCTCTCCTCAGTCAGGCGCGAACTGCAGTGCTGCTCTCGCACGTCATCATTAGAGTTTAATGTGATCTCATGTTACGTTAAATGAGATCAAATGACTATTCGACAATTAAATTTTTTATTGTTGACATTGTCGATAACGTCGACTAATCGTTTCAGCCCTACATGAGGGTGAGTAAATAATGAGAGAATTTTCATTTTTGAGTGAACTATGCCTTTAAGAAGTTGTATTACACACACACATAGTAAAGTGCAGATATTGTGTGAAAAATTGTATGGTACATGTTCAACCATTTGAAAGCTGCTGTTTCTCTTTTACAAAGTAACTCAAGTTCTCACCTGTAAATAACATCCTGAGCTTCAGCTGTGGCAGGTGTTCTCTTTTGCCTGTCTCTCACCAGCTCCACCCCAACAAAAAGGCCACGACCCCTTGAAAACAAAATAGCAACGTGTTGGACTTTATGACCTGTAGTTCTACACCCCCTAGCAATCTATGTTTCACTTCCAGACATAGTTTCATCAGCACTATTACCGCCTGAGTCTACCGCTGTCAAAAACAACCTCGGGAAAATGATTTACACAAGACTTGCAACATAAAACGTAATTCCAATAATCTCAAACAAATCTGCAGTGTTTGTGGCTATAGAAATAGAGACTAGGGTTATCAAATTTAATGCATAAATAAATGCAATTAATATGTTTAAGACGATCATTTGGCATTTAAATGTCAAATAGAAATTCTATTTTAATCTATTCTATTCTAAAATCTGATATGAACATTTGTAGCTGATTGCAACTGATTGGAGCGGCAGAACAACGCTTACACTTATACACAAGCACGAGTTCCTAAAGGAGCAAGCATTTCTCAGGAAATGGAAGATAACATTCTATACAGATAATTAATTTATAAATCAAACCCAGGTGGGACAATTAAAGGTGCACTCAGTAACTTTTGTCTATGTGTCATCTTGGACTTACACTGACACCTAGCGGCTTGGATGCAGCATAATTTAAAATCAATAGATTTCAGTTTCAGATGCCATTATAGAAATTTACTAATCACAGTCAGCCATGATTACTTTAATCAATGAGTGAAAGTGTCCAATAACAGGATGGTTACTGAGATTAGGCGAGTAGAATTCAGCTGGTCATGTGATTCTAACATGGCAGCCCCCATGTGCAGACCCTCTCCATGTTAGAATAAAACAGCTTTTATAAGGTAACTGATATGACTGGAGTCGTCATTTTAATGTCAGTGGTTATGATTTTATACATATGTTTTAAAATTACAATTCACGTCTTTAAGAGTTAAACTTGTATGTGGAAAAAATTACTGAGTGCACCTTTAACAAAAGTAATTAGCAATTTTTGTAGGTGAAAATGTATTTTCCTCAATGCTCAACAAGTGAAATATCATCTAGGAGTGAAACACTGTCATTTGTAGAAATGTGACTGCACTTGTAATATTTTAATCCACTAACAGCCCTAAAAAAATGGATGTGCTAGTAAAATAGGAGATGTTTTAATTAATATCACAGGCTGTCTTTTCAATAAAATGACAGTGGATAGTGTCTCACTTTAAAGCTTAAAAAGGACCCAAAAGTATCACAAAAGTAGTCATGTTAGTCATATTTCAAGTCTTCTGAAGGCATACAACATGATTTGGTGAGAAACATAATTTAAGTCATTATGCAGTGAAAATCTTGATGTCCATTGCGTGTTGATGAGCACTATGGAAGAGTCTCATTCACAGTTGCATTTATTATCATGCAAATCAACTTTTGTGTTCTGCATAAGAAAAAAAGTTGGGTTTGGAAAGAAATAATCTTTATTTTTAGGTGAACTTATCCTTTAAGAAACAGGATTATGATGTGATTGTGTATAATGGATTACTGATTTTATGACTGATTTTTTTTAACCAACCTCACGTCACCCACTAAGGGGTGTCTTTCTTTTAGATTATCCAAAAGCTGAGTCAGGTAGCCTCCAACGCGGAGGGCATTGCCTTGCAGATCTTCCTTCTCAATTACATCCAGCACAGCCAGTCCAACTGCACAAGATACTGGGTTACCACCAAACTGGAGGACACAAAGACAGACATTCTTTAGATGCCATAGATAAGTAGTGAGCTGTTTTTTACAGTCTTTCATAAGGAAATGTACTGTGTGGAGTATGTCTGCTATTCACACCCATGTCAGCAATGCAAATGTTGTAAAAGTTTTGTCCTTACTGTGTTGAAGTATTCCATTCCAGATGACATGAAGCCTTCTGCAACCTCTCTGGTGGTGATCACACACGACATTGGATGGCCATTTCCAATAGGTTTGCCCATTGTGACAATATCCGGTACAAAATCTTCTCCCTGCAGTTGGAAGGCCCAGAAGTGGGTACCTACCCTGCCAAAGCCCACCTGGACCTCATCAGCAATGCAAATGCCTCCTGCTTTTCTCACATGCCTGTAGTAGAGAGGGAGTTGTGATGCACACATACAAATTGGAATGCATGCATACAGTATTTATATTATTGTGATACATACATTATGCATTACACAATAGTTTGTCAAATGTGAACTTGGACATAAGGCGTTCCTCCTTTTCTTTAAAAAACAAAAAGCAAATATCTGGGTTCCGGTGAGGCACACAATGGAAGTGAATGGGGCCAATCCATAAACGTTAAAATACTCACTGTTTCAAAAGTATAGCCACAAGATGAAAACAATATGATTATTAACATGATTTTAGTGTGATAAAATCACTTACTAACCTTTTCTGTATATAAATATATCAAATGTTACAACTTTTTTGCCTTGAAAACTTAATGCCGTAAACCTTGTAATGCGGCAAAACACTGATTTAAACAACTTTACAGCTCAAATAATACACAAGTTTTAACAGAATAATTAATGTATGTGCTTTTATAAAATTATAAGCTTCACATTTCTGCCTTAAACCCTCCAAAAATTGGCCCGTTCACTTCCATTGTAATAGCCTCACTGTAACCTAGATTTAGAAGAGACGAGCCAAAACTAATTTTGTGGTAATCATGATTTTGCCACTAATGCTCTCGATTGAGCTTAACTTGTATTGAACCTGAAATATTCAAGTAAACATAGAAAAGATGAGAGACAAATGCAAAATAAATTAGCAACAAAGTATTTTAGATGAACTGTGTCACTCAGTGATCACTTATCACTTAGTGATACAGAAAAGCAGCAATCATGTATCCAAAATTATTAATTTGGAGCCAGTCAAGCATACTTTAACTGGTTGGACTTGGTGGTACATACTGTGCCACTTTCTGGAAGTAGCCCACGGGAGGAATGACCTGCCCTCCACAACTCTGCAGCGACTCGGCGATAAAAGCAGCAATCTACACAAGAAAAGATCACATGAGACCCCTGTACCCTAGTGGTAATAGTGCAAGGTCCCACTGGTAGATGCATCCTTTTTAAATGCTGCTTAAGCTGACTATGAAGAGATAACTCAGATGAAGAGAGGTGAAAGAAGCACAGCTTGTTGACAAAGAAACATGAAGCTAAGGAGAAGGACAAGAGACAGAGTCATGGAATTTTGACACAGTGGCCATGGCTCCTGAACAAAACAGCAATTCATTCAACCATCTTCACAGATTTCATGTCAAACTTGGATCCATTGTTGAAAGTCAGAGTCTCACTTCTGAAATTGGAGTGTTTAATGAGCCCTCATTGTCCTGTAACAGAGGGTTAAGAGGCTTTTTGTTGACCCACATGCATTTCTGTAAATCAGTGAGCCTTGAGGAAGCAAGAACTCTCTGCACAAATATCCACGTCTTTGATCAACCTGGAGAGAAGGAAAACAGCAGCAGGTGGAGAGCAGAAGAAATGTGGGGAGGGAGAAGAAGAGGATAAGGAAGAAATCAGTTAATGATGGAGAACTTAAGATATCACAAAGGAAACCAGTGGAAATATCATTTCAAAAACTTTTAAAGGATAGTCCACCCAAAAAAAAAAAAAATATCAACATTTTGTCATTATTTACTCACCCTCATGTTGTTCCAAACCTGTTTGACTTTCTTCCATGAAACACAAAGGGAGATGTTAGGCAGAATGTTAAGGACTGACAGCCTCAGTCACCATTCACTATCGTTGCATCTTTTTCCATACAATGAAAATGAATGGTGACTGAAGTTTTCATTCTGCCTAATATCTCCTCTTGTGTTCCATCAAAAAAAGAAAGTAATTTAGGTTTGGAGTGTGAATTAATAGTGACTGATTTGTCTTTTTTGGGTGAACTATCCCTATAAGGCAGAATTTTGTCAATTGATTTATATATATAAATTAACCCAAATGGCAGCCAACACAAAATATGCATTTTACAGTTATAATCTGGTTTAAGATGGTGTTCAGTAATGGATCAAATTTTAAAGGTACAGACTACGAAGCATGCTGATTTTTGATGATGTTGGAAAACTTGGATAGACTTTCACTCACCTTATGTCCCTTTTCATAGGCCTTCTCAATGATATCTTTGACATTATCAGCATATGCAGTGGCAGGGTCTGGGTGGTCTTCACGATATTTGCCTCTATAAATGTCAGGACTGAGAGCCTAAGGAATTGTCACATTTGTCGAAAATTAGTCAAACTAAATCTCTTGCCTATGCTGGCTTAATTTAATACAGTCTGTAAGTGTACTTTTATTTAGAAAAAAAGGTATTTATTAATAATTAATACATTATCCTAAGTTCAGTCATGAAACACTTCATGGCCCAAGCTGAAGGGGTCTTTGACATGTAATCTGTTAAACCAGTCAGGTCACATAGTGCAGCTAATGGGTCAGTTGACATGCAATCTTTTAGCCAATCAACTTGCATACTCCTTCGTCGTCTAACATTTAAATTGCCTCAGTTGTTTGCAGGTAAGCCGGTTTTATCACTAGAGTTTTCTTTTGGATACCCTCCTCCTCTAAAGCAGCATGTATTTCTAATTGTGTGGCATTAGCAGCATATTTCACATGCTCAACACAGCATGCTTGTGTATGTTCTAGCAGTAGCAAGTCTTTGTAATTGCTCTGCAGCAGCAGCGTAAGCAGAACAAGTCTGCGAAGATCAAACCTACCAACTTATCATATCCATTATAACACCTTACATTTATCACAAGAGTTGTCATGACTGAAATATTATAATTTATTGATCAATAATTACATTAATATAACATAAATTAAAATGTATGTGTCTGGTTTTCTTTTATAATTATGGACATGTAATAGGCCTGATCTAACTTGAAACTTGGATCTAACTTATTTTCTCAAGCTGAACTTACTAAACTGTACACTACAGGCAAGTCAATATTAGGCTAGTGTAAGAACAGTAAGATGAGCCTCCACTCAACCCCTTGACAACATGTAGACTGTAAACAAAGCACTTTTATAGGCAGACTTATCACTATTTGTGGAGTGGTATTTCAGTTCCATAGCCAGTATTACATTCAAGTCACAAGCCCACTGGATAGTGCTGTTGTCCACTTTAAACATAAAGTTTGACATTAAAGGCATACAAAGAAGGAGGGAGGATTTTTACAGACACTTTCCATAAAAAATGCATGCTAAGTGGTAACGTATGCTGATTTGGCGCCCTAACTCGTAACACAATAGTGGCTGATCAACACAGTCAGACAGAGTTCCTTAGAAAAAACACTCCACATTTCCAGGGATGTCAATCAATGAAATCTGTATATTATAGTTACTGTGCAAGTAGCATTACAATTAAATATAGTATTTAATAAAAGGCAAGTATTACTATTGGTCATTATGGATGAGGGATTTAAAATAACCCTTAACCCTATGTATGAAACTTTGGCAAGTAGTTTGCCCCACACCGTTTGGCTATGCAACGTAACAACAACGTTGCATCTACCCTAGTGGTTAGCAACCACATAGCAACGCCCTGTCAACCACCCACAACAATCTAGTATTGTTGTATTTAAATAAATATTAGTCTTTAAAGTAATTTAAGTATGACAGCATAAACAATTAATTAAAAAATTTTCATGGCTTTAACACATTTTCCCCCCTCTAGTAATTCCTTCTTAATTTAGGCTATGTAACCTATGCATAGGAAGTAATAAAATACTACAAGTTAGATTAGTAAGCATTAGAAGTACACATTTCAAAGTTAACTTTTTAGTAGAAAGAGAGGCTACAGATTGACCTTTTGAACTATTTTCATTTCAAGAGCAGTGTCTGAGCAAATGTGTGCATGCTCACGTTGCACCACTCACCACGTGCACATGTTGGCTCTGCTTTGCACCGGCCATCTGATGAAACTTATATGGACTGATATCAATGAGCGATGACACATGACCATGGTAGGCACTGCAAGAGAAACACTGAATGAAAATCTCACAAGAAACAATGGTACAAAGTCATCCCATCACACATAACAGACACCAGGGAGTTTAAGTGGGCTTGATTTATCTTATCTTGAACTGATCCTTTTGCTTTAGTGTCTGAAAAGTGGCTCAAGCTATCAGACTAAAAGTTAGCAAACAGTGCAATAAATCAGACGCAACATGGCTGAAGAGGACGGGCCATCATTCATAGCATTGCTTTTGCATACCAAGGGAGATGCAGTGCTTCGAAGGCAAAATGCAATGACAACGGAAACACTGAAACTGAGACAAAAATGGCTTCAAAGTTTTTTGATTGTCCATCCTAATGGGAAATATAAAATATTCTAAGAGACCCAATTACACTCATTGTAGATTCAAAATGTGTAGTTATTGCGTTTCATCTTTGCAAAGCAGTATGTACACCCATAAGCCATATATTATGAATATCCTCCACCGTAAGTCCAGATGAGTCCAGATACAAGACAAAAAATAAAGTTAATATTTAAGCTGTGAGCTTCACGCTTCTAAGAACCTGGTTACTGTTTAAGTCCAGGTGTAGAAGAAGAAGAGACATAGACGGTGTGCTGTTGACTTACTTATCCAGTGTGATGATGTCTTTGTGGCCAGTGTACTGCCAAGCCAACCTCAGGGCCAGATCATTCGCCTCTGACCTAGAAGTCAAAAGAGAAACGTTCATCACTGCTGAGTCACCATACACCGTGCAGACTTAACTATCAAATTGCTGCCTTCAACTCTGAAAAGATGTCTACTCTCTCTGTGCGCTACCAAGCCATCCATCATAAAAGCTGTCTAGTAATTACAACACCTATTAAAGTGTTATTTAGAGAACTCTAAGTAGTAATTGGCTACAGATGCTGAAACTGACAGTCAAAAATTATTTATTTAGAAATTCTAACAAACCCCTGCAGCCTAAGCACTTATAAAGCTCAGTGAACTATAATTACCACTGGCCTTTGTCTTCTGTCTAGACTTCAGCAGAAATATTTCAGCTTGATGTTCCTGTAATTAAACTTTTACAGTGGTACAAGCTGCATATGGACCCTCTTCACTTTACAGGTTCGAAACATTTATGGTTTTGTTTATTTAGACTTTATGGTTAGTTTTAGACTTGGGTGAGAGGTAAAAATCCGGAAAAATCGTAATAAAATCGTTCGTTGGTTTGTTTATTTTTCTCATGGGAGTAAAATTCATATCTTGTACGGACCAACTTGTGCAATTTTTTACAATTTTGTTATCTCATACTATTATTGCGACTTGTCATGAGACCGGGTTGAACAAACCACAAAACATCCCAAGACCAGTAAAGCAGGTAAATTACTCTTCACTTAGTGCAGAGAATACTGAATTTGCCTACAGTACACCATGTTCCACATATGTAAACACTAGACAGGCCACTGGCAGTTGGCTCTCAGCCAATAACCAAAGGCATGAGTCGTTCAGATGCAATATGATTGGCTGGATGGGTGTGAAGATTTTTGCTCTCATGCAACTGTTTTTAAAAGTGCCCAATATGGTTAGTTTATCTCTCTATGCATGAGTAAAAATAGATGTCTGTGACACCAGTATGACTGATATTTCTGCAATAGGTCAGAGGATTCAAACTGGGATTCCTCAATAGTCCTTATGTATTTGAAGCAAGAAGAAAACTCCATTCATCATGCACACTGAACTCTCCAAATGTACTATGTCTGGGCTAAATTGCCTGGAGCAGTGGTTCTTAAACTTTTCAGGACAAATTCCACCTTTGATTAAATCAGAACATCCAAATGCTACCTAGTCTCAACAATGTTCCCTCAAATTTTTTATGTCAGTATTTATGACATCTCTTTGAATTCAAGATTAAAGGGAATAGTTCACCCAAAAATTTACATTTTTTTCATCATTTACTTACCTTTTGTTGTCCCAACCCAGTATTATTTATTCTATTTTATTATACACATACATTTCTAAATACATTTTGGAAATGGGTTTTCTCCACTCTGCTTAAAAGTGCTTGGAACTCCTCTGCCAAACTAGTAACATTATCGATACCATGCTCAAAATTCAAAAGCAGGCGACTTTTAGGGGGCCTGGGTAACTCAGTGAGTATTGACGCTGACTACCACCCCTGGAGTCATGAGTTTGAATCTAGGGTGTGCTGAGTGACTCCAGCCAGGTCTCCTAAGCAACCAAATTGGCCCGGTTGCTAGGGAGAGTAGAGTCACTTGGGGTAACCTCCTCGTGGTCGCGATTAGTGGTTTTCGCTCTCAATGGGGCGCACAGTAAGTTGTGCGTGGATCGCGGAGGGTAGCATGAGCCTCCACATGCAGTGTGTCTCCGCGTTATCATGCACAGTGAGCCACGTGATAAGATGCACGGATTGACTGTCTCAGATGCGGAGGCAACTGAGACTTGAGGCGAGTAACCGCATCACCACGAGGACCTAATAAGTAGTTGGAATTGGGCATTCAAAAATTGGGTAGAAAAGGGGATACATTTTTTTTTTTTTAAAGCAGGCCACTTTCAAAGCTTACCTTAAGGAAATCAAGCATGATTGCTTTGAAGGAAAATTAAATTAAATCTGGCCCTTTCCGTCGACTGAATAAAATACATCGAATAAAAGGGTGGTGTACAGACTCAGATCAGAGTCAATGTAAATAAAATTACTAGATTTTTTTTTTAAATTTCCATCTTGAATACCACTGATTGTAAGAGCGCCACATTTTAAGAACCACTGACCTAAAGAAACAGAAAAAGCATGCAAAATATATGGCCCTTCTGTTTACAAAATGCTGTAACTTCCTATGTGCTCAATTGGGTGATGAATTTTCATGATGTTGAACCACCACTTTCCGATGGCACAAACAGATGGTATTTGGCCGCTGTCTGAGAATTGAGCACATAGACCTACCCTGAGTTGACAAAGTAGCAGACAGAGAGCTTTTCAGGAAGGGTGGCTTGGAGACGCTGAGCATACAAGACCAGATTGTCATGCAGGAAGCGAGAGTTAGTATTGAGAAGTTCCATTTGCTCTGCTCCTGCTTTGACCACATCTGGGTGGCAATGGCCCACTGGAAAACAAGCAGAAACAGCAGCTGAATAATTCCTTCAAAGAGCAATATATGCCAGCACAGATAATTATATGTGATGTGAGTTTATTGTGATTATTATATAATAAGTATTAGAGTAAATCAGATCATTTTTAACAATTGCCTATTCAGGATTTTTTCTTATAATAAATATAAATAGATTAACTGAGTTTTGAATTAAGGCATAAGTCTAAAAATATCTGCAATGGCACTGGCCTCTTAAGTAATATTTTTATCATAAAACTCTAAAACCGCACATAGATTAGAGTGACTCATAGTGAAATAAAAAATAAAATAAAAAACAATAAAGACAAATAAACATTTTTCTTTTCATTTTTTTTTTTTTCAGACAAAGTCATTGTTTAGAATTAATCTATCAAAATCAAAACAGCAAGGACACTTTCATTGTATTGAATAAAGATGCAATAAAAGTGAATGGTGACTGGGGCTGTCAGTCCCTAACATTCTGCATCACAACTCCTTTTCTGTTCTATGAGAGAATGAAAGCCATTCAGGTTTGGAACAATATGAGGGTGATTAAATGATGACAAGGACAGCTATCTTTTAAAATGCTCACTTAATTAACTGTCACGTCTAAGGCTTTTGCCTCTAAGTGCAACTGGGTTTCAGGAATGTTGGCCAAAAATGTACATTTTTGAAGGCTTGCCTTGCCTCATGTACACAGTTCAAAATGGTTTGGGGCAATTCACAATACATAAATTCCAATGCTGTCTTTTGCAGATCTGATTTTATGTTTATGCTTTTACATTCCTATGTCTTTTATTAGAGTAATGCCTAACATATATGTTTTTCCCCAAAAAAATTTTCCACAACCTTGCAAACTTTCCTAGGATGGGTCCACTGCTTGTGACAAGATATGAGTTCACTGGATTTAAAAAAGTCAGTTCAGACCGACTCACTGACTTCAGTACATACCATGAGCTACGTTGTTTATGCAATCTAGGTATCTTTCGTCTTTCTCATTGTACATGTACTGGCCTCTTGCCCGCACAATCTTGATAGGGTCATGACTGAAGAATACTTTGCAGGAGGGACTACAAATGTGGGGAAGAGCAAAGAGAATAAAACATATTTAAAAAGAGACCAGCACAAAGTGCAGTTTCACAAAATAGGCAAATAAAAATATAATAAAATTGATATATAATATTTTATTTATATAATATAAATAATAAATAAAAATATGAAATACAATAGAAATAATAAACAAATAAATAAATGAAAGTGCATTCATTGTGAATTGAAAGTGGGTAAGCCAAGAGCAAAATGTATTATTAGGTTGCATCGGTCTTGGGTGAAAGTTTATAAATTTCTTCTAATATATATATATATATATATATATATATATATATATATATATATATATATGTTTAGTTGAAAGTTTATATATATATACGTATACACCGATTAGCCACAACATTAAAACCACCTGCCTAATTTTGTGTAGGTCCCCCTCGTGCTGCCAAAACAGCGCCAACCCGCATCTCAGAACAGCATGATATGATATTCTTCTCACCACAATTATACAGAGCGGTTATCTGAGTAACCGTAGACTTTGTCAGTTCAAAACACTCTGGCCATTCTCTGTTGACTCATCAACAAGGCAGAACTGCCGCTCACTGGATGTTTTTTGTTTTTGGCACCATTTGGAGTAATTTCTAGAGACTGTTGTGCGTGAAAATCCCAGGAGATCAGCAGTTACAGAAATACTAAAACCAGCACGTCTGGTACCAACAATCATCCATGCTATTATCTATTCAGCCAATCGTGTGGCAGTAGTGAGTGCATAAAATTATGCAGATACGGGTCAGGAGGTTCAGTTAATGTTCACATCAACCATCAGAATGGGGAAAATTTGATCTTAATTATTTGGAATGTGGCATGATTGTTGGTGCCAGACGGGCTGGTTTGAGTATTTCTGTAACTGCTGATCTCCTGGGATTTTCACACACAACAGTCTCTAAGTTTATCCAGAATGGTGCCAAAAACAAAAAACATCCAGTGAGCGGCAGTTCTGGGGATGAAAACGCCTTGTTGATGAGAGAGATCAACAGAGAATGGCCAGACTGGTTAGAACTGACAAAGTCTATGGTAACTCAGATAACCACTCTGTACAATTGTGGTGAGAAGAATATCATCTCATAATGCAATTCTGAGATGCAGGCTGGTGCTGTTTTGGCGGCACGGGGGGGTGGTTTTAATGTTGGTGTATATATATATATATATATATATATATATATACCTCCTTCAACCACAGGCATTTTATTCAAATTAGTAAAGAACTATATAGTTTCTTAAGTAACTTGGACTTTCTCTGCAAATTTAGGCTGCCTCATGTTCCTCTCAAATATCCTCAATTAATCATTTAGTATAAGCGGTGTGCCCTCTGATATCGTATTCAGTGTCATATGGTTTTGCTTTTAGGGTCTGTTTTCCCGAAGCAGTGCAGCCTTGCATATGCAGGATACATTTTAAGATTGTGCTAAATTTAGCCACTTAACAGCTGTCATAATAGCTCAGACAGAGGTCGAACACCCGTGCATAATAGAGGTAGCAATATATTCCTTACCCAACATGTTTCTTTCGAAGATCGATAGTCTTCTGCTTTTCGAAAGTTTCCGTTGTCATTTCTGTGCCTGTCCGTGTTCACAGATGTGACGGTTACGTATGCGTTACTTTTTGGAGCTAGCAAGAAATGTATGGCAGTGTAGAAGTGTGTGCGAGGGAGCTGTCCACTCCATTAATGCACTTGTGCACGTGTGTGAGAGAGAGAGAGAGAGAGAGAGAGTGAGAGAGAGAGAGAGAAAGAGAGAGAGGCAGGAGGGAGGACCGCGGTAAAGTTAGTTTGACGTTTGACATTCGTTAGATATTCGGTTTCTCTTACCCGCGCTCTCTTCAGTCGACACTCTTACAAAAATGTCAATAGCACACTTGGTTTAAAGGGAGTACAACTATACTATATGGGCATACAAATTGGATTTAGAACAGTCAACGCTTGGTGTGGCTGCAAAATTATGCCTGAAATGCTCCGATGCGCTTTGACTCCCTAGCAGATGTAAGGGACCGTCTGAAAACTCCACCCACTACGCTAAAACATAAGAGACGTTCACTTATTCATTCCATTGACTGCAAGTTATACATGAAATAAAAATAAAAAAAAAACCCCGGTAAAATACATATTCACATTCAGAATGTTCTAATAATTTCCCAGAGGATATATGGATTTACTACAGGTGAGATTATTGCAGTATCATCAATTACATAAGTACAGTAATCAATTATTTTAGAAAAATATTCACTAAAATTCACCAAAATGATATTTTCAAATTCAGAATGTTGTAGTAACTTCCCAGAGGATAGACTGACTTACTACAGGTGAGATTATTACAGTATGATCAATTATAAAAGTACAGTAATCAATTATTTTAGAAAAATATTCCCTAAAATTCACCAAAATGATATTTTCTCATTTTAAATGTTGTAGTAACCTTTCAGAGGATATATGGACTTACAACAGGTGAGATTATTACAATATGTTCTATTATATGAATACAGAAATCAATTATTTTAGAAACAATTCTATAAATTTCTGTTAATACTGTATCTGCTTCCTGTTATATAGGCTTAACAGGAGAGATGGCATAATAAAGTCTGATTGCTGACAGCAAGAGAGATCTCCACTATCGCTTCCTAGAGCACGGTGCTCATAAAATCGCTGTTGTGGAGAGGATGCTTTAACATCTGACTTCAGTAAATGTATATCAAGTCTAGTATAGCTGTCCTTTCTGATAATTTCCTTTACATATTTTTGGTCATCTGCTCTGATGTACTGTTGCGTCCTGTGCCTCGGTGATAGTAAGACTCAGGTGTTCCTTCAAAGTCCACCACCAGCTTTTTTATGTTTGTGATATTCAGCTGCAGATGTTTTCTACAATACAAGACAGAGTCATCCACCAGCTTTTTGTGATCGGAGTCTTCTCCATTTTCAATGCAACATCCAGTTGAAGTTTCGACTGCAAACTTAATGCAAGGAAACTGTGTTTGTATGAGTATTTCTCCAACTGGATGTTTCATCATATATTTCATTTTATATGAAGTGAGATAAGACCTGATATAAAAGTAATTGTAATGTTGAGACAGGCTGAAGACAGGAACGAGTGAACCCAAGTGCAGTATTTATTAACAACGCGAAATCCAAAATGAAACAAACATAAGCAAATTGACAACGTTACACCAAAACAATACTTGACAAAAGACAATAGCAAACATGAGGGCTTAAATACATGAATATGGGTAACCACATGACAGAGACAACCAATGACGAGACTAAACTAATGAACATGATAACAAGGCAATGAAACAAGAACAAATGATAAAACAGAACTGATAACATAAACATAGACCAATGAAGAGACAGAACTAATAAACATGGTGGAAAATGTTTAAAACACATTAAAACATGACAATAATATTACTGTGATAATTCCCAGTAACAAATAAGTAGGACATCTGATTTTAAGGGATACAACGGTTTTAATGGTTGTTTCAGTCAGGACCATTTGCATCAAGTGTATCAATTTTACTTTCATTTGAAGTAATAATTTCATTGTATGCTTCTTTTCTAGGTTCTCACTGCCCAGCCATTCATGGGTAAAGCAGAGAGAACAGAACTGAATTTATAGTGAAAGTCCAATCAGAGTGCAAATTCATTAAATCAGGGCAAGAAAAACGTAAAATAGCATTGGTCGCAACAGGCAAGGAGGCAGAAAACCAGATGAAAAAAGCCTTAATTTAGAGACACACAATGAACATACAAAACTCCCTGAACAAATAGCAGAGACAGACAGAAAGCAGATGATCTAACACATGATGATCTCGCAAAAAGCTAAATAACAGGCAGAGTATAAATTCATAGGGGAAAAAAGACACCAGCACTATAATTATGTGGGTGGAGGTGGAAAAGCACAACTATTTATTTTTTTTTTCTAAAATAATTCATTATTGTACTCATATTGTTATAAATACTGTAATAATCGCACCTGCATGAAGTCTGTCTATCCTCTGGGAAGTCACTACAACCTTTAGAATGAAAAAATATAATTTTGGTGAATTTTAGTGATTTTTTTTCTAAAATAATTGATTACTGTACTTATGTAATTGATGATACTGCAATAGTCTCACCTGTAGTAAATCCATATATCCTCTGGGAAGTTATTAGAACATTCTGAATGTGAAAATGTATTTTACCGTTTTTTTTTTTTTTTTTTTCCATGTATAACTTGCAGTCAATGGAATGAATGAGTGAACATCTCTTACGTTTTAGCGTAGTGGGTGGAGTTTTCAGACGGTCCCTTACATCTGCTAGGGCGTCAAAGCGTATCGGAGCATTTCAGGCATAATTTTGCAGCCACACCACAGCGTTGACTGTTCTGAATCCAATTTTTATGCCCATATAGTATAGTTGTACTCCCTTTAAATCAAGTGTGCTAATGACATTTTTGTAAGAGTGTCGACTGAAGAGAGCGCGGGTAAGAGAAACCGAATATCTAACGAATGTCAAACGTCAAACTAACTTTACCGCGGTGGAGGGAGGTGAATTTGGTTGGTGGGACAGACCCTGATAAACACCAAGTCAAATCAGCTCAATTACTAGTTTGAGTTTCTGCATTCTGAATCAATGATTTGGTTGAGAATAAAGAGGTCAATAATGTAACAACTGAAGAAAACAATATTTATTTAGCTCCAACATTATTGTCACATAATTAAGTGTCCAGAGCCATTTAATGGACACAAACAACAATGAACAATCATGTAGCAAATCCCAAACAATATTTTTGTTTAAAAGACAAAACAACAACACATGAAGTAAAAACAAAAACAAAGCAATTAAAGAATCAACAGAGACAGAATAAAAAATAAAATAAAAAATGGAAAACAATTTCACAACAAAAATATTGGCCAAAATGAGATGATAATTTGACCACTGTGGGCTATACCATATTCACAATGTTTACCACAACAAAACCTGATCAAATGATGTAAATAAATGTTTAAATTATGTAAATAAATGTTTAAATTATGCACAATAAATGTTTAAACCTTTGTCCATATAACCCCTAAGACACAATAGTTGCTGCTGTTATTCTTGTTGTTGTTGTTGTTGTTGTTTTTTTTTTTTTTTTTTTTTTGTAGTGTCTTGAGGAGGAGGCATGAATCTTGTCTTGTTTTAATATTTTTCAATAAAATCGGTTGGAAAAATAAGTAGCCTACATGTTACAACAATGAAACAAGCACAACATTGTACAAACATATGTGTTATAAAATCATAGATTGTCATAACTTACAAAGTTTAGGAAAATAAAGCAATGGAATTTTCTGTAATAAATGTATTTTAATTACAGAAAGAAAAAAGAGGAAAAAAGTAAAACAAGGAAATGTTTAGTTCAGCACCACCACTGTTGAAAGTCTTGCAAATCTTGAAAGAAAAAAAAATTAAAGACACATTTGGCTCCCATGCCCTCTGTATATACATAAAAGACAAAATTCCCTTCAAGAACGCCTGTAAAAGATATTGTTGTTGAAAAAATAACAATAAATTGACAAAAACTTGAATGAAATCATGATCATGAAAACGCCTACAAATGGCTTATAGAGAAATTAAAAGAAATGTGACTGGTATGCATGCAATTTAACAGTTAGACAGTTTGAAATCAAATATTTGCAAAATACAGCTTAGTTATTACTGTTTTCAGTCTTGTTTGTAACCGTATGCTGCTCTCACCAGTTCCAACATGAAAGTGAATTAAAGTGAGTTAAAATATATTCTCATATATTACATATAATACTGCTGAGTAGCTGACATCAAGTTGCATTTGTATATGGTGCACATTACATCAGTACATAAAAGAGAAATATAAATTGCACTTTTTAATCAAATTAACAAATATTTAACTGCACACTCATAGTCCACTATACATATATTAATCTACATTCAATGCAACTAGAGATGGAGACAAAGAAAGAAAGAAAGAAGTAGGGCAGAGACTGTTACATTTGTTGCATATACTTTTACATTACATTGTTACATGTCAATAACACTTATTCCTTCAACTCAGTCCGGATCTAATCACATTTTTACCAGTATTCCCCACTTAATATTCACTTCAGTGATATCTTTATAAACTAACTAATGGAAAATGTTGGCAAAAAAGAACAATAAAAACAAGCCCAAAAAAAAGCACCTACTGTACAATAATCACATGTTGATCTTGGCTGAAATCACATGTGAGCACAAACAGAAGTACTGTATGGTGAAGGTCTTTCAATGCCTCATGTTACAAGGAATGCCTGTTTATAAACCAGTCTGCTATCTTAACAATAAAACAAGTGTTGCAGTATATAAAATAGCAGATAAAAGTAAAAAGAAAATAATCTCCCCAGTACAGTACATACAAAACCAAGCTACCAAACGTATCTGCATTGTGGTTATCTTAAATGCCCATCAGAAGTTTAAAGAAACCTTAATCCTATCTCCTCAAACATTAAAACAGTAATGTTGCAAGCATGCATGCTTTGTAAAGTAGTCTCATTACAAAGTAATGAACTATTTTAAAGTTGTAATAATAAAAGCACATAATGATAAAAGTGGATGGACTCTGGAATGTACTGTAGAGGTGCTGGCTGATGTATCTGTTAAAAGCTATTTAATTATACTCATTTCTAAAGAATAAAGCCCTGCTACAACTGCTGTATGTTTGCACCTTGTTCATTCATTAACATTGTAATTAATTATACTGACTTACATTGATTGAAGGGCAAAACATTCTCACAGTCCCTTTGACACTCCCAAGTCCTACTGAAGCTGTTTAGAATGTAACATATTTAACACTTTTGACAGTTAAGCTCCTACAATTCATAAACAGCACTGATGAGCCTTTCGTAGCTGCAAAACTGAAAAGAACACACTGAAATGCCATATTTACAACTCAAATCATAGAAAGGATGTAACTGTTTCCAACAAAGGAATGAATAACAAATTAATTCAGGCATCAAAGGCTGTAATACACATAAAGAGCAAATCAAAATATTAACACACATCTTAGAGGGATTGTTCACGGATCACAAAAGGAGTCGTTAAGCAGAATGACATTCTCTACAAAAAGACAATGCTACAAAAAGAACCACACTGAAGAGTTAACAAAGATGGCTTTGCTGGTGGAGGGATGAACATAGCAAATTCCTCCACATCACTTACACCTTCCCACCTGAAGGATTTCTGAGTTTCACACATCTGTAAAAACTCTCAATTGCCTAGCGTACTCAGGAGTGGCCGTAGACAGTACAATGGATCCATTTTCTGTCCTTCCGATAATGTGAGTCTGTATGTTGTCACTCTTACTAAAGGGCAGGGCCCTGAGAGCCAGATCACACACTGACCTCTTTAAAATAAAGAAAACCAGCAATGTCACTTTTCCCAAGAATCACTTTCTCAAGCCACCAGCCAAGGCGTGACACCCTTTATAAAGTGAAGAAAACAAAAGAAAAATTAAACCCCCTTAAGGGGAACACATCTTTTTGATTCAAAGTGACAAAGACTGACAGGCAGCTAGTGATTTGAAGCCATTCACTTTTTGGCCACACAACAAAGTGATATGCATACAGTACATATAACTTTAAGTCGCCGTCATGCTTGTTTTGGGGTGTGTGGATGGAGTCTTTAGTCTTTTGAGCTAGTAGTAATGGTGTGGAGATGGATGTATAGATGAACACACTAAGTACACCAAGATCCTCTCGAGATCCCACAGTCGCCGCCTCCTCCAGCTTCTCCTTTCAGCTTTTCCATTTACCCTGTTAGTCTGTTTTGATATCACTCTCATTCCAGTGGCCATGCAAAGCCAGGCAGTCATGTCCTCATGAATACAAGTCTCTTGCTGGTCAAGTGTTTAAATTCCACAGTGCTGATGTGAATGCAACACAACACGTTGCCATAACCACACGGGTGTGAGAGGAAGCAGCTACGTGTGAGCTTCATTTTTTCCCCATGTATACACACATCTACAACTCTCATTTACATTTAATTCACTTGATAATTTTTTGGAATAAAAAAAATATATAAATACAAAAAAAAAAAGAAGAAAAAAGTGAGGCGTTATTTACAAACTCCATGCGTTTAGAGTTAGAGTGATCACTGCAAAGGAAACACAAAGACGAGGTTGTAAGATACAGAGCAAAGGTAAACCCAGTGTTTCATGAGCCAGAGGATTTGAGTCACCACTCAATGGCTTAAATATGAAAGAATAACATGAACTTTGCCAAAGCTGTGAAAAGCTCTTGATCTTTTATGTTTAACCACTCCTTATTGACTTTTAAAGGAAAAGTTCGCCCAATAATGAAATTACTTCCATGCCATCCCAGATGACTTTATTCTGCAGAAGGCAAATTATGATTTTTAAAAGAATATTTCAGCTCTGTAGGCTCATTCAATGCAAATTAATGGGTACCAACATTTTTAAGCTAAAAAAATGGACATAAAGGCAGCATAAAAGTAATCCATAAGACTCCAGTGGTTAAATCTATGTCTTCATAAGCGATATGATAGGTGTGGGTGAGAAATATTGAAGTCGTTTTTTAAAAATTTTTTTTTTACTATAAATTCTCCTCCCTGCCCAGTAGGTGGCGATATGCACAAAGCATGCAAATCACCAAAAGCAAAATAAGAAGAATGTGAAATTGAAAGTGGAGATTGATAGTAAAATAAAACCCACAATTATCATATCGCTGCTGAAGACGTGGATTTAACCACTGGAGTCTTATGGATTACTTTTATGCTGTCTTTATGCGCATTTAGAACTTCAAACTTTTGGTACCCATTGACTTGTATTGTAAGGGCCTGCAGAGCTGAGATATTCTTCTAAAAATCTTCATTTGTGTTCTGCAGGAGAAAGTCATACACAGCTGGGATAGCATGAGGGTGAGTAAATGATGAGAGAATTTTCATTTTTGGGTGAACTATGAGATAAGTAAATATCTAAAGCATTTTTTAAGGCACTCTCTCTGAACATACCTTCTGCCAACAGCCTGGCATCGGAAGTCCATCTGGACCCTGTTGTGGAGAGAAAAAAAAGAAAAGGGAAGTATGCTGTGTCAGTAAATTTCTTACAGTACTGGTTTGAAGTTGTAGGTAACGTTTAATTGCTTTTCTGTGTTATCTTTGTATAATTTTCTCAATAAATCAATATATTGAGGTTTAAAGCTGAAGTATGTAATTACTGCAACACTCACGCCACCAAACGGAATTGTAAAAATAAATTTTGTTTTGGAAAACAGCTTTCTGAATATGCCATTGGTTGAGTCATGTTGTTGGGGCGGGTCTAAGCGGGTCACTCTAAACAAACAGATAAATATTTAAATGCCACAGAAAGACAGTGCTTACAGTTTTCAAGAAAACGTATCTATGAATGGCTTACTAATAGCTGTCTCTGCATATTAAGCTTGGATAGGAGAAATAATTTTAACACAGAAAAAGTTACATACATCAGCTTTAACAAGGCTTTTGAAGTATTATGTTCAAACACACTGAAAGCATTAGCAGGAATGTGGCCAAAAAAGTGGCTAACCATAATGATGTGTTAAAAATTATTCATGTTTTTTATGAGACTGTGATAATGTGTCCATCAATTGTGCATGCAAATACAATATTACATAATCATCAAGTAATAAAAACCCAAAGAATACACACTTTCATGTATTGATTTATGTCAAAACAAACCAGGCATGGTAATGAGGAACATGCTTGCTGATTCATAAATACTCTACCTCTTGTCTTTCCAAACACACATGACTTTCTTTATTCCATGAATCATAAAAGAAGATGTTAGGGGCATGGGTAGCTCAGCGAGTAAAGACGCTGACTACCACCCCTAGAGTCATGAGTTCGAATCCAGGGCGTGCTGTGTGACTCCAGCCAGGTCTCCTAAGCAACCAAATTGGCCCAGTTGCTAGGGAGGGTAGAGTCACATGGGGTAACCTCCTCGTGGTCGCTATAATGTGGTTCTCACTCTCGGTGGGGCACGCGGTGAGTTGTGCGTGGATGCTGCAGAGAATAGCCTGAAGACTCCACACATGCTATGTCTCCGCGGTAATGCGCTCAACAAGCCACGTGATAAGATGCGAGGATCGACTGTCTCAGACGCGGAGGCAACTGAGATTCATCCTCTGCCACCCGGATTGAGGCCAGTCACTATGCCACCACGAGGACTTAGAGTGCATTTTGAATTGGGCATTCCAAATTGGCGAGAAAAGGGGAGAGAGAGAGAAAAAGAAGAAGATGTTATGCAGAATGTCAGTCTCATTCACCATTCACTTTCACAGAGTGAAAAATAAAAAGATGCAATGAAAGTGAATGGTGACTGTGAGAGGCTGTTGGTCCCTTATATTCTGCCTAAGATCTCCTTTTGTGTTCCACGGAAAAGAGAAAGTCATATGGGTTTGGAATAACATCAGGGTGAGTAAATGATGACAGAATTTTAATTTTCAGGTGAACAAGCCCATTAAAATGAAAGTTCTGGTTAAGGATGAAGGTCTACTATATTATTAATGTTAATGTATAACTTTAAAACGTTGCTTTTGATAATAACATAAAATCAGAATTTAATCAGACATAACACAAGAAATAGTCAAAATGAATAAAGTTATTTAATTAAGGTGTTTCAAGACAGGATTTGAAGGCTGAATTTCTTCTCTCTTCATTGCATGGAGTGCCCAATTGGAACAGATATACAGTATGAGAAGGAAAAGGGGTGGGTTAAAAGTTGGAGGAGAGAGACTCATGCTGACACTGCACTAAATAACTTTAGTATGACACAAGACGGATCATTATATGAATCCAGGGTTAGTTAGTATGGTTATTTAATCTAAGATGAACAAATATTATTTTATAGGCAGAAAAAGTATATCAAATGCTATTTTGTTTTTCACTCTGGGAAACTAGAACAAGATTAGAAGAAGAGAGAGTTCACTCAAAAATGTAAATTCTGACATCTTTTACTCATCCTCCTCATGTTCCAGACCCATCTGACTTTCGGTCTTCCGTGGAACAGAAAAGGAGATGTTAGGCAGAATGTTAGCCTCAGTCACCATTTACTTTCAAAGCATCTTTTTTTCTTACAATGAAAGTGAATGGTGACTGAGGCCAACATTCTGCCTAAATGTTGACAGAATTTTCATTTTTGGGTGAACTATTCCATTAATGATCTTCAACTATGAGAGAAAATCACTGTGCTGCTGTTGGAGCTATTATGAAACAATGCAGCATTTTCGTGCCTATATGCTGCATGACAAAGTGGCTAGTAAATATTAGATCTACAAAAAAGGAAGATCTCTTTTTATAACGGAATAAATGGATATTTGCATGCGCTGTGCTCAGTTCTGTTATGATGTTGAGAGCAGTTGCATGTGGAAATGAGTTTACCTGTGTTAAGCCGGCCATGGAGTACATGTTGCAGGTGAAAAGGCAATGAGATAAGCCCTGCTCCACCATTCATAAACCATGCATGGAGGTTAAAGTTTAAGCTGTATGAGAGCTGATCAGTGGTGTGGCCGCGGAGGAGGCAGCATGCATGCGAGAGGTAGGAAAAGAGGATACTGTACCAATTGGCACGGGGCATCCAGCCCATCCAGGCCAGGCTGACCTGGCTCGCCCTTTTCACCCTTAAAGCCCCGGAAACCCTGTGTCATAGAAAGGGAACTGGGAGTGTTACTGGGATAGAGGCTGCAGGCGCCCTTCCGGCCTCTCATCGAGGGCACGGCACAGGGCAGAGAGGAGTTGCCCAGTGGTTTCTTAGCAACCATGTGTAACCACCCTCCCTTGATGTGAAAAGCGTTTAAACTCAGACTGTTTACCAATTTGTCCTGATAAACTGGTTTAGTTTGCAAGGTTTAGAAATTCAATAAGGTCCAGGATGAAAAGGAAGTACCAGGACTAAAATATTACTTTTTTATTCCAGAAGTCAAGGATGAGGTAGGTTGCCACTTTGACCACGGGACAACTCTTCCCTTGAGGGTCCGCTGTTATCCGTCACTGGACAGTTTTCCAGCTCTCAGCTGGGACATACCAATGGGCAGGGTGCATCTAATCCAGGGGCACCCTGTTCTCCTTTCTCCCCCTTAGGCCCCTTTTTGCCTTTCTTTCCCTTCTCCCCCTGTGGACACAATGGTTCGGTCAGCTGCAGAATATATTTGATCAGAAAAGATTTGTACAGTTTTTGAGAGCACCCTGAGTTCTTTTTAATGCATGTAATTTACAACTGCAAAATAATACAGTGGAGTCCAAAAGTCTGAAATCTCATAAAATAAATTTTTTAAATAAAATTAAGAAGAAATATTTAAGATTGTGCAATATTTCTTAACCACTAAGCACATTTGTGTCATTGACCAAAACCTTTGTACAAAAGGTTAGATTTCCTGGCTTCCATTTAAGTACACAAGATACTCTTTGGAACATTCCTAAATTGCAAAAACGTTTGCACAAACTTGTCATTAAAGCCAAAGGGGGATGAATAAAACACTAAGAAATTCATGTAAATAAGTTTACCACAAAAATTTCACTTTCACTAATTGTTATGCTTATAATATAATTTGTAATGAAAATGTTTTATTCAATTAGATAAATGCAAAATAGAAGCATTTTTACTACTGGTTTATTAACTGTTTATTCACAAGTGGACTTTTGAACTGCACTGTATATTCTGCAGACAAAAGTCTTATTTCCTAAATGTGTTTTTCACAATATGAATGAAATAGTAAATTATGCCATGTAGGAAAAAAAGTTTACCTATATATTCAAGCAATCCACAATGGAGACTTGATCGAAAAGGGTTATTAGAAAAGGGAAGATTATGTGGGAGGCTTTGAGGGACAGGAACAGTTAGATGGGAATACCAGATAGGAGGAAGTAGAATGAGAGAAGGTCTATTACTGATATAGGAAGCAGGGTGAACATCAGTTTCACAGGGCACAAGGGAAGAGAAAGAGAAGCAGGGAGGACCCCCCCCCACACACACACACATTAAAATTACACAGCCAGAGCAACTGTATCCCTTTCTTCAAGTCAAAACAACACAAACCAGTTCAACATTCCCTGCATGTCAATAAATTAAACTCCTCAGGTTAACTTATTAGAATGAATTATACATAATGCATGGCTAATACATAATACACAAACGGCTCAACCATTTGACAATACAAGGGTTCATGTTGGTTTTGAATTTTACATGATGAAGTTAATGAACAAAAACAAATGTTTAGGCAGAATGGATGACTGGTATAATAAATGGAAGTGACAACTTTTGCAATTCATTACATGGCAAAAAAAAATTTGATGTAATGCTCAAGTTGCATGCACACAAATATTTAAAAGGAAGGGACACAACTTTCTGGGGGAATGAAGGACTGTATATAAACTCAGTATATAATAAAATTTAGTTGACTGTAAAATAGATCTCAAGCTTACTGTAAGTGTCATGTTAATTATTGTCTAAATAAGTAAGACACACGTTTAATGTCTTATGAACAAATTAAATCAAAGCTAACCTTCCTTTAAATGACTACTGTCTGGAATGAGATTTCATTAATTGCTCAGACAGCACCAAAATAATGAATGAGCTAGGAAATTCTTAGAAGAATAACATGACAATAATTTACAAATGCCATTGCATTGAATTACCCAGCTTATTGCACAGGTACATTCCATAACATATATAACTAAACAAAGTGGCACAGAGTCAGTCTACGTAACAGTTAGATGAAATGAAATAAATCATGCAAGAAAAGAAGCCAATAGAGTTCAAACGCTACTGCCTGTTGTCAATGGACTTTGTATTTCTTGTTGGAGTAAGAAATAACATGTACACTTGACGATACACTTAACAAAGAATGATTTTTTTTTTTTCGTTTCTTACGATTATGAGATGTAAAATGCTGTGTGAAATGAAACTCTGAATGATGAAATACAAATACTTAGCCATGATGGTTTGATTACAGTGTGTTTCAGTTGAAAATAAAAAGCACATATATAAATAGCAATATATTAAAATTGTAGCAGACAATATGGTAAATATAAGTGGCCCATATTAAGTCCATATGAAGGACTCTATTCCTTCCTGAGCTACTCTGTAATTGTCCATTGACATCAGATCTAATCAATAAAGAGAGTGAAAAGTTAATTCCCTACTGTATTTCACAACATCTATCACAATCACCTTTTCTCCTCTTTCCCCCTCTTCTCCCTTGTCTCCCTTTAAGCCCGGTAACCCCTGCAAAAATACAACTAGAAGTAAATACACAAGCCCAGAGGCTCATTGGTCCAGGGGTAAAGAACTTCACTAACATTATAGGCAGCTACTAGAGGGGAGAAAAATAGCAGGGAGTGACCCATGAAACAATAAGACAAGTCAACACACAAACAGAACATTCTGACGGACAACTCACATCCATTCCAGGAGTTCCAGCAGCTCCCTTAAAAAAGAAGAAAATATATAAGAGATGTATGAAAATATATAAGAGAAAAAATCTTAAATTATTATGTGACTGGAATATCGAACGATTTGATTATAATTAAATGGTCAAAATACCTAGCGTTTTTACCAACTTTTAAATATTAAAAGGATAATTTACCCAAAAATGAAAATTTGCTTTTAAATGAATGTCTGCTCTTTTCCATTCAAGGTTGAATAGTGTCCAGGGTGGTCCCTGGTCCCCATCCACTGTCTGCTAAATACACTTTTTGACCAATTCATTTCCATGATATTCACACTCTTAAAAGAGTTATTTTTAGCCAATGAAATGTTTAAAAGCAATGCACAACAAAATATTATATTCACAATAGATATTTGCATGACTTTTTAAGATAAAACTAATTTCAGTAACTTTTCCATGTCTGGAATTCCCTATTTTTGAAAATTCCTGATAACCCTGTAAATATTTGTTTTTGTGTTACAAGCAAAAAAGAAAGTCCTACATGGTTTGAAACAAGATGAGGATGAGAAAATGAAGGCCACATATACATTTTTGGGTGAACTATCCCTCACTATTTTAAGACTTACGAGTTTCAATTTTATAACACTTCCATCAAATTAACTGTGCAATCTTTAACAAAATAATAATAATAAAAAAAAAAAAAAAAAAACATATATTCATTTACATTTGTTAAATACACAATTCAATTTGATGGAATTTTGTTATGAAATTGAAATGCGTAAATCTTAAAAAACAAAACAATAATAAAAAAACAAACAAAAAAAAAACAAAAAAAAAAAAACAAGAAAAAGGCTAAAATATTTTTTGAGTGCTTTAAGATGTAAAATAATTTTTTAGGAGTACTTACAGGTAATCCATATGGTCCTCTGGGTCCAGGATCACCAACATCACCTTTCTCACCCTGTGACAGGTACATTGAACACAGCCTTTTTTAAAACAAATCTAGTGTATAGTATTACCTTAAACTTCCTATAGAAACATGTGAAAATTGTTGTCTGAGGGTCATCAGGTTTCCAAGTGTGGACCATTTGAAATCATGAGCTTAAACAAATATATTGAATTATTTTTATTTTGAATACTTGAATTATTATTATTATATTGAATTAAGAAAGATTTCCTAGGGATAAAACAAAAAAAACTAAAATCAAGAACTAGCCGGTAGTAGTATTTGTATTTTGTAATTCATATTAATACCACCTAATTTACAACACAGTTTCTACCCTAATAATTGCACTTGAGACCATTACCTAGGTAAGACAATGACAACCAACAACTAAACCCAAAATAAAAACTTACTATATCTCCCTTTGGACCTGCAGGACCAGGAGCGCCAATTGGTCCATCCATTCCCTATAAATAAAGGTGTGTATAAAGCATTGCATCTGCATTTATAAAGATTTCATATCAAAAAATCAAATAATCAGACTGCCATACATTAGAATGAACACATTTTCAGTCTTCTTATCATACTTTTCTTTATCTAACAATTTCTCATGCAAACAGAAATCTCAAATAAATACACTGAGGAGCACGAATAAACAAGAAATGGCATGTTAATGGATGAGTGAGTGTTAAATCTGAAGTGTGCAATTCTTTCAATTTTAAAATACTTCTTTCACCGAAAAGAGTACACACTGGCTTTGTAGTGCTTTCTCAACTTTGCTCTGATAATTGGGCATTATGAACAGCCTGACATAGCAACATTGGCTAAACCAGTGGCATGAGTTTGGGGAGAGGCTATCTGTTTGGCCGACCATGCCAGACAAGGTAGTGTTTATTTTTCCAATTTTGTTTGGTGACGCTAGTGGTGCATAAATCACACACTTCAGCTTAAAATTCATGTTAATGTCAAATTCATGAGCAGACAGATTATCTTTTGTTGTTGATCTTTGTGCCTTTAATTGCCCTTATAGTATTTGAAAATCATACAATATAGTCGTTGATATAAACGTAACAATACTGAGTCTAACCACATTCCCCCGTTCACCATAAAAGTGTCACATGACCCATTTCGGTATATTTTTAAGATGTAGGATGGTGGTGGGGGATGAAGCGTGGTTGCTTGAGACTCACCCTGGGTCCCAGCTTGCCGTCAAAGCCAGATGCTCCCTGTGCATTTATGGAGGTATGAGTGGAGGTATGAAAAGTGGGATTAGTACATGATGAACACAGTGAACCGGACAAAAAATAACGTTGTCAACTCAGCTGTTAACAAAGATAAACAAATGGACATAAAAAACACACACAAGGTTTAAGGTGCAGCAAAGCAGGCTTAGCTGACCGTACAAGAAGAAAAGGAGGGAAAGACACTTTCGTAACAGCATACAAATGGACCGTGTGGAAAATGAAGGGAAAGTTTAGAAGATGTTGAGTTAAAGAAGCAGGGTCAGGGCACTGAGATCCCAGGATGCACGGCTGTCGTGTACTTACAGGGAGACCCAGGGGTCCTCTGTCACCCTTATGCCCGGGCTCCCCACGCGCTCCCTTGAGACCATGCAAACCTGGTTCCCCCTAGAGAGGAGTGGCAGAGGATGGTTTAGGGGGTGCTGCAATATTTATTCAGGAGCATTTGGTCTTCTTTTGCATTCGTTGGACAAACAGAACAAGTTTGCATGCTCCTGAATAAATTTTACCTGATATTCAACAATGACCTGAGTGACTAAGGAGTTAAGAGTGTAAGTTAAAATTGAGGAGGTGGGGAGACCTGCTGCAAACTTCAAAGCATGTGTCCTTAATGAAAATAAATGTTCACACAATTGCTATAATTTTTGATAAGAATGCAAATTGCTGTCTGAAAGATTTCTGCCAAGTTTGCAGCATGCCTTAAACACTGAATGTCAGTATTTCATGAGGTGGGATTAATCTGAGTAATTCAGGAAGGCAGTAACTTGAACTGATTTTATTAGCAACAAAGTTAAGAAAAGGCTGGTCTCATGAAAATTACGTGACTGTGGCGACAATTTTGCAAATGATATTCATAGCACGTTTCGCAGCAGTTTCAAGGAGAAATGTCCACTGAGTAGCACTTAAAGCAAGTGTTTAAGGTAAATGCTCTATTGAGTTTTAAATCAATGAAACCTACCCACAAATTGCCGTTTGTGGCATAATACTGATTACCACACAAATTTTTCTTAAAAAACAAAAACAAACAGAAATCTGGGTTACAGTAAGGCACTTACAATGGAAGTGAATGGGGGCCAATTTGTTTTTACATTAAAATACACACTGTTTCTAAAGTATAGCCACAGGACATAACAATACACATGTAAATATGATTTTAGTGTCATAAAATCACTTACTAACCTTTTCTGTGTAAACTTATATCCAATTTTACAACTTCGTTGCTATGGTGATGTTGTCAATAAACCCTAAAACCCTAAAATTACTGATAAAATGACAATTTAAACAACTTTACAGCTCAAATAAGACATGACATTTCTGCCTTTTTTGGTGATTAACATTATGCCACAAATGCTGTAAATTGAGCTTAACTTGCACTGAACCTGGAATATTCCAATAAATCTAAACCTAACCCTAGTGTCGTATGTGACGTGAAAAACATGAGGTTTTTAAGGTCAATGCCATATCGAGTTATAAATCAGCAAAACCTAAACCTAACTGATAGTGTCATAAAAAGCAAATGTGGCATGAAAAACGCAATTGCTGAAGCAACAAAGTCATTTTGTGGTGTTTCTATGATGCTTTCGGCTTATGTGTCGACTCGCATACCCCCCCCCCACATAATGTAACATAATCTGACTTTGTTGAGACTTTGTTATACAAAAAAACAAAACACAAAACTCAATATTTGTGTTTTTTTGTTTAATTTGCTCAATGCAACTTCGATGCATTCCATAATTTTAAAGTTTTGTTAATAAATTCAGCAGGCCAATGCATCATGAATGTGAGACCAAACCTTGCGTTTCTTGAATTCAAGCACATGGAGGGCTATATCTGGGGCCTATAAAATGAAAATGCGAAGACAGAAACTAATAATAATAGTGATATTGTTAATATATTTTACATTTGCCTTTTTGAAAATTTTTATTTATTCATTTTTTATTTATTTTTACAGTTTTAACAGTGGTATTTGTAACAAGACCATCTTCACAATCATGGTTAGATGCAACATGATTTCTATAAAACAAACTATGGCATTTTTGTGATTATAAACAGTAGAACTACTCTAAACACATGTAAAAACAAGAAATACAATATTTAAATATTTATAACTTGTAACAGAAATTAATTATATTCCCTCATTCCCCTAATGTCAAATTTAATAGAGCTGAAGTAGTGATATGATACCATTTATTATCAATCTATTTCTGCCTAAAGTACAGTTAGTGTTACTATAGTAAATTCAAGAGTGATGATGTAGAATTCTGTGCCGAATTCAAATGGTTTCCGCTTCTCGCGCCTTGCTTCTCACTGATTCTCGCAAAGCGGCGAGTTTAAGAGCTTGAGCTTTAAGAGATTTGTGCTCGCGCTGCTCTGTCCATTGAGCCGTGTCCATCTACAGAGCCATACAGATGCATTAGCCGAGGTTGTGCCTCCGCCTGTGCATTTGACGCTGCTAAACCAGATACTTCAGATGCGTCGCTAGTCTTCCAAATCAGATGAACCACGGTACAAATGCGTACCAACCCGTATAATTGAGAACCAACTGATATAGTCTAAGTCTAGATAAACGTTTTAATGCAAAGAGGAACTTAATGATAGATTTGATTATGACTCATAAACGCCCCCCCATTTGTAACCTAATGCCCTGCCCCCATCCCCCCCCACCCCACACTAATTTGCTCTCAGCGCCGCCTGGCATCCATTGAAAACCCCTGTCATAAAGCATTGTGTGAGGTACAAGATGAAAAATATGTGTTTATGAACTGATTATATGCAGTTTACTTGTGATTTATGTGAAAGAGAATAAGCTATTGTTGTTATAGCATCTCCAGTGGCCTTTTCACCTGGAAACTGCCACGATACATAGAATGAGCCACATAAAAATTATTTTGCAAAAATGTTGGCATAGTAATGTGATTTTGTGTGATCAGATTGGTTAAGACACAGGCATGGCTGTGGCACTGATATCAGCTATAGCATAGAAATGCTCCTGTAATGTCATTCTGTCTCCATCCTGTACTGACTTACCTTTGGTCCAGGGAATCCATGAGGACCCTGCAACCCATACAGATAAATACATTATCTCATGGGTTATGGGAAACCAGTTTAAGAAATCACAGACTTCACTTTAAAGAGTGATATTAATTTGTGCAAAATCCAGATACTGCTTGTTATACAATCTATACATAGTTACCTTTCTTTTAAAGATATGATTTGATATCTATATTGGCTAGCACAGACCTAGAATAACAGAATGGCAATAAACTGCATGCAGCATTACATAACTGCCTTGATGTACAAAGGACAGCCAAGCATTAGAGACTATGTTTTGTGCTTATATACGCTACTTGGTCATAAAGGAAAAATGTTCTTTGCTTTTTCAACTCACCATGGGGCCAGGTGGTCCATGTGGCCCAGGTGCACCAGGCGGCCCGATTATCTGTTAATGTGAGACAAATAAAACCATCTCAAATGAAAAATGCACACCTAAATAGCAGCCAGGTGGACCGCAGGGCAAGATTCTTGTATGGAGAATGCAATTTAATTAATCTGCTGCTGAATCTGACCTGTCAAATATAATTCCATGTAAAGTGATTTGGCATAATACATGCGAAATGATGACAAAGCATTAGCTCTAAATACATGCGCTGAGATCACGAAAACTGTCATCACATTCAAATAAGACTTGTCTCAGTTGTCTACAGCTGTGGTTGACGGTGAGTTAAAAAGCAAACCATGCATGTATTCTTAGATCACATTTTGGTTGGACACTATTGTTGGCTGTCCTTACCAAGGGTCCCTGAGGGCCATGCAGGCCGGCGTCTCCTTTGTCTCCTTTAAGGCCATTCACACCCTGCGGGCACATTACCAAGGTATGACTTAACTAAAGCAAACAACGCGACAAGCCATTAGGCCTGTTCAGGATCATTCATGATTAATGCCCTTAGTGTCAACATATGATATGCAAGGATCATTTTACCGGTAAACCAGGGAGACCCTTCGCTCCCTTGTCTCCTGATATTCCAGGGATTCCCATGTCCCCTTTTGACCCTTTGTGACCCTGTGAACATATGTGGATGATATTAATTGTGACATACATTATTATGTAATGACTGATTACATAACTAACTTAGATCAGACTACAGACAATAGCAGCTAGACAATGAGAATATTTCCCCTTACCCTTTCTCCATCCAGTCCAGGAAGTCCAGGTACACCCTGGTCACCCTGTGAAAAGCAATCATATTTCTCTATAGACTGCAATGTACTATAGTAATATTGTCTTCACAGAGATCACTAATATAATCTTACATCTTCCTCTTTCTGTTTGTACTGTACCAGTTGCATGCAAATAAAATGCTAAGCTGATCACCAATACTGCCCTCATTAAATTGCCCATCATGGACAAACTTTAGACAGTACAGCATAAATGTTGTTACCTTGATTCCCTTTGGTCCAACTGGCCCAGGAGGCCCAGGGGGACCCTAAATTACAAAAGATAAACAACACATGACATTGAGATACATTTTAATGTGAAGTTTAATAGCTCAAAATTTTTTATAGCTGCACACATTGACAAACAAAAATGAATGACCTGTTGAACTAAGATCCCTAATAAAGGATACTAATTTGCTCGTGCTATCTATCAAATTGCGTTTGTGCTTCATGGGTGTACTTTGGATGATTTACTAATTGCGGCAGTAACCACACCTGCAAATATGCTGGACACCCCCAAAAAGAAGGCTTTTGCATGTGGTAAATGTGCCAAGTGTAAAACCATGTCGCTCACTTTCAGCTCTCACTACATACCGTTTTATTTAATATCATGTAAGACAGGGCATTTATTTTAAATTCCATTTATATAAGGTGTATATTTAAGCAATATCACATGAGCAAGAGTGCGATATGGCCCTACATCAGCACTGCTTTGATTCGGCCGCAGGCACAAGGCCGTAGGTAATCACAGCAGTGCTGATTTAGGGCCATATAGCACAATTTAATGAGCAAGTAAATTTTAAAAAATTAGGAAAAACTGAGTACGGTCATAAAAAAGGTATTTGTACATGGAACTACTTTCTTACGCGACGGATCAGAATATGCCATTGCTGGTTCAAACCAAATGATGCGTCCAACCTCTCAAAAATGAAAAAACAAGTTATTGGAGAAACAAGGGTGTGCGTGTGAGTGAGACAGAGAGAGAGAGAGAGAGAGATATGGAGCGTGTGCGATCACCTGTTGCCATTTCCAAGCAGAGATGCTGTAGTGTGTTAGTCAGCTTTCTGAAGATAATGTCATTTTGGTCAAAAGCATCCTATTTTTTCTGTGGAAAAATAGCCGTCCATGTGGGGGTATTACTCCCTATTTCATGATCGCCAATGCGCAAGATTCATTCACTATAGAAACCGCAATGT
The DNA here is from genome assembly GCF_019703515.2 of Myxocyprinus asiaticus. Taxonomy (NCBI): domain Eukaryota; kingdom Metazoa; phylum Chordata; class Actinopteri; order Cypriniformes; family Catostomidae; genus Myxocyprinus; species Myxocyprinus asiaticus. The sequence goes on from NC_059344.1 coordinate 54,774,402, forward strand.
CCTCCACCATTTTGAACAGTATGTCCTCTCCAATGTGGAAACTCCGGTAAGAGGTAAGTGTCTTGAGTTTGTGTAATTAATCAGTCTGTTGTGTCTCTCAGCTGTGATGAGCCTTAATAGTTAGTTTAAAGCCGGTTAAAGCTATTTCCTAGCTTTAGTGGTGTAGTCGTAATCCGAGCGATCACATAGTGCTGATGAATGTAAACACTGACTGAGGTTGACTCACTTCACCTAAGTGACATATATTACACACAAAAATGGTCTTTTGCCGCCACCTGCTGGCTAAAATCTGTATTGTCACAAAAATAAATGTAAAGAGACTCTTAACACATATGCACTGCTCTTACACTTTACACACAGTGAAGCGTCCGAGTGACGATGTAATGAGACATCAGAATGTCTCTCGTCCAATCAGATTTGAGGACTGGAACTAACTGTTGTATATTTATTTATACAATTATAGGAAATCATCACACAATCTTAACTATTTAGCAATAATCTGTATTAGTTGATCAGAATACCCGTGCATGATACTTCACTTGAAATGTTTTTAGAACGATTCCAGAGCGGAGGACCAGATCGCCTGAATTCATAATAAACAAAGAAAAAATTATTTGATTACATGTTAAGTGATCGCACCATGGATGTGTACTAAGACAAATTCTGAATTTCAAACCGCAAATGTTTCTGTGGCATGTTAAATTACTTTGCGGGTGCAATTCAATCCATTTATTTTGCAAATGTTGGTGGCACTCCTCTAAATTGCATAGGTTTCATTTAGGAAAACAGCCTCAACATGCTAATTTGCGCATCTGAAAGACACAATTCTCAGTGGACTACGTTAGTAGATCAGCTCTGACATCTGTTTTTGCACTTGCTATTAAGTTTGTACATATACACGTAAACCTTTAGTAAATCAGGGCCTTAGATTTGACGGGACACTTCTCACACATTTTTGTTTCATACAAAAATGTCACTTAGAGAACAAGAGAGACAAGAGCCATTTCTCACTTTCTATGATTACTCAAATACTGTAGGTCTATATTTGACCTATTTGATTAGTGGTCCAATAATAGTAAACAGAACATAAAATGGCACTGAAAAGGCCCTGACTGAGTCCTTGAGAGACCCACATTACCCTAGTAATGCTTATTCCAAGTTATAAAATATGCCGACTGAACTCAAACTGAAAATGCACACTATTTTACAGATTTTCTGCACTTATGGATGAAAATCAGCAAAATTCTGTGGAATGGAATTCAATTCTTTATCCAAAGTAGCTGAAAACATTTACAAATGAGCCAAAATAATGAAATTGTACCTTTTCTTTAAATAAAATGTTTTCAGAATGTATTCTTTCAAAAATACTATTATAATGAGTTAAAACAAATGAACATGCAAGGGTTGGGTGAATTGTTAAATTTTGCCACCTGGAACTGGAACCAGCTTCCTGAAAAGGTCAAACATGCTCCAACAGAAGCCACATTCAAGTCCAGACTGAAAACACATCTGTTCAGCAGTACATTTATTCACTGAACACTGTGCTGCACTCACCGATTGCACTGCACAATTTTATTTCTGTATTCTTTTTCTGTTTTATTCATTTTTAATAATTTTTACTTTTTTACATTTATTTATTTTTATTTGTATTTCTTGTTCTTAACTGGTTTAAAATGTATATATATATATATATATATATATATATATATATATATATATATATATATATATATATATATTGTATTTTCTTTATAATTTTTATGTAAAGCATTTCAAATTGCAATTGTGTATGAAATGTGCTATATAAATAAACCTGCCTTGCATACAGATTCAGCAATAATTTGCAGGGCTTTAGTTGAAGTTCTACAGGCACAGACTTTGTTTACATCTACCAATAAGTTGGAAGTGAACTTAACACTTGGTAATCTGGAAGAATTTTGTCCTTACTTACTCTTGGTTTCTGTGTTCATTCATCATTGCATTACTGCACAGACATTCTTATCAACATGAAGGCAAGTTTGCGGTTCTATCAGCAATATTAGAATAAAGTCCTTTAGTAATATTAGGTGGATCCAGTGCTGTGAAACCATAAAGCAGGCAACTCAATAAGTGTTTTATCCCTTTCCACTCATGCATTCACACACACTTCGACCCTTGTTACGATGGAGACAAGGCTCATCTTATGTCAGATAAAACAAATGTTAACAAAGTTGGGCACATCAGCAATACACAATGTTCTCTCAACATTGAGTCGCTGTTAGGAGAATTAGCAGAATTAAGAAAGAAATAAGTTTATGGAAGGGTTGTGTTCATGCAGGGCAACGATATAGCACTCATATAACACAGAGACAAGACAGGGGTGAATTACCGTAACTGTAATAGTAGTTATCTTCTGTAGGCGGCCAGGAGGAGGGGAAGGCAAAAGATAATATAATGGTTATGCACTAGAACAACCTGTGTCAGCATGCTTCCTATCTGTCCCCGTTGCTCAAAAACAAAAATTCTCTCATCATTTATTCACCCTAATGCCATCCCAGATGTGTATGACATTCTTTCATCTGCAGAACACAAACAGAGATTGTGACAAAGAGGAGGGCGGGGCCGGGCCATGTCTATGCACGCCCGGCCCCCAATCGGGCTAATCAGCCGAGAAGAGGGATAAATGCAGCCGGATGCGGCAGTTCGGGAGAGAGAGAACCACACGCATCTGCCAAATGGGCAAGGAGGAGGCGGGAACCGGCTGAATAGTCAAAATAATGTTTAATGAAAACTTTAAAAAACATAAACAAACATATATAATAGTGATATAATAGGTGTGATAGGTCTATAACAGACCAATATTTAAATTCTTTTTTACTATAAATATCCACTTTCAACTTCCACATTCTTCATCTTTTTTTTTTTTTAGTGATACACATTCTTCGTGCATATCGCCACCTACTGGTCGGGGCTGTCAAAGGTGGAGGTTTATAGTAAAAAAGGACTTTTCTCACCCATCGTGTCACTTTTAAAGGCATGGATTTAACCACTGAAGTCGTATGGATTACTTTTATGCTGCCTTTATGTGCTTTTTGGATCTTAAACATTCTGTCCACCATTCACTTGCATTGTATGGACCAACAGAGCTGAGATATTCTTCTAAAAATCTCTGTGACGAGGAGGAGGACAGGGCCAGACTGTGACTATGCACGCCCGGCCCCCAATCGGGCTAATCATCCGAGGAGAGGGATAAATGCAGCCGGATGCGACAGTTCGGGTGAGAGAGAGCTGCCGTGTGTGTGTTTGTTTATGTTTTTTAAAGTTTTCATTAAACATTATTTTGACTATTCAGCCGGTTCCTGCCTCCTCCTTGCCCATTTGGCAGATGCGTGTGGTTCTCTCTCTCCCGAACTGCTGCATCCGGCTGTATTTATCCCTCTCCTCGGATGATTAGCCAGATTGGGGGCCGGGCGTGCGTAGTCACGGTCTGGCCCTGCCCTCCTCCTCGTCACAGAGAATTTTAGAAGAATATCTCAGCTCTGTTGGTCCATACAATGCAAGTGAATGGTGGATAGAATTTTTAAGATCCAAAAAGCACATAAAGGCAGCATAAAAGTAATCCATACGACTTCAGTGGTTAAATCCATGCCTTTAAAAGTGACACGATGGGTGAGAAAAGTCCTTTTTTACTATAAATCTCCACCTTTGACCAGCCCCGACCAGTAGGTGGCGACATACACGAAGAATGTGAATCACTAAAAAAAAAAAAAAGATGAAGAATGTGGAAGTGAAAGTGGATATTTATAATAAAAAAGAACTTAAATATTGGTCTGTTATAGACCTATCACACCTATTATATCACTTCAGAAGATATGGATTTAACCACTGGAGTCGTATGGATTACTTTTATGCTGGCTTTATGTACTTTGTAAAGCTTTAAATTTCTGGTCACACTTCACTTGCATTGTATGAACCAACAGAGCTGAGATGTTCTTCTAAAAACCTTCATTTGTGTTCTGCAGAAGAAAGAAAGTCAAACACATCTGGGATGGCCTGAAGGTAAATGATGAGAATAAATGATGAGATATTTTTCATTTTTGGGTGAACTATTTCTTTAAATTATAACATTATACTTAGGCTTTAATAATAATTAAAGAAAAAAACAGCTACCACTGCTGTGATGGAATTTTGTAATGAAGCTGCTGAGGGAGTGACAGTGAATTTGGCTTCTTTCTTTGTTCTGATTGCCATTATCCACTGCTCTGTATTTTTTCCACTAATGGAAAGTCACAAAAATGTAGTTGTGAATTTGTTCTATTGCTATGAAGCAAATGAAAAGCAAAAATAATATTTGCGGTGGTCTCCCATTCACCGCTATAGAACTTTACTGTGCTATACTTTACTTCTGCGTCCCAAACTAAGAAATGTGAAAAGGTTCCATGGAAGTTTATCCATTACCCATTATTAAGTTAAAATGGCGAGTCTTCATTTTTATACCGAGTAAAAAAATGACCTGGTAAAATATCCCTACTGTTTTAATTTGGCAGTTCATCCAAAAAACGAAAATTCTGTTATATTTTACTCTGCTTCATGTTGTTCCAAAACTGTACTTTCTTTGATCCGTGGATCAAAAAGGAAATGTTGTTGGGCAGAATGTTGGCCTCAGTCACTATTCACTTTCATTGTATGGAAAAAAGACAATATAAAAGCGAATGGTGACGATGTTATTCTGCCTAACATCTCCTTTTGTGTTCTGCATAAGAGAGAAAGTTATATGGGTTTGGAACAACATGAGGGTGAGTTAATGATGACAGAATTTTCAGTTTTAGTTACACTAGCTCAGCATATAAGAGGTCATACATATGAATTGAAATAAAGATCATATGATCTGAAATGAAACATTTCTGAAAAAGCACGACTAACCTGAAGAGCCTCCTGGATGTTTCCATTGTAGTCTATGATTTCAGTTGTACCCCGGTCACCTTTCTCCCCAGATGGACCCTAAAAAACAATGACATTTACAGTATTTTAGCGAAAAAAATGAAATGCTAGCACTGTTTATCCGGAAGTAAAAAGAAACAATCTGTGATGAGACAGGCTTGGGACAATATGCTCATTATGATATTAAATATGCTCATCTGTACTTCATTAGCATAGAAACAAAGACAAGACAATGTTAAAGTGCTCTGTTTAATCACATACTTTCTTTGAAAGATTAATGACAAACAAACTTCATATGTATCAAAATATCACATATACCACGTTTACAGTCTTTTCTTTTATCAGCGAGGACTTTAATCCAGGTGACACAGCACACTGATGGGCAGTCTTAGAAATAGAACATAACTTGCCATTGCACAGTCACTTATTTACTGACAGTCACTTATTTACTGACCCAATTCATTGCATTATATCCTGGATTTGTGAATACTCAATACAGTAAACCCTGCCCCTTCTGGTTTCATTTAGTCAAGTGCAACTTTAACATGATTACGTCAGCATTACAGTGCATTTTAAGGGAGGCAATACCAAGGTTTCTGCATTGACGCATTCAGTTCTTCATGTTCTATCCAACTCTGCAAAGTCCACATTGCAAAATTGTCAGTTGACATAACTCAATCTACCCCACAGTAACTGTTGGTCATGATGTCAGATGGTGGCATGATGTCAGAATAAAGATCATTTACAGAGCAATGTCACATTCACTTGTCAGACATTACTCACTTGTGGTCCTGTTGGGCCAACATCTCCTTTGTCTCCTGTATCCCCCTGTCATTTTACAATATGCACTGAGATTATATTTGAGCATTTAAAACAGTAAAATGTTGCCTATTGTTATAGCAACACATAACAAACATTTGATTTAATAAAATTTCAGTTTTAAGTTTCAGTTGATTTGAACTTTCCAATGCACAACTTACAACAAAATATTGACTGACCTTTGAACCTTTAGAGCCTGGCGTTCCCGATTCCCCTGGCTCTCCCTAACAATTATTTGAAGAAAATTAAAGATTTATCATATGCATACAGAAGCAACCTGAAAAATATCTGCTGTTCTGTGTGGTCAGATTAATCATGGTCAATGTTACCAGAGGAGCAATAACCTGATTAAATTCTGGTGCTAAAACAAAGGAATGCCTGTTCACTACTCAAACCACCCTTGAGAATTACACAGATGGTAATGTGGCTTACACATATAAAATTTCATCTCTTACCTTGTTTGAAATACTAATAAGAGATTGTTTATTTGAACTCTGGACAGTCTGTCAATAAATGGATTTTCCTTTGGGATTATGATAAAGGACGGAGGGATTCATTACATGTCATGCATCTTTGTCTTTGTTTAGACTGAGACAAAAACCTCCTGCAGAGCCAACCCACAGCATAAACACAGCTAATTCCAACACTGCTGTTTGTTGAAGGATTACAGGTAGAGAAAATTAACTTTTGTCTAAATCTCATTCAAAGTAAATAGTTTCCTGAGGAAGTTTGGCAGGGTAATTATTTCATATCCCCAATGCAATCTGGAGGTTTTAATATTTCGACCAAAGTAAACAAAATTAAAGTCTGTGAAATCTTGGTGGTCATGTTTCACAATGGGACAACACTGAATTTTGCCACGCATCACCACTAGGGGGAGTACTTTATAATATTTTTTATTTCAAATCGAAGCACTTAAAGGCATAGTTCACCAAAAATTAAAATTCTCTCATCATTTACTCACCCTCATGCCATCCCAGATGTGTATGACGTTAATTAATCTGCTGAACACAAATGAAGATTTTTGAAGAATTTCTCAGCTCTGTAGTTCCATACAATGCAAGTAAATGGGTGCCAAAAATTTTAAGCTCCAAAATCCACATAAGAACAACATAAAAAGCTCCAGACAACTCCAGTGGTTAGATCAATGTCTTCAGAAGTAATATGATAGGTGTGGGTGAGAAACAGATCAATATTTAAATTATTTTTTTACTGTAAATTCTCCTCCCTGCTCAGTCAATCTCCACTCTCAGTCAATCTCCACTCCTCTGTTTTTGGTGATTCACAGTCTTAATGCTTATCGCCCCCTACTGGGCAGAGAGGAGAATTTATGATAAAAATGAATTAATATTGATCTCTTTCTCACCCACACTTACTGTATAACATCGTGTCTGAACACATGGATTTAACCACTGGAGCTTCAAAATTTTAGCACGCATTCACTTCCATTGTATGGACCTACAGAGCTGAAATATTCTTTTAAAAATCTTTATTTGTGTTCTGCAGAAGAAAGAAAGTCATACACATCCGGGATGGCAAGAGGGTGAGTAAATCATGAGAGAATTTTCACTATCCCTTTAAAAGGATGGTTCATCCAAAAACAAAAATCTGTCATTATTTATCCACACTCTTGTTGTTCCAAACTGGTATGACTCTCTTTATTCAGTGGAACACAAAGGAGATGGCAAAATGAAAATGACTCCTTTTGTGTTTCATGGAAAAAAGAAAGCAGTGCTTGTTTGGAACAATATAAGAGCAAGTAAATGATGACAATTTATTTTATGTTTTTATTTTTGTTTAATTTACATGTCCATTCCTTTCCACAGAAGCTTATTTTACAAATGGAAATACAAAAATTACACATAATTGTACAATAGTCTAGATATTTTTGCTCATTGTGGGATACAAGTTAAAAAGTCTTGTGAAAAGGAGTCCTCCTATGTCCTCAGTTTACCACAGAAAGTCACTGTCAGCTCATCTTACCTTCTGCCCTGCCGGACCTGTTTCTCCACTTTCACCCTTGCCCGGAGGCCCTGGTTCTCCTCTCTCACCCTGCAAAGACAAAATTTGACAACTGTTTTAATATTTCTATAGTCCTGTAAGTCCAGCATATAGTTTATTTTGTGTCTGTCTCTCGCTACTTTTTATCAAACTTCTTTATCATAAATTCTCACAACAGGCATATGATGGTTGTATGAGTAAGTACCACACTTTGATATGATAAGATTGGACTTAAACTACCCTCCCCTTCATGTGTATTGAGCTCTTTGAAATGACCAGTAGAGGGCAGTATGGCAGCACTTGACATATCTTGAGATGACACTTGAGACTGGTGCCTATTTAACTTCTTCATAGGTGCCTCACTGCACTATGGCCGGTCACCTAGGGCGCCACCAGCTGGGGAAGTAGGGTGGGGTGGGGTGTGGAGAGGGGTGCACATGCAGAGTCCATCCCACCAACAACGAACATACCAACATAAAATTTTAATTTTTTGGGTGAATGATCCCTTTAAACAACATTAGTAAGGTTGCACTATGTCTTGGGTATATCAAAGTGGTATCTTGTCTAATATGTAGTTTTGGTGGTTTCTACCTTTTCAGTTCACTTCAACTGAACATCTGCACTCGCAACAATTCAGTTCAACCTAATCAATCTACAGTGAAGTAAATAGAATTGTGGCAAAAGCAATGTAAGATATTGCCAATGTATATGGAGACCCTTTCTATTTCTTTTAGAGCTGTCTGCCATTACAACTGCAGGGGTCCTTGAAAGGAATGCCACAAAATATCGACAAATCGATTATGTATCTGCAATTGATTCCAATTCACTGTCAGCTGGCCTTCCATTTAATGTACTGTAGTGTGGCACAATAGCTTTAGGAGACCACAAGGGGGCGATATAACATTTAATGTACTTTGATGCGATGCAGGTGGCAGTCTTTCTTCAAGAACGAACAAAGTAATGTTGATGAGTTTGCAGGTGTTTTAAACTGGTGTAACTGTGCAAACGAAATGATTAGAAATGGCGATGTTTATTATGCAATTTCTCTGTATGGAGCCTTGATTAGGTTTCATTGAAAGATACATATACACAATATATCATCTAGTTATGGCTAGAGTAAATAATCAATGTCCTTTCATAATGATTTGGGGTGAATTTGATGGAAAACTATGCGAGTTGCGCTATATGGTGCTGCAGAATGTTGAGCACCCTCGGAGTCATAGCTAGGCACTGCCAATAGATGCTGAGCAGCGGTGTGTGTACCTTCATAGAAAATAATAGAGTGGGACCCCCTTTAAGTTACCCTGCCATTCACACCTTACCAAAGATGTACTGAGAAAAATGTATGAGAGACAAAAACTATTATGCAACGATTAGCCTTATTTATATCTGATAAAAATGTGATATATATCAATAATCATTGGCAACATTTTCTTATAATCGGTGCGTGAAAAAGGCATCAATCACAAGCCTAGTCCTTGATTAATAAGCCCACCTAAATTTATTAATCTACCCATTGTGGCTTTCAAACATAAGAATCGATGACTGAACAATCACTTTTGTTGTAAGACATCTGAATTAAACCATAACATTAAATTAGAAAAGCTCACTTGCTGTGTGTTACATACAAACCCACCTTAGTTCCTGGCAGGCCTGGTAGCCCAGGCTCACCTTGAGGCCCAAAGAAACCAGGTTCACCCTGCATAAACAAGTTGAAGAAAAACACTGAGGCAACAGAACATGCATCTTTCAGTTGAAGCAACACATGGAACTGTCAATCAGTGTTATTTAAGCAAAGAATTCACATTCACATGTACAAAAAACAAAAACCAAAAAAAAAAAAAACCCCAAAAAAACTAAAAAACAAGCAATCCACACAGTAGACATGACAGACCTCCAAAACTTCACTTTGATGTCATATCCATTATTAAAAATACTTTCATTTCTTGGACTGATTTGACATGGTGGTCTAGGTGCATTCTTTTCTTTTATAAAATATTTGCTTATCTAGATGAAAGTGCAAGTACAGTGAAATAAGTTAATATAGAAATTCTGATTTAAAATAAAAGAGACACTTGATGTAATTGATTTCACAGACAGGGTTTTGCTGAACAGCATGGCTATTGCTGGTCCACCTGCCAGACCAGGACCAAACGGCAAACCGTAGTGTTTTCAGTAGGATTTGCCGCAAAGCTTATCAGATATAAAATATCTGCTTTTTGTTGTGGTGCAGTATTTTCTGTTCAGCTAGTATGCTATAATCTATCTTATTAGGAGTGAATAAGTATTGTATACACGTGAGGGTCAAAAAGAAAAATATATAATTATCTCAGAATCCTTTAATAGTAATTGTGAGCATCACATTAGCACAATGTTACCATCCAAAGCATTCAGTCCCTAAGTAAAACCAGGGTTAAATAAAAAGGGAGTGATTTTTACAAGGCCAACAGGTTGCAAGCATAAAAAAGAATATAGGCAAACAAGCCAAAACAGCAACAAGCATTAGCTCATGCCTGTTTGAGCATTCTTTGCATTGCACACTATGAAACTTTCTGAGAGAGGACCCAGTTTGGGGCACATGTACATTTGCAATCAACCATTTCATTTTCAATTTTTGTGGGAAAAAAGTTCCAAACACAAAACCAAGTGGTCAAATGACCTTTGATGGCTCTGGAAAAGTATATTCTGTATGATTTAAGACACTCAGGTGGTTAACACTGTGTTTGATTGTCTGTTGTGGATACTATTTGAATAATCATAATCCAAGTATAGTGACACCATAATTCTTTGTACAAAGATTTCAGTTGAAGTATGAAAATATCATGTAACCATCAGAAACAGTCAGACACCTCATTTCTAAAGTAAAGTAAAGATTAGCCTTACACTAAAGTGTGATAATGAGCTAGTTAAGGGGGCAAGTAATAGTCTTGCAACAACATTGCAAAACTAATAAATGATTGTTCACCATTGAAACATGAATTGATGATGCATTAATGAATCAATCTTGATTGAATAGCCCTATATTCAGCACACTCCATCCAAAATTAATAACTAATTGAAGCCATGTCAAACAGGTTAATGCAATGGCTGGATTATGGGGATGGGTGGGACTTTTAGGCATTTTAGGCATGAAGACCCAACATTTACCTTAATCCCGGGAAGTCCAGGCAGCCCTGGAAGTCCTGGCTCTCCCTACATAGGAAAAGTGCAACAAATTACAGCCAAACCAAGCCACCACCACTGGCCATGAGCCTGGAAACCCATCTCAACCACAATAGGTTTACTCTTAGCCTGCTACATGAAAAGATTGGCCTGGTTCACCAAGTAAAGTGAAAATCGTCAAGATTCAAGCAAAGAAGAACTAGTAATCTAATGGTGCACTGTAAACCCTAATGTTGCCATTACCGGAAAAATCAAGTTGTCTGAATTAAACATTACTTAAAATGTCAAGTTTTGGGCTCATAACTCAAATATATTTGTTAATTGAATTTATTTATCTTAAAAATCTATAGACAAGATTTCAAGTGTAAATAACTTGATTAATTACAAAATTGAGGATGTGAGGAAAACTCACAATCCATTGTGCTTGAATTATTTAACTATGTTTCACTGGTCAAAGTGAACATATAGGGGCATTAAAATAGTTGTTATTAAGAATTAATAGAGGTTTTAGCTCTGTTGCAGTATTATTTTTGTTGTTTTTTTGCAAATAGTTCATGTGATGACATCATTAGTGTGATCTGTGTCCTTTTTGGTCAAGTTGGACCCTGCTGAATCTCTATTTCAATTGACCTTGTGCATATGCAAATAAAGTACAGGTATATATATCCGTGGATTAAGACGTATCAGACTGCTCATCCGGGTTCTGCGAGCCATCTCTACTGCTTCTCGGATCACTGTGCGATCTCTACAAGTAAGCTAATAAAATAATTTCAACTCAAATCAATGTTTCATGTGCATTTATTTATTTATTTGGCAAGTAGTCTTGTATAATAGGTTGAATATTGAAGAGTTGGATGGTCATTTTTTACAAAGTAAACACCAACAGAACTCTGACGCAAACCGGAGGTTGATTCCAGCTGTTCAGTGATTTCTTTCTTCTCAAATTCATAATTTCAATGCAAATCTATATATAGTAGTCCTGTAATAACTGGGATAATGAACAGTTAGCCGGTTGTTATTGCACAATAAACCCATTCAAGTTCATACAAGACCCCTCCTCTTCGTGTCGGGGTCCTGATCACCCTGTCGGGGTTTATTGTGCGATAACAACCGGCTGACTGTACATTAACCCATGCATATATACTGTATATATACATTTCAGCAGAGAATTACGTTTATTTAATAATTAACCTAGAATCAGTTATAATGTTCTTTATATGAGCTGTGTTATTGTATGACCTAAATTTGAGTTTATTCAACTAAAATTATTAAGTAGAATCAACAATATTTAAATAGCAAACCTGTGTTAAGTCTGTTTGCCTTTTGTTACCTTAACTTAAATAGTTAAGTTCATCCTATATGAACAACAAGTGATCTTAATTACACAAGTTTTGGAGATGCAATTACTCAATTCAATTAAAGTGAATTCAACTTATTAGGTTTTTCAGCGTGTTGAGTTAGGATTGCTTCCATCAAACTTGTATTCTCTTCTTGTTGCATTGTAATTTCCATGGTACTTTTATGTTTGGACTATTTTTAAGCCTGCATGTTAAAGCCTAGTAAAATTGGCGGGTGGATCTATACCTGCGTATCTCTCGTGCTACAAGTAGCCTATGGATCCCATTAGAACTTAAGATATATTATCATTGTATTGTGGGCTCAGTAAATCTTGAGAAAAGTGGAAGAAAAGCCGAATCCTCAGAAGCACTAACATACCTTGTCACAGATAATATTTAATTGTTAGTTAGTCATTCATGCTCTGTGGAAATTAATACACATTTGGAATGTGAGTAGGAACAGTGGTCAAAATGGCTGCATTAAATAGATCCCAGACAGCAGTTTGAGTGTTTTCACAACACTTCTGATTAACAGTTCTGTAAGTGTAGAACTAGCTTTTCTCTTGGGGTTCACACTGAATTCTGAGCAGATTAATTATTCAGTGGAGCCTAACAGTATTTTAATAAGCAATTGGCAGTTATGAAGCACACTGTGAAAACAGATAAAGCAAAAAGACAAAGTAGGCAAAGCTATATAATGCCATGGTTGAGAATTATCCTTTTGTATTTCTGTGCATGATGAGGAGTAAATGAATGGACTGTGATGCCCAGGTGTAATAAAGCACAAACTGAATGGAACCTGACAATATCAAGCCATAAATATTATGATATAGATTATCTTGTGAAAAGATAAGAACTTCTTATCAAACGAGCAGGTTGGAAATTGAAGTTGAATTAAGTTTTTTTGGGTGGAGCTCCACTGTGGCAGATTTGTGCTGTGTTTTCATGCTTATTAGATTTGCAAGCAAATGTTTGCAAGCTTTATTCAGCCACACTATAGATGAAAGTTAGTACAATATTAATGGATTTTGTTAAAATAAGGTTCTCATTAGATAAACAGCTGTCATTTGGACTCGTGTGCTGTAAATATACATCTTTCCAAATTGTTCCAAAACATATTAAGCGCATGATCTTGGTAACAATTCAATATGAGCTCTGTAGCTTTACCTTTTGTCCGCCACGTCCTGGCTCGCCTGGCTCACCCTATAATAATAAGAATGCTCATAAATATCATGAACATAACCAGATGCTGAAAAAAAAAAAAAAAAAAAAAAAACACACAATGCAAACTCACCAATACACATCAACGAAGATAAAAAATGATTCTGAGTTCCTGTCTTACCTTGATGCCAGCAGCGGAAGACCCTGCATCACCCTGTGAGAGATTAAAAAATCATAGTAAAAATATTTTTCTGTCGGTATATTTATTTTTTTTAAATCTACTGTGCTATCAGGAAATGCCCTTTGCTAAGGAATGTGTGTAATGATGACAGTGTAGTAGTAGTACCTAATTTATTCCACATGCATGTGTTTTTGCAATATAATCTAAGCATGAATAGTCTAAGCAAGTCACAATGCTGCTGAGCATGCCAAAGCCTCTGGTTAAACTGGCACACATAGAAGCTCTGCTGTTAGCAAGATAGATCCACCAGATTTTGCAAGTGCAAAGCAAAGCAGATTAGCTTGAGTGAAACAAATGACTAGAGCTGAGCATCCATTGGCTCGAGCTTCAACCACTGCCATAATACCAAAAACAGAAAATGAGGCAAGAGGTTGTCAAGGAGTTTGATTCGAAGGTTATGAGCTAGAATTGGTTGGATATTATCCACCGTAGTTGTGTGATCTAATTCACTTCAATTTGTCTGTACATTGGGATATTTTGAAAATTTTATTATGCACTACCTTTAGATTTCCACATTCCTTTGGTATAAGGAGGTTAAATCAAAGTAAAACAACAAGAAAACTAATTGCAACCCATTTTACTTACATAATCTCACAAATTTCTGAGGTAAACAGGATATTTAATGAGAAAAAAATTAAGAGTGGGACTTGATTTTATCCATCGGTATTTGATTGGATCGAGAAAAGTGTCCGTTACTACATTCTATAATGCTATTACATTCTATAACGTTACTGCATTCTGTAAAGAGTCGGGTGGTTGGAGGGGTTAAAAATCAAGAAGGATTGGTGAAGTCAGCCAAAAAGTAAAGTCGTTTCAGAGTTGGAGCAAGTTGTTACATTTTGATTGACAGACATTTTTTTTTTACTTGGAATAACGTGCACCGATGAATCGTGTACAATAAGACGATATATGTGCAAGTAAACTGGGTGAATTGTTCTTTACTCTAAATATGACTGAAAATGAGCCTCTGAATATAAAAAGTAATTAACTAAATGCCCCCTCCAAAATGACATACTCCCTTGTTCAGTGTCATGGCTCTTTCTCCAGCCTCCTTTCTCTGTTCATCAAATAGATTTAATGAAAAAGAACTGCTGGTGGAGAGAGAAAGAGGATTTATGCTGCCATCTAATATCAAGTCAAGGCAACTTGAACAAATGCATAATACAATACGCTGGTGTTAATCTTCTCAGATACTCAGCACAGACACTCTAGAGAATCTGAGTCACATTAAACAGATGTGTGCCAACCCAGTGCAGATCACTGACTTTAAAACAGTCAGATGGTTGAGTTCAGTTTGGGTGAAAGAGCTGGCACAGGTGCAGCAAGATCTGACATTGTCTTCCTGCTTCAAAGAGCAAATTCCTAAGGGAATAAAATCTGGAAAAAACATTGCAGGTGTTTGTTTCGATCTCCTTCAAGAAAAACATTAGATGAGAAACATCTCCATCTGCTGTTTGCACTGTTATGGCCCTAAACTAATTAACCCGTTGTATCTTTATACAGTGGCCCCATAACATATTTGGACATTTAAATGAAAAAATGCAGTGAAAATGTTTTTATGAATATCAGTGCATCAGATAACAAAATATCAAACCAAGTGGCATTTAGTATTTGAAGAAGTACAGCACAAACATACAGTATTTTGCAAGCAAATCAAGCAAAGTATCAATACTTTTCTGGTTGTCAAAATTTAAAAAATGCAAAAGTTACTGCTATAACACTTGTGTGAATGTAATTGGATGGGGACCAGTTGGGAAAAATATCTCAGAAAATTGAAAGTCAAGCATAAGATTCCACTTGATCTGAAATGTTTTTCTATCAAATTCAATGACATTTATACAGTTTTAAGTATAACTTAAGTGCTCAAAACTGTCCAAATAGTTTTTGGGGCCAGTACACTTTGTGATGAGACAAAAACATGTTATAATATATATATATATATATATATATTCTTATTATCTTTTTTTTTTTTAAATATAAAACACTGCCATTGTGATTGTTCCACTTCACAAGCGTCTTGTGCTCAGAGATTGCTGCGGACTGCATGCCCTGTCTTTTATGGGCGTCATCATGATGCGCAGCACACAAGGCGCACTTAATTGCTGCATTTCTTTGTTGGCCATTAACTATATTAATAGTTACAGCTGGATATCAGTAATGGTGTCCATTTCACATGGCAGCCAATCAGCAAACAGCCACTAATGACCATTGTTTTTGCTACATTCATGTCTTTAAGTTCCTTTAATGCCTTTGTTCTACTATTTAGAACCAAAGAATAAAATAAATGGGTGTTTTGCTGCAACAACAGAAATAAAATGAAAGTCCAATAGCATTAATTTCAGAGAAGCTGAACGTCTTAGGGACGTGATGTGCTGTGAGGACCAGAGGGCAGAGGATCGTTAGAGCTGGTGGGAAACGATGGCTGGGCCCTCTGCCTGCTGCTGAATCTGTGGTTCCACTTCACAAGCGTCTTGTGCTCAGAGATTGCTGCGGACTGCATGCCCTGTCTTTTATGGGCGTCATCATGATGCGCAGCACACAAGGCGCACTTAATTGCTGCATTTCTTTGTTGGCCATTAACTATATTAATAGTTACAGCTGGATATCAGTAAACCACCTCTCCCCCACCCCAATCACCACCTTCATGCTTTGTCTTTTGTCTTTTATATATAGATGTTCTTGGTGCACAATTGCTGGATGAAGAAACTATGCCAAGAAACAGGGCATAAAATTGTTTCCCCTCATTTGTCACTGTACTTTTATGAGTTTTTTGTTTTGTGTGGTTCAAAATGACAACATTAACCTGTCAGGCTCATGACAAGTTTTGTTCAACTTTATAGAGCAATATAAAGTTAAAACCACAATACATCAAAGTGTATTCTGTTGTGCACCTGTCGAGGATTGGCTGAGATTTGGATTTGTTAACAATTCATCACATCTGGTTTGGATTGAGTTGTGTCTCAGGGCCTTATGTGAATCCATCATAGAAGCCACCAGTTTGCTAGCATAAAATGCCATGCAGACTAATGACTAAAGGCATTACAGTCACTACCACTTCTGTCTTGTCAGCAAAAAAAAAAAAAAAAAAAAAAAAAAAAAACATTCTTTCTTGCTGTTATTATGAATTTTTTCCCAGAGGACGTGCAGTGCAAACTGTTCTCTGGCATCTAGTCAAAAATGTATGTGAATGTTAAACATGACTTATTCAGTCATAAAAGTCAACATGCCTTTACACAAACACACAAGGTTTTGATCATGTTTTTACTACTCATAATACACCAAGAGTATAAAAAGTACATATAGTGCAAAAGGTGAACAAGCAACAGCACAGTGGCATCTGTCAGAAAACATAATCTGTTGAAATGGACTGTCATTATTTTGTTGCTTACATGATAATCCATGAACAAGGAGTCCCTGACAGATTGTTTTATGTAGGAAATAACAAAGCCAAGACACTGAGTGAACACCATAAACTGAAAAGTGACTCTGTAGAGTGTTACATGGATGAGAGAACATGCCATGAAGTATTCCGCTCTGATGGTGATAATTACCACATGATACATCAAAAGGTAATGTACTAGTGATGTTGTCAGCATGACAAACAGCTTTTGATTATGAAAAAAAGTGCTGATATGGTTTATTGACCAATTTAATGGCCTTGTTCTCCAGGCAGATAAAATAACTGATACATTGGAGTGTCTTAGTCACTAGACCATATTTAACTGAGGGAATAAAGTGACTAATTTTGGCTATAAAAGCTCACCTAGGTCTATATTGAGTGCAAGCCACAATCAACATTATGACTGAACCTTAAAAAATGTTTAAACCAGCCTAATGAAGTTTGCTGGTTTTAATTGGTTTAAGCTGGTTTTAGCTGGTCTCCCAGCCTGGCCAAACTGGTGTTTAGCTGGTCGGCCAGCTGGGTTCCCAGTCTGACCAGTCAACAATTGCCCAAAATCCTTCTAAAACCACCAAAACACACCAGTAAACCACTTTAGGCTACAGATACTTTAGATTACAGATATTTTTCAGCTGGGTAGTTAGGGTATGACTGAACCAATCAACACCAAAACTAAAACCCTGCAAAACACACCAAAATAACCAGTTTAGGCTGCTTTAAGCTGTTCTTTAAGGCAGTCAACAGACCACACTTTACTGAGGGAATATAGTGGTTCCTTATGCTATAAAATCTTACCTAGGTCTATGATGAGTGCAATAAATGTTACACGTGAACCTGAGAAAAACATTGTAGACGAGTGTAATGTGGTTAGCTGGTTTAGCTGTTATTCCAGCCTGGCCAAACTTGTCTTCAGCTAGTTTTCACTGGTCTCCCGGCCAAATAAAGCTGTTGTTTAGCTGGTCAGCTAGCTGATTGCCCTGCCTGACCAGCTAACAAATGCCCCAAAACCCTCAAAAACCTACAAAACAAACCAGTCTCACCAGTCTGGCCCAGCTGAGAGACCAGCAAACCACCTTAGGCTGGTCTACAATATTGTTTCTCAGGTTAAGTCATAACTCTGATTATGGGTAAACAACAGGGTAGTCACCACACCACATTTCAATGAGGGAATGAAGTGACTAATTTTTGCTACAAAATCTCATTACAGTCTATGAGTGTAAGCCACAATCAATATTATGACTAAAGATAAATAAACAACATTGTACACCAGCCTAAGGTGGTTTGCTAGTCTTAACTGGTTAAAGATCTTTAAGCTAGTCTACCATCCTGGCCAAGCTGATGTTTAGCTGGTCGGTCAACTGGTCTCCCAGCCTGACCAGCTGACAAAGCCCCAAAACCCTTTCTAAAACTAGCAAAACAGACCAGCCTTAAGGCTCCTGCACACTTCCTACAAAATCAAAGAACGAATGGGTGTAACATCATTAAGAACAGAATCTGGCCAAAAATAAGTTTTTGAGTTTGTTTCAGTGGTTCGTAACAGCTTGTCAGGGCCGAACTTTTAGGATAACTTTGTACCCGGCTACCAAACACCTTCTTACTGCCATTGGTCCATTTCATTGGTAGGTTTTACATGGAGCTCTACCTACTTTGAGGCCGACAAAAAATTCCCATTCAGTCAGTCAATATCAGTCAACGTGAACATATCGACAAGTAGAGTTATTGTGTTAAGTGATTTTTTTTGTTTAACTAGTCTACAAAAGGAATCGAATCTACTAAAAATACTCTTAAGTGCCCATTCACTCATGTGCCATCTGCAGCCCAAAGCCATTCACACATCTGCCCAAAGTCAGTGGCTCCTGCGGCTGTACTGCCATACGCACTGTGCATACCATGAGCGCTCCGACTGACTTGAGAAACATTTACTCTCAGAATATTTCATCAATCATGAAGTGTGTCCCGTATTTCTGTTGGCTGTTTAAAAGAACTAGCAATGCCCAATTGAATAATTATTTTGAGTCGTTTCTTTTCAGTAAATTGGCTAAATGGGCTTGTAAAATGGTCTGAATTGATTCGTGATTCAGTACAATTCGTTCAGAGTGCTCTCTCACTGAATCATTTGGAGCGGTTTTTTCACACAGTAAAACAGTACTGGGATATTTATGAATACAGCGCTGGATACAGTGTAAATGTACCTACAGTCAACTGAAACAAAAGGCTGTCTTTTTGAGAGGTAACTTTGAGAAATTTCAGCTAGCGCTGTGGCATGTGAACAAGGGGCTGATCAAACCGTCCGTGTTTTTGCATCCGCTCGTGCTGTTTTTCAATCATTTTCCATGTAAACATTTGCTAGATAGATGTTTTTTGACAACTGTGTTTTATGTTTAACTGTGTTTTTAGCATCTCTCACGGGAGCGCTACATTTTTAGATGCCATGAAAATGAAAATAGTTGCAGGCTCCAACTGCTAACAGCACTTGCATTGTAACCAGTTATTTTAGAAGTTGTTATAATATTTCTAATCTTGTATACATCTTATATAATATTTTGCAATAAAATGTTGCCACTTCACATGTGGTTTGAGAGGTGTTTCTACCATTAGTTTTATTTAGATCCCCAACTTTATATCTTACTCTCTCACCAATGCTGGTTGATGCAGATTTCTAAACTGAAAAAGGTTAGCCCATGTAACCATGGAAACCTCACACTATTGCCTAAACAGAATGAAGATTTATTGTATTCACTGATTATTTAATAAGAATAACAAGCAAGTCCCAATGCCCGGTTGCATAAAACACCTTTCGTTTTTCCCTTAAGTATAACACACACTTGTGGAATTTAAATGTGTACATAAACTCTCAAATAAATGAACTCCAAATTTATTTGTTCGTAAATGGCCATATACAGATTTAAATATCAGACAATGTAATAATGGCAACAGGCCTAATTATTGAATCCTATTTGTGTTTTTAGGACATTTCTGGTATTGAGTCTGAGCACTTTGCCACTTGACCTAAAATTTGGAACAGAACTGACTTTCTGATTTTCAAGTATTTTTACATTTCAGTTGATATTTTTAGTATATTTTATTTATACAGATTGTTAGTTTTTTATTTATTTATTTATTTTTTACTAAATTCAATTTCATAAGTCTTAAAATAATAAATCAAAAATAATATTTGGCAGCACGGCATACAATTAAATGGCAGTAGAGCAGTCAGAAGTAGTTAAAAGTCAAAATGTAACTAATTGTATAAACTAAATATTAAACTGTTAGTAATATTAGTAATACACCTTAATACGATAATACTGTAATACCATGGTATTTTTTGTGAAGGTTATCATACCGTGAAAATCTCATACTGTTTCACGCCTAGTGTATACAAAGTATTATTATTATTAAAATACACATTGGCCACAAATCATATGCCACCAAACCAGATTGAGTGGATGCCATGTAACACTAAAAGGGCAACACTAATAAAATATCAAATATACTTTGATTATTGTGGGTCAGCAGTGTCTTGAAATTATTCTAAACAATTTTGAAGCAATTCAGGTAAATATAAGATGACTATTTTCAAATCTGTGGTAAAATATCTTGTAAACACTTCCTGTATTAAATACATGAAAATAATTAATCATGACGATTCTTATGATTTTAAAATATATTTTATGGTCACACTACATGTATTTATCATGATACAAACAACTGCAACACAGTGAACTGTAAGCTGTTAAGAGAAAATGCGTACCCACAGATGAAATCCTGCATGCGCCCATGCCCAAATTGAGATATTCCTGTCAGTATTTATTTGTCTGTATTCTACCCATTAACACTATTTTTCAAGCCCATTTTGCAGTAGTATTAATGTCATCATAAATTACTATAACAGAGTGTAAGCGATGCATATTATGGCCACGTGCAGCGAGATGAATGCAAAAGGTAAACATTGCAAATCACACATTATCTACTGCATGCATATTACTTTAAATAATCAACGAGTAGTTAAAACAGCTTCTTTTACTAATCTTGTGTGAATTCTATTCATAGAGTGAGGCATGAAGTCACTGATAACACATTTTAATGTCAAATCAATTTATGTTTTACATGTAATGTTAAGCGTCCTCATATTTAAATGTTCCTCTAAACGCCTTCCCATGCAGTGTGTGAATGTTTGCAAACAGTATGTTGTTGCTCAGCTGTTTCAAACTTATTTTTACCTCAACAAACAACAAAGAAGACCTTCTCCGTAAGTGTGCTGGGGCTTAACAAGCTTAGCCAGGCTGGGAGACTGGCAAACCACCTTAGGGTGGTTTAAGATGTTTATTTCAGCAGGGGTGCCACTCTGGTTCCTTTGTTTGTAAAGAGTACTGCTTTCTAATGAGTCTTCTGTACAGAATAAAAGAAGTAATGCAGAAGTTCTCAGCAGCTAAGAGACTAGCCTGGCACTACCAACTGCTGAGCTGCTGCCAAACTTCTTGGGTAAGCTGCAACCTCAAGATTGCAGGGATCTGCCGGGAGACCAAGCCACTGGCCAAACCTCCAAAACCCCAAACCTTTTTGCAATCCAATTATGGAGTTTATTTGTGTTATGTTCTGACCCAAAGAAGATTTTTTTTCCACCTCTGAGATCTGAGTGCTTTAAGTGGGAACTGCGCTACATGGCAAGTCACAGCTAATTTCACACCCAGTTAAATATTTACACACATAACACCAAAAAGTCATTGTTATAAGTACCAAAGCCATGCATCCCCACTGGGATGAAACCCCTGATATGCCTGTACACCATCCAGAGACAGCCACATAAATCTTGAATAAGCAAAATGTTTGGCACTCAAGCTTAAACCAAAGTGTGGAATAAAAAGAGAAAAATTTGTAAAGTTAAAGTTATTAACATATAATGAGCATGGGAGAGAGAAGATATTTGTAAATGGTATACAGATACAGATTTCCCTGTAATGGAAATCTGAATGCTCAGGCCCAAATATTGCTTGCATGGCATTCCTATGTTGATTTCTCTCCTTGTACATAAGACCAATTTTATGATATTTTGGCCTCACTGGTTGCTCTATGGCCATTAAAGGGTTAGATCACCCAAAAATGAAAAGTCTGTCATCATTTACTGCCCTTGAGTCATTCCAAACTCATATGACTTTCTTTCTTCCAAAGAAAAGGAGGTAGAATATTAGGAACTGACAGCTTCAGTGACTAGTCACTTTGAGAATATGAGATTATGAGAAAAAGATGCAATAAAAGTGAAGGTTGACTGAGGCTGTAAGGCCCTAACAATTTCCTTTTGTGTTTCATGAAAGAAATAAAGTCATATGGATTTGAAACAACATGTGGGTGAGTAAATGATGACAGAATAATGCAATATATAGGTAACATTAGGCATTTAGGAAAGAGCTTTTCACTCTGTCATCCAGTCTCACTCACACAACAGAGGGCCACTGCCAAAGCACTTGGCCATATTCTCACAAAGTATGGATAAGTGTCTGCCTCTGCCATCATTATTTTTCTCTCTTCTGTGTTACCCTGTATAGCTCTTAGTTCAGCAGCTTGCATTACTATGTTTTTCCCTTAGTCTGAGTTCAGGCCCTGGCATCCCCAGAAAACATGTGCCAAAAGGTCTGTATCCTCTCTGAGCCACTCACAATGAACTACAGTATTGACAAAATCTTCATGGAAAAGCACATTGATTCCAGATCACGTCTGAGAGTGTTTTAATTGTGCAGACAGGGTTGAGACATTACACATCAGTGCTTTTAGTCAGTGGTGAATCACACATGGGTTGCCTGGTCAAATCAATAGCAAGCTGTCCAAGCAAACATGGACAAGACTATTAAGCACTAAAAAAGGTGGGCGACAGGAAACTGCAATTACGTTAACAAAGAGTAATTGTGCTAATATTTGCAGTAACTGTATAAATGTTATAGTATGTTTAAAATATATCACTGGCCAAATTTGATTCAAATGCATTTAGATGGGCGCTGCAAATGTGCCTGGGTAAGTTGCCTGCTATTGCTCCTGAAAAGCCTCTATTATGCTGCGGTTCATGTGTATATGGTCCTAATCTATGCCTTCCAAATATTTTATGATCACTGTCTTGAAGCTTGAAGGCTTTGCATACTTTTTCCTTTAATACAGAGGCCGGAGTAGGCACTTTGTCAAATGTCTGTTTAGAAAACCTTTAAGGCTTTAATTTCCTATGAAGCTAACTTCCTGAATCATATTTTACTCCCTTGTTTAAACAAGTTTATTACAGTTAAAAAAGATCAAAGGCCAAACAGCAAAGTTTTATCATGCCCCCATTTTCCTTGTTTGGCCAGATCCAATGTATGGAAGCCCTGCATGTGTTTTCTACTCTCTGGTAATGTTAAATATCCATTATGTGTACATATCAGTGAACATGACAGATATGTTATTATACATGATGTTAAGTATCAATATGTTAAATTTTAAAGTGAGATACAGTTTTAAAGGGATAGTTCACCCCAAAATTACAATTCTTTTGTGATTTACTCACCCTCATGCCATCCCAGATGTGTATGACTTTCTTTCTTTTTTAGAAGAATACTTCAGCTCTGTAGGTCCATACAATGTAAGTGAATGGGTGCCAACATTTTTAAACTCCAAAATCCACATAAAGGGAGTATAAACGTAGTCCATATGGCTCCAGTGGTTAAATCCATGTCTTCAGAAGTGATTTGATACAGTAGGTGTGGGTGAGAAACAGATCAATATTTAAGTCATTTTTGTCATAAATTCTCCTCCTTGCCCATTAGGGGGCGATATGCAAGAAGGATGTGAATCACCAAAAACACAAGAAGGAGAATGAGAAAGTGGAATTTGACTGAGCAGGGAAGAGAATTTATAGTAAAAAGGACTTAAACATTGATCTGTTTCTCACCCACACCTACTACATCGCTTCAGAATATATGGATTTAACCACCAGAGTCGTCTGGAGTACTTTTATTTTGCCCATATGTGGATTTTGGAGCTTCAAAATTTTGGCACCCATTCACTTACATTGTATGGACCTACAGAGCTGAAGTATTCTTCTAAAAATCTTCATTTGTGTTCTGCTGATGAAATTAAGTCATACACATCTGGAATGGCATGAGGTTGAGTAAATTATGAGAGAATTTTCATTTTTGGGTGAACTAACCCTTTAAGAACTTTTATCTCTATTTAAAACCTCTATCTACATTTTGGACTGTGAATGTTAACCTTCACTAACATTAACATTTGCACACAAACAATTTGTAAAAATTGTACCTTTAGGGTTACAACAGCTTGTCACTGTAGCAGTTCCCTCAAAGGTACACCCACTATACTGTATTTATACCTTAAGGTACTAATATGTTCCCTTTAGGGACACACAAGACACTTAAAATACTTAAAGTGCTCCCAGTAGTATTTAAGGTTTTGGACTCTATACTGACACCCATTGTCCTGGATACTGGAAGTTTGCTTGCTGCTGCTTCACAACGGAGATATTTGTTTATCTTCTGGTTTGTTACTTTTAGTCTGTGTTTTTCTCCATCTCATTCTACACATATCCCTATTATGGAAATTCTTGGATTTAATCCAAATAAATTTTCACACGTTGTTGCGCTCTGGACGGTGACCAGGCAGCAGTGACTCGTGAGCTCTCTGCCTGCTGCAGACCGCCGTTTATCCGTGATCCACACCGTGAGAACTGCAGGACATAGGTTTGAGCATTGGCTGAAAGCACTATATTAAGTAAAAATTGTATTATTATTGTCATTATTAGAGGTAGTATCTCAGTCAATTGCATGACACAGTGTCATGTGAACACGTCAGCGCCCAAGAGGGGGCAACCTGCTCCAAGTAAAATCAAACAGCTTTTATTGGGTTACTGATATGACTGGAGTCTTCCTCTAACATGAGTGTACATCATTTTCAACATATTTCTAAAAAATGCTATTCATGTGTTTTTGTGTAAAACTTTTTAATAGGCAAAAACTAATTTAGTGCACTTTTAAGCAAGTTTTAGAGTCCTAACTGGTAGTGAACCTGAAGCTTTTGTGTGAGCTGATCATATTGCCACCACCCTCTCTGTGTTTTCACAGAAATGACTCGTTTCTGACACTATAGACAAGCCTCAGAACACCTTTATCAATGCACTAAAATACTTTAAGACTGTGAATTATTTGACAGAAAACAATATAACTTAATTTAACAATAAAAAATTCAGATTTCAGTTTAGGGAGTATACAGTGTAGCAATGCTGTCCTAGGAATAGCAATGTCACAGAGTCACAGTCCATACCTGCATGAAGTTAATCATGTTATAGTCTACTCTTATTGGAAAGCTAAGCATTTTCTGTTTTGTATATATAGGATGCAGGCTTTTTAATTAATTACAGGCTTACCTTCTCTCCAGGGTCACCTTTCGGCCCCTCCTCTCCCATGTCTCCCTGAAAGTGAAAGCAAAGCACACAGTATTTAATCATGTAATGCATCTCTAGTAGTTTTATTTCATCCACTATTATACACTGTTGTTTCATGTTAAAATATGTAAAAATATAAGCTATCCGGCATTAGTTAGCAAATTAATTAGAAGCTTTTCCATTAAAATCCACAAAATCAGTTACAAAGCAAAGATATTTCTCAGTGTTAGTAAAACATTACACTCTTTGTCCCTTCTATAGACTCGCAGATTAATGTCTGGACACAGTGCAGATCTGAGGCAGGATGGAATCTGCTCAATCACTGTATGTTTGAAACTGTGTGGGAGTTTGACTCCGTAAGATATTACAATTAAATTAGCAATTTCAGAAGGAAAGGGTGGTGATAACCTGTGGTTAAGGATATGTTTGCCAACAGCTGCAAGTATGATCCCTGTTAGGAGCAGTGGTGTAGTCGGGGCCATACGCACGTATACGCCGTAAATGTACTTTTTTTCTCCAGGGATGTTTGCGTATAGCGACTTCTAAGGATCAATATTTGCGTATACCCTTGGTATACCCACATGCTTTGCTGCTTCAGAAGTCCATAATCTACTGTTGTGTTAGTTTCCCTTTAACTGTATTGTGTGCTGTTTTGTGTAACTGGAGATTCTTTGTTGTAATTGGTGCATTATCACTTGAATTGTACCATTCCCCGCCCCTGACAATCATTGTCACCGCCATCATCGACTGAGGGAATTTATGACAGTGAGTGGAGAGAAAGAGTCACCCTCACGCTGAAGCAATATCAGGTAAAATGTATTAAATAAACATGTCAAAAGTCCTGTAAAATAAGGAATCGTTCTATAATTAAGGGAAAAAAATTAGTTCTATATGAATTCCATACGTGATGCTGTTTGTCCCGTATTTTAGGGTCACACACCCAAACTGCTGAGAATGTTTCACAAATCGAGAGAAATTGACCTGAAACACACACACCTTTTGCGTGAATTGTGTAAGATATCGACTGTTGCTTTACACGGACACTACACTTGACAGAAACGGCTGGGGGAAAGATCAGTGACAATCAGTGGACGTCTTCTGTCATGTTTCTGTCAGAAGCAGGATCATTTTGTCAAAATCATCTAGCATTCGAGTGCATGTTAAACGCAGCTATTCATGAAATGACATGACATTTTATTGCATATGTCAGAGCTCATTCTTTAAGAGAGAGAGAGAGAGAGAGAGAGAGAGAGAGAGAGAGAGAGAGAGAGAGAGAGAGAGAGAGAGAGAGGATAAAACTGCATTACTGCATTAATTCAAAATAAAAGTACAGTAGTATAAGCTTAGTTAAAACACTTAACATGATTTTCTTACATTTCCCTTATGAAAAACGCTATTTACTGGCAAAACAATGACACTAATCCAATGACAAATACACTATTTTCATGTTAAGCCTTTTCTCTCCCTTTCTCTCTTCTTCCTGGTCGTTGTATTAAAGCGTTTTTCATTTTAAGTTTAGTAGGGGACTGTGACGAGGAGGAGGGAGTGGCCGGGCCGTGAGGATACACGCCCGGCGCTGAGTTGCCTAATCAGCGGGAGGGAGATAAGGGAAGAGCTGGGGATGCCAGAGAGAGAGAGGGACATGGGGCCGCACTCTGTGTGTGTTTATGTTGCTGTGTTTTCAGTTTGATGTTCTGTTTGATTAAAGTTTTGTTGTTTGTTACTTCGGTTCCCGCATCCTCCTTTCCTGAACTGTTACACTGGTGCCGAAACCTGGGGAAAGGAGGAAGGGCACGCTGTCCGGGAGAACCCGCCGCTGCCATCTGCTGGGAAGCGGAGGAGCCGCTGCCATCTGCCAGGAGAAGGAGGAGCCGTTGCCGTCCGCCAGGGGACGGAGGAGCGGCTGAGGACCGGGTGGGCGGCGTGCCCGCGGGAGCCGAAGAAGAGCATTTCTTTTCTCTCTCTCTCCTCTCTCTCTCTCTCTGCCTCTCCCGCTTTCTCTTTCTCTCTCCCCCTCCTCTCATCTCTCTCAGATTCTCAGGAGGTGGGGAGGACCATCGGGTGGCGGAACGGCCGGAAGGGCAGCGTCTCCCCTCCAGAGATGGGGTAGGGGGAGTAAGCCAGTCCGGATGGTGCCCCGGCCTGAATCGGGCGGTGGAGGAATGTGTCGAGGAGGAGGGCGCTGAGTTGCCTAATCAGCCGGGGACATCCGTCCGCACTGTTTTTCAATGTTAAGCAGCGTCTTGTGCAGGAACGCCTGTAAATATGGGTCATTCCTACAATTCTTTGACATTTAAGTCCCCATTACAAGTGTGCATGGTATTTATATTGTTTAATTTCACCCGATTACAATTTTTATAGGCTTGTTAAAAAGAATAAAGACTTTTTTATAATTTTACACACTTCTTTGGGCTTAAAAGTTACATTTTCATTAATTGAAATCCTTTTCTATTGTGTGTCACTTCCTCATGTCCCAAAAACTGCACGTCAAACATCTTTGACAAAAATAAATGCTAAATCATTGGATTTCTATTTTTACCCCCACATACAGTTAAGAGTTTAGTGTTACATTCTCTCACTAACATGTATTCATTTGTGGTAAATGTGTAATTCTAACACTGATAGTGGAGGATTTTTGTGTGTCTCTTGATTTATTGTGCACCCTGTTATGTCATGATACCATGACCTTTCATAGAAGATACAGTATATGTTAGGAAATGACATCACACACACTGGAGGTGGACATCACCCATTCTGCAAAATTACTTTGAGTTATTTGAAGTAACTCTGTTGTTTTATTTATGTTTTCCTTTATTTTGTGGTGTTAGTCAAGTGGTCAAGCATAACATGTCCACCCTATTATGGGAAGATATATATAATTTTACAATTTCAATGTACAGTATTTTTGTTAACAGAAATAAAATCATAAATATTAGTTTAAAAATATGTTTCCTAGATATCAATCACAGACCATGTAGTGTCTCATTTATCC
Organism: Myxocyprinus asiaticus; assembly: GCF_019703515.2. Classification (NCBI taxonomy): domain Eukaryota; kingdom Metazoa; phylum Chordata; class Actinopteri; order Cypriniformes; family Catostomidae; genus Myxocyprinus; species Myxocyprinus asiaticus. The sequence continues at coordinate 54,802,851 of NC_059344.1, forward strand.
ACTGAATGTCCACCCTGTTATTGTCCACCCTGATGCTGCCCATTTAACTGGATGGACATCTGAAAGTTTTTAGTAATTTAGCTTGACCAGTATGACTAATACAATCTTTAATATGTCCCTGTAATGATGAAACATGAAGAAACTTGTAAAAGTATGTTTTTTTCCCCAAAAGTTTCAAAGCCGGAATGTCACCGAATTGTAGGAATAACCAATTTATGATATGTACAGAGCATTTTCTCTTTTTACTCACACTGAACCAATATAACAAATGATAAGGGTTTGAGTGTTTTTGTTTGTTCAGAATTCACATAATCCATCTAATCCCAGCCTGATTTTCCACCAACATGCTGGGAACATATGCAAAATTAGAGGAAACGAAAATGGTTCCTTGTCCGTAGTCATCTAAAATCTGCCAGGGAACCAGATCCTGAGAAGTTTTCAAAGTTTGACTCTTCCAGTCCTTTACTTATCACAGTATTAATAAAATGAGGGCTTTAGGTGTAATATTGCTTTTATGTTGGTCTACAACGAATAGCTATGGATATCCTGTACTGAACAAAAGAATAATGTCAAGTAAAAGGTAATGTACAGTCAGCTGATCATTAATGCAAAATAAACCCCAACAGGGTGATCAGAAGCAGGTTTTGTATCATCCTGGCATTTCTTTTTTTTTTTTTTTTTCTCGATAATGATCGATTGAGTATCCTGCTTATTACCAGGCTACTTACCAAATAACTAAATAAATGGTCATAAAATATTGATTTGAGTTGAAATTCTTCTGCGATTGACCAACCAGGATCAAGTTTTCCAGAGAGCCATGCAAGAATTTCCAATAATCAATGATTCAGTTCATGCATTTATTATTTTGCAACTACAGATTTAGGCAAATCAAAACATCAAGTATAAACTGGGAAATTAACAGCTAACTGTGAGTGTTAAAAAACATGGTTTTACCTTTTCACCCCGTTCACCTCTTTCACCCTGTTGGAAAAGACATTAGGGGGTGTTAAACAAACAGTGGTTAGAGACTCCCGGATTAGGATGTATTGAAGCCTCAAGCTAAGTGAGATCACATCTGGGGTTAAATTCACATTCAGTTAAGATATGAAGCTCATGTTACAGATGCCCATACTGCATGACCTCTAGAGTAATAAACAAGGAATGCAATAAACGTCATCTCACTTATATAAATTTTACACACTTTCAGACAAGGTCTAAGCTTAATACATACATCAAAAACACATCACATATTTGCATCAACCCACTTTTTATACAGTAGATCAAATAACATGGGTTGACAAATGATCTGCATTTCATGATATTGAATGACATGGTCACATTTGACGTTCAGATCCAAATGCACCTCTAATAGTCATAAAATCTACTGATTTATGGGGAAAAAATATAGCCACGATTTCCATGGAACTTGCAATGGGAATGGATATGTTTCCATGAGATATGAAATCGACCTAGTAATCTCATGAAATTGTGCCACAAACCTTGGCGCCAGGGATTCCATGTAATCCTGGCGTACCCATATCTCCCTATGAATAACAGAACACAGTGACCTATTTAATGGGCCTATCTCACAGAGAGTCATATGAATTCTTACACATGGTTGGAAACGTTCCCATAAACATTGGCAATGGGAATTAAATGTGTAGTATCAAAGACTCATAAAAGTACATACTTGCATGTACTGTATTTTTAATAACAACTCTTAACTACATCCCCAAAACAATGCATTTTGGCATGTGCACTGTAAAAATGATAAGATACTTTTTGAAGCACTCTGGGGTTCCTCAGATGCCACACTGGCAGAATCATCTGGAGGACAACTAGACACTCTTTAAAAGAGCCTTAACTATCTTATTTATGTATTCAAAAAAAATCTCAATGTTTATTTCAAGTCCCTTGAAACATTTCCCTTTATGATGGGATTACCAAAGTAACCATTGACAGTCCTTGGAGTTTTTTTTTTTTGATTTTTCCCCTTTTTCACCCAATTTGGAATGCCGAATTCCCAGTGCGCTTTTAAGTCCTCGTGGTCGCGTAGTGATTCGCCTCAATCCGGGTGGCAGAGGACGAATCCCAGTTGCCTCCGCATCTGAGACCATCAACCCGCGCATCTTATCATGTGGCTTGTTGAGCGCGTTGCCACGGAGACATAGCGTATGTGGAGGCTTCACGCCATCTACTGCGGCATCCGCGCTCAACTCACCACGTGCCCCACCAAGAACGAACCACATTATAGCGACCACCCCATGTGACTCTACCCTCCCTAGCAACCGGGCCAATTTGGTTGCTTAGGAGACCTGGCTGGAGTCAGTCCTTGGAGTTCTTTAAAGTTTTTACAGGAACTAAGAATAAGTTTCTCAGGCCATGTCCACACTAATTTGTTTTTAGTCCAGTTTAGCAGAGAAAGCTTTCTAAAACCTGCAAGTGTCTGTTACAAGTCCTATTACTGCTAACTTTTTTATTACATTTTGTGAATTACATGTTTCTATGCTGAACTCTCTAAACAGCATTTAAAGAAGAGACCCTGGTCTGTTCATAATTGAAGTGCACTGCATCTGACATCCATTTCATGAGACCTGGCATCCAACAGTTCGACCATTTAGGACTCTGAACCCTTTGTTGTTTCAAAAGTGAGTATTGCTTCCACCAGGAAATGGTGTTTCTCTGTTTCCTATTAATGCATGTCCTGCCTCAGTTTTAATGCATTTCTAAATGCTTGTGAAGACTGCAAAGCTGGTGTTCATCAGTCTCCCTCACTCTACTAGATGAGCAACAATGCAACACAACCTTTTTCTTATTACAGTGTTTACGTTTGGATGAAGTTTTGGCCTCACAGCTAGCATCCTTGTCGAATTTCAAAACATGCACTTTTCAAGATAAAACTAAAGGCATAAAATAAGTTCAGACTCTAAACCAAGTAAATGACTTATGACTTTGTGGTTTATCAATTCAAATCTGCCTTAATGTTTTACTATTACAATGATACTAGTCTAATACATCACGTAAATGATGCATTTGGCTTTGTGTAGTTCCATTTTGGATGAATAAATAGAAAGGAACATTTTATTCTTTTTGACACTGCCAGCTAAATATGGGGTGTTCCTAAAGCTTAAAGTCAACATGAAATAAATACTGACCATATTTACTTTCTTAATGCATGTTCTTGGTCTTGTTGTGCAAGACTCATCGGTACACATTATTCCAAAGGAAAAAAAAGTTTGTTTTAGTAATCTTTGATCAAAATGTAATAACTTGCTGTGCCTTTTTGATGGATGTCACAAATCACTTTTTTCAACTTCTCTCTCCAACTGCTTGGCTCCATTCTGCTCTGTAACATTTCACTTTTCACAATCCAATCAATTCATTGGATAAAATCAAGCCCCACTCCACATTTTTATTTATTATTATTTTTTTTTTGTATCTTGTTTCACTAGTAAATATATCAGATTACATAAGTATTTGTTTTCCTGATGACTTTTAAGTAAAATATTAATTTTAATGAAACATTTTAATATTTATTGTATATATAAAAAAAGAATCTGTTATCTTACCTTTATTCCATCAATACCTGGAGTACCAGGTGACCCAATGGAACCCTAAAAGTAGAAAAACAAAAACAAAAAAACAATTCAACACAAAGTACTGTAAAACATCTCTGTGACCAGTTCAGATACCTCAATACATACTTGAGTTGCAGTGTAGAGAAGCTACTTTGAAACTGCAGCTTACCAAATGACAAACTACTAATAATTTAAAGTTAATAATTTACAGAACCTCTAAGCTTCTCTTTTGAAAATGTAGTTGGCAGAAAATAGCTATATACATTTATGATTCTGCATATTCGATTAATGAACTACATTAATGAATCGATATGTAATTTTTTCATTGCTAATTCTTTGAAAAACATTGTCTGAACCAACTGATTTGCTCATCCAAAGCTATCAAATGACTTAAAAGAACTTGGAATATAGCAGACACATCAAACTGACCAATTTTATTATACTTTTATGCTGCTTTTGTGTACTTTGTGGAAGTTTGAAAGCCTCAGCACCAATTCATTGAGTTCCACAAAACAAAGTCATATATATAGTGTTTGGAATGACATAAGGGTGAGTAAATGATGACAGAATCCTTAAATCTAGAAGGATTGCAACTTTTATTTACAGTAGTTACTCTCCAACTCTTTTAAATTGAAATTCCCAACTGTCTGGCACAAGTACTTTAGCTGCGGGAGAAAGAGCAAGTCCACACCAAGGTGCGAAACCTCTTTCCATTGCTAAACTTCATAAGACACAGAAGTGTGAAATGATTTACCTTCTTCCAAAATTGTGAGCAGTGCCTGAATAAACAATGTAACATTTCTAGAGCAGCAGGGAAAGTTTGGTATAGAAAGTGGGTGCTAAGTCTTAAAAAGACAATTAGTCTGCACTATTTAAATGGAAGGCCCTGTTGTGTTTATACACGCTCAGTGTGCTTGTCTAGACATGAGGATATTCACCTTATTAGTGGAATTTAATTACCTTACACTCTCTAAGTAATGACATGAGTGTCGTGTAAAAGCTTTGCTGCTTTTTATCTCAAGACCTGATATTTTGATTGCATGACAAATGGGCCTTTTTATTAAATTATTTCTCAGCAAGACATTTGGAGAACAGATCTTATTTTAATTTCTTTATAAATATCATCCAAAAGGTCAGCCACAGGACACACCCATACGAGGCCCTGAGGTGAGCCCAAATTGGGCCCCAATGGTTTGTGAGTCATGAACACATCAGTATGTCATTGGTCCCATTGTCCTGAGATGTCTGTCTGCGGCTGTCAGTTCAAACAGAAAGCTTCTAATGAGGTTACTTTGGAAAACACTGGCAGCTACCTGATGGCATGACAAAGTTAATCTGCCATTCATATAACCCCTTGTGGGGCTCCGAGGTTTTGTACTAATGCTCTGCTTTCTTCCTTTAAACAGTCTTTCTCAAGTTATTCAAGGGAGATATTTAGGGTGATTGGGTGCATGCAAGGCAATATTCCTCAAATATTCTCATTAAGGATTGTTCTAAACCCTTAACGCCAAGTAAAGTTCTTCAATTACTGGTAATTCAGCCGTAACTGCTTAATATACAGACTCTATTCAAACATTTTGTAGATAAATTCAGCTTTAAGTGTGCTATTTTTGGTTTTTGTTAGGTTTATACTTTTTTTTTTTTTAAAGTTAATTAGTTAATTAGCTAGTGTGTTTTTAACAGTTGACAAACTTTTGCAAATTACAGTCTTTTTCTTCTGGGAAAATGGACCAAATATACTGAAGACTCATCTTGGGTGTATGCACATTTTTGTCCAACAAAATTCTCTCTACAATGAGAAACTAAAGCCTACTGGCTATTTAAAAAGAAAGGGACAAACTCTTAAATAAGACCCAGCCAAACTTCCTGTGTCAATAGAATACACATGTCTTATCATGAAAATTAGTGGCATCTTAAAGAATATAGTTTGAAAATCTCTCTTTGACTCCCGATAAAAATTTCATGATTTAAAATGCTGAATTGTGATCAGTCTTTACGGCATTTACATTATTTAACCAGCTATACCATTTACACCGCAAAGACATTGCCATGGAATGTGCAGTGGTCATCATAACGCCAAACCAAAGAACCAAAACCCTAAGATTACCTCAAATTTAAACACATTTCTTTTGCTGCCTTGCACTGGTATTGGTACTGGTACTGGTATTCATTTTTATTTTTTTATTTTCAGGAAATGCAAATCTAGTGTAATTGTGGTATTATTGTGGAATCCTTTTGGCTTGGTATTCTACTCTGAAAAACATGAAAGAATTCCATGATTTATGCTGTTATGACAGGTATTTAAGGAAACAGTCTGACAGAGAGGAAAAGGATGAACCAGGCATAACCGACACCTCACATAATTTATTGTACCTGGACAAAACCACACTTCCTTCAGCCCGTGGTTTTCACCTAGCATTGATTTCTGATATCCATTTGTATTATTGGTTAAAATTCAACGAATGATCCTTCTACCATTTCTATTTGTTTATTACTGTAGATGCTTGGCTATGAATGCTTGCAATCAATCCTAAACTTCTGCAGGCTATTAGCCTGTTTTAATTATCAAAAAGCATAAACTTCCTGCATACCACAGTTCCCTATCTGTCACTCACTCGACGTTGTGTCATTGGGACCACCTCCGCCGGGTATCCCCCCACGGACCTCCCACTCCCCAGCACGCTCGTCTGCCCCAATCGGGCTTCCGGATGAGTCCGCCGGCTTGTCTCACGGCGAGTTCGACCTCTTATTCGGAGCCCGCAAAGGTGATCAGCTCTTGAGCGCAGCATCGGAGAGCGGGCTCGTGCAGTCAGACGCGGAAGCCTCAGCTGGGCTCCTCCCCTCGGGTGCTGTTGCCCAGTCACAGGCTGACGCGGAGATGATGGACATGCTTTCCCGGGAAGCCACGAGCATCGGGCTAAAGTGGAACCCTCCGCTCTCCCCTGAACCCTTGCGGCTCGATGATTGATTCCTGGGCTCGCGGCGCCGCTCACAGCCACGCCCCGCCCCAGTTCCTTTCTTCCCGGAAGTGCACGAGGAGCTGACAAGGTCATGGGAGGCACCTTTTACTGCCCGGTCCCGATCTTTCAGCTCACCCGCCCTCACTACCCTCGATGGTGGGAAGGCCAAGTGCTATTCGGCGATCCCCCCGGTGGATAAGGCGCTCGTGGTGCACCTATGCCCGCAGAGCACCGCCACCTGGCGTGGGCGCCCAAAGCTCCCGTCCAAGGCCTGTAGATTTACGTCGTCCCTGACGGCGAAAGCCTACGGTGCCACTGGACAAGCCGCCTCCACCCTGCATGCCATGGCTCTCCTGCAAGTTCACCAAGCCAAGGCGCTAAATGAACTGCATGACTGAGGAAAGAGCAAGCTCCTCCCGGTTCAGAGCATCTCTTTTCTTGGCTTGGAGTTGGACTCAGTCTCGATGACGGCACGCCTCACGAACAAGCACGCACAGTCGGTGCTGACCTGTTTGAAGGCATTCAGACAGAAGACAGCGGTTCCACTGAAACTGTTTCAGAGGCTCCTGGGGCAAAAGGCATCCTCAGCGGTGGCCACTCCGCTCGGTTGATGCATATGAGACCGCCTCAGCACTGGCTCCAGACTCGAGTCCCGAGATGGGCATGGCGCCACGGGACACATCGCATGGCCATCATGCCGGTCTGTCACCACCTCTTCAGCCCTTGGACCGACCTCACATTTCTATGGGCAGACGTTCCCCTAGAGCAGGTCTCCAGGCGCATCGTGGTAACGACAGACGCCTCCAAAACGGGCTGGGGTGCTGTATGCAATTGGCATGCAGCCACTGGCTCCTGGACGGGCCCGCGGCTGCATTGGCACATCAACTGCCTCGAGTTGTTGGCAATTCTGCTCACCCTGCGGAGGTCAGGGAGGACGAGGAGCTCACTTCAATCAAGAGGGTAGGAGACCTGAAAGCGTTCTCTGTCAGCGAAACGTGCCTGGAGTTCGGTCCGGGCTACTCTCACGTGATCCTGAGACCCCGAGGTTGTGCCCAAGGTTCCCACGACCCCTTTAAGGGATCAGGTGGTGAACCTGCAAGCGCTGCCCCAGGAGGAAGCAGACCCAGCCCTGACGTTGCTGTGTCCGGTGCATGCTTTACGCATCTATTTGGATTGCACGCAGAGCTTTAGAGTCTCTGAGCAGCTTTTTGTCTGCTTTGGTGCACAGCGGAAAGGAAGCGCTGTCTCCAAGCAGAGGATCGCCCACCAGCTCATTGACGCCATAACAATGGCATATCACGCTCAGGACGTGCTGCCCCCGGCAGGGCTATGAGCCCATTCTACCAGGAGTGTGGCGGCCTCCTGGGCCTTGACCAGTGGCGCCTCTCTAACAGACATTTGCAGAGCAGCGGGCTGGGCAACACCCAACACCTTTGCGAGGTTCTACAATCTCCGGGTGGAACCGGTTTCATCCCGTGTAGTGGCAGTCACAAGCAGGTAAGTCCGGGACAGCTGGCCGGGTGTATCACATGTGCATAGCGCCTTTCACCTCCCCTGAGCTGAAGACGTGCAATGTTGACTCCCAGTAGTGTTCACAAACTGTATTCCCTGGATGATTTCCTCCGAGCCCTGTGGCAGACGAGTTTGCGGAGAAACTCGCTGTCGGTTCAGTACATGTGCTAACTAAGCCCTGTACTGGGGTAGGTGCTCTGCATGTGTTGGTTCCCCATAGGTAACCCCATGTGATGTATATCTTCCGCTAATTCATTTCTCTGTTGGTAAACTGCATCCTCCTTGGGCAGAGGCCCCTCTGCCCCAGTCACCATGTTTGTAGAAACTCCTCCCCCGTAGGGTAGGACCTACCATGGGACTTCTCCACATGACATACTTCCGACAAAGCTCGGCAAGACCATGTGACGTATTTCCACTCAAAATACCCCTCCCCCTCTCTGGGTGGGGTGTGGTCTCCACGGTGTCTTCCCCTTGGGAGGGACACCCCCCGACGTAGACCTGGTGGCCCCAGTCAGTTAACTCTTTTTCTGGGGAGAGGAAAAAAAGAGGATAAGAGGCCACGACTGGGCTAGCCTGTCTCTATCTTTTGGGCAGTCGACTTGTCCCCAAAGGGCCATTCGACACTCATAACAGCGTTGGGGGAGGTTACGTGTCGGCCTAGTGTGCTGGCTACGAGGAAAACAGTGGTCTGCCAGTCACACACCGCCAATTCACGTAACACAGTTCAGCCAGTTGTGGCGTTTCGTATAGGGACCCCTAGTGTCACTACATTGACACAACGTCGAGTGAGTGACAGATAGGGAATGTCCTGGTTACTTGCGTAACCTCCGTTCCCTGATGGAGGGAATGAGATGTTGTGTCCCTCCTGCCACAATGCTGGACTACCCACTGAAATGGCTGGGACCTTGTCTCGGCTCCTCAGCACAAAACCTGAATGAGTGGTTGCATACCAGCTCCTTTTATACCCGTATGTTCAGGGGAGTGGTATGCAAATACCACTCGCCAATTTTCATTGGCCTTTAATCAAAGACCGGAGGTGTTTCGGGCTCCCAAGAGTGACCCCTAGTGTCACTACATCGACACAACGTCTCGTTCCCTCCATCAGGGAACAGAGGTTACACAAGTAACCAGGACGTTAACACTTCTGACACTTTTCTGTTAAAGCATGATTTTCTGCAAAGCTGCTTTGAAACAATGTGTGTTGTGAAAAGTGCTATACAAATAAATATGACTTGACTTGACCTGACCTGACCTGACTTGACTTCTAGCGAATAATCCTTAAAGACATTATATATTTTTACTAGGACACATGATATTGAAGCCACAACAATGCATACGCCATTCAAATCACCTCATTACCAAATTTATGTGTTTCATGAATCTTTAGATTTACAACTGTGATTCTGTGTAACAGATGATGACTTCAACTGTACCTTTGCTCCTGGAGGGCCCTCAGGTCCCTGAAAAGGAAAAGAAAAATGACAAAAAAAGGAATTAAGACTTGCACCCAAATGCACCCTAGGCCCAAGGGCATAGATTTGGCTTGAACAACTTGCTTGAATCTATGCCCCTGCCAAGGCCCTAGGGATTTTGGACAAAGTCCCCCATTTCGCTTAAGGAGGAACACTCTTTCTCACTGTTTTGTTCTGTAACTTGACTATTTCTGCTGAATAACTATTATGACTTTAATGAGGCCTGCATTAAGAAAACTATTCGTGATAATATTCTTAAATCAGTTTTCTTTGGCAATGTTAGCACACTGTGATATCTAAATATATTTATCTGAGCTCAACCAAGAAAGGCGAAGGCTGTTGGAAAGCATCATTATACCTAGATCCAAAAAGAAAAGCCACTGCCTTGTCTACTTGCTTCAAGCATTAACCAAAAACTTATTTGGCATCTGTGCACTGGCAGGCCGAGTCTTATGTAAATTGCAAGTCAAATCTCCCTCCTGGTTAGCAAAACAGAGCTTTCCAGATAACTGAACTTGTTATACAAAAAGCATAACATCAGGTTAGAAAGCAGAGAACACTTTGAAGCCCTACAGTAGGTTTACACAGTGGCCTCAGAAATCTGGACTGGAGACAAAGGTGGAACAGAGACACAAGGTGCATTAGCTGTGGCAGGGCACCATGCTACCTCACTATGCTGTCATAGCACACACATAGTTCCAAAAACATTGGGCTATTCTGGCTGGAAGTGCACTTGGCTCATCACAGCAGTATTCACCGCACGGGATCCAAGAGCTCTTCGGATCATGCACCAGCACAAGCCTAGAGACCTGCAGCAACAAGGGGTTTGGAAAATGTGCATCAGCAGTGAGCCCCTGCTGGTAGATGGAGTAACTACACCAGCTTGGGGCAAAAATCCTGTTTGTCTGTTGATGGCCATTCAAAAGTAGCTGTGTACTCTGATGAAATACATGTTTTAGTAAGCAACATATACATTGCAAAAAAAAAAAAAAAAAAAAAAAAAAAAAAGCATAATATTATAATAGATGTTTCATCAGTGACTGCAATTGCTCAAGCACTGGCAAGATAGTCACAATTGAAGGGCTTGGGACTTTGTATGTTCTCATGGTGCCATCAGAAAATCAATATTGTCAGGATGACATTTTCCTGCAGGTCCAGAATTATAAGTCACACTGCATTTACAGCTCAGGGGACTGGCTCAATAAAAATGTTAGTTTGTTGGAACTGAGTGCCCATGAAGCAAAGATGGCAGCATCCAGACCATTTACTTCCAGGGCTTTATGCCCCAGCATGGCAACTCAATGGCATTTGCCAGGCTGATGTATAAAGCCCCGGAAGTACAAAATCTGAATGAATGGGAATGCTAACAGATATTTTTCTCCAGGTAACTTAGAACACTTTGTGCACAAGCAGCACTGATTTCTATAATAAAAAAGTCTAATAAATAAACGTTGGTCCTCTTTACGACCACCAGGATGAATCATTGTGTATCCTGCAAGTGTTCAAGACATGCTTTGGGAAACATGTCCACAGACATTATATTACTGACCATATTCCAATCAATTAACTTTAACGAACTTGTCCCAGCCCTCCGTAAACCTCTCTTGATTGTAGAGGCATTATGAAGGAAATCACCATCATTACGATAGACTGCAGCCTTCAATAATGACAAATCATTCATATATAATATAGTCTGTCTCTGTGGCTAGTCAGGTACAAACGATTTTAAGTAGAACTTCAAGCATCATAATATGTGGGCTACTGGTATAATAATAGTACTGCAAATTACTAACAGACTGAATATAAAGTGTTTTGGAGAGATTGTTGCTGGATTTTAATGTATTTTTCCGGTGCTGTCAAGGTTGTATATAAGGCTTTCTTCAAGTTCCATTCCAAACTCTTTATTTTTTAAATCTCTCAATAGCGTCATAGACAGACATTCCTTTGAATACATCTTCAAATTTGCAATCTATAGCCACAAAGAATTATTTGCACTTCAAAGCTATGCCAAATTAGATTTAATTCAATATATTCTGACAACAAACACAATCTACTGCCAAAGACCACAGGAACAATTGAACAGTAATTCTTACCTTTGCTTATTTTAATGTTTATACAGTAACTGACATTTCTTTGACATTACAATTTATATATATATATATATATATATATATATATATATATATATATATATATTACAAATGATGTTTTTAATTAAATTATTATATTTTTTTTAAGATATTACATTTCTTTTATATAATGTAAACCCTTTAGCTAAAGAACATTTATAACTAGAAATATGATCATATCAGTCCCATTTTATCGTCACTTCATTGGCTACCTGTTAAGTATGTATTAATTTAAAAATTTTGTTAATTACTTATAACGGTTTGAATGGTCTAGCTCCTCAGTACTTAAGCGACCTTCTATTACGCTATACTCCATCGCGTTCATTACGATCACAAAATTCCGGCCTGTTAATAATAACAGAATAACAAAACCCACAAAAGGAGGGAGACCCTTTTCCTGTTTGGCTCCTAAACTATGGAATAGTCTTCCTAGCAGTGTATGGGACTCTCCAAAACACTCTCTCAGTTTAAGGGTGGGTTGCACCAATAAGGATTAAATTAAGCAGAGTTTAGAGCTAATCCAGGGTTTGTTGATCCAAGTTTTATTTTAATTTGAGTTGTGTTGTAACACAATTTTAAATACGGTTAAACAAATCAGAGATTCAACTTTTAACCCGTGATTAAAACGGTCACCTGTGATAAATTTCGTCCGCCATGATGGATTCTGAATTTAGCAGTCGTAGATCGTTAGTACACAGGGCTGATCAAGGAGGTTAAGAAAATGTTGCAGCAGCGTGTACAGTGTCACAAGCTTTCAAATATGGCATCATAATTTAAGAAAAAAGGACCACACGGGTCTCGGATTGACCGCCTCTATTGTGGCCAGAAATGAACAGCCCAGGCTGCCGACTGAAACGAGTATAAGAGAGGAGGGGAGCAATAAAGATCACCTGTCACTTGTAACCATTCTCGTTAAATGCCGAAATTACACTTTATTACTCTCACTTCTCCTTGAGAGACCTGTCTCTGTCCAGTGTCTCTGCATGTAAAGGATGGGGAAGCAGGTAATCGAGACGAGCTACCGCACTCGCAGACCGAATCTGAAAGCAAACATTGCGGCCAACGGCCCAAAATTTCGGAACATAATAAACATAAATAATATGATAAACATCTCTCAGAGTGCTAACTGCACATCCACTGTTCGTTTACCTAGTCATTCATGTTTAATTGTAGGTCTGTTTTTTTATTTAAACCACCTAAACTGCAATTTTAATGTTAATCCCTAACTGAGATTTAAATCGGGATCAAATTGATGGTTAAAATGTAACCCTGATTATTTTTAAACAAGGTTTAAAGTTTGGTGCAACAAAATTATCAGATAAATCTTGATTTAATCTAAATTTAAGATTAATCCTTGTTGGTGCAACCCACCCTAAATCTAGACTAAAGGTCTCTTCAGCCAAGCATACACCTAATGTTTCCCTCAACTCAAATGCTGCATTAGTCAGGGCTGTTGTAACCAGAAACACCTCTCATATTTTATAACCCTGCTATAAAGTGAATGGCATCTACTACGCTAATATTATACAATTTGTTTCCCTGTCTTAACCTCAGGATACATATCCCAAGATTATCAGAGCCTGCCAGATCCAGCTCCGGTCCTGCTCGATGTCTGATTCCACAACTATGTGTCACTGAGTGATGACTACTAACTGCAGGCTATGCCAGTCATACATCACTTCAGTCTTCAGTCCAACCATAAATGGGATACTTCACTGCCTGAACCTTGGACTTAGGTTGGACTTCACCTGAAATGAACTGCCACAAGCTTCCAGCCGGACTGTGATGCACCTCACTGACCTCTGCCTGCATCATTTTGGTCATAGGATGGACTACACTCTCACTTAAAATGGAATACAGACAATAAATTAACTGCCAACTAAACGCTTCATCAGCCAAATAACAGGACACTTCCATGTTCAGTTTGGGATGGAATTCCATAATTGTCATTAGCCTTACCATTCATACAAAATCCTTTGTTTTAAATACTGGCCACCAACATCTACTCAGTTTACTAATTTAAAGCAAAAATTTTATTACACAAAGATAACTAATATTGGCATTATATTAATGCTTTTTAGCCAGAGGGGAACTGGCCCCCCGGTTAAGCCTAGTTTCCCCCAAATGTTATTTTTCTCCATTAACTACATCTTATGGGGGACCACAGTTGCCTTTGGCTTACACACTGGGGGCCTAACAACAAATAATATATGTATATACTGTATATACAGTATGTATTTTTAAGGCATAATCTACAATAATGGTTTTTTTTTATTTTATTTTAGATTTTTTTTTTAATCAAACTGCACATATGAAGACTTTAAGACATTACAGACATTACAGCAGGGCCGGATTAACAATATGGGCAATTGGGCACATGTCTAAGGGCAACACATCCAGAGGGGCACCACACAATGGTATTTCTTAAACTGCCTTAGGTCCATTTTTGATTTCAATGGTAATTAATGACATCCAATGACATATAAAACTATCCGAGATTTAAACCTGCAGGAAGAAAACTTTGTGTTTCATAGAACACAGTCAGTGGTTGACATCATTTGCAAATTTGGTCTGTTCTACACACAAAACTAAAGTATTCATTTTGAAAACATGAAATATATCACATGAGTCTTATGGCGCTAGGAATGATGGTGAGTAAACAATGTCAGCATTTTTGGTGAGAAATCCCTGTTCATATTTTATTGTTTACTTTGTTTATATTTCACAAAAATATGATTATACTGTTATTGGATATTATATGTAACTATTAGTACTTTATAAGTAACTACAACAGCGTTCAGGCTGCACACCAGCAGTGCTTTCTTGTGAAAACTGTTTATAATTGCTCGATATTGTGTGGTCTTATGTGCACCCTGCATTACTCCATGTGAACATGTCAGGCAATGAGTTATTGAGTATTAGGCCTATGTGTGATGTGTATATGTGTGATTTTGGAGGCGGGGCATGGGGGCACTATGTGTTCGTGCCCAGGGGCGCTAAGGAGTTTTAATTCAGCCTTGCATTACAGCTTCATTTTCTACAGCATACTTTTCTGTAAAGCTGCTTTGAAATGATGTGTGTTGTGAAAAGCACTATACAAATAAATAAATGACTTGGCTTAACGGTCTTCAACTTAAGTTGTCTGATACTGTACTTAAGAAGTACGCAGTTTCTACAAAAATGTCCATATGCATGATCCTAAATGTGACACCTTATGAGTAACCATAGTTCCAAGTGATGCTCCACATTTAGCCTTTGAAAAAAATTCAAACTGTTTACCTACTCCTCCCCATTAATGCGATCTTTGTGCAAGGCTGCAGAACTCTGGGGGGAAAGAGCATCTTGTAATTTCCTCCAGAGACCTTGTGGCACTGATGATTCTAAATAGATTTCTTCAAATATTTCCTTCCCTTCCATACTCTGAGAGAGAGCTTAATTGTTCTAGCCAGCACCACATTCCCTGGATGTCTTTGTATAAGGCAGATTTTTGCATATCTTACATCAGAATCAACCACTGTTAAGAAACTAAACCACTGTGGTGAATTTGATCTTGGCAAGTGAGCATCTCTCACCCTGAAAGGCATTCTTCTAAAGCACAGAATTTGCCCCATAGTGTTTTCTTGAATACAACAGTTATAGGTTAACATCTCCCAGACCAAATGTTCACTCGGAACCCCTGAAGCCAATAGGAGCCAAACGCCAATAGGAGCTACTGACAACCCACACAGTGAGAAGTCTCGTTTTGCATCTTTTATGCCTGTAATAATGCCAACTCACCTCACTCTTAACAAGACACATTAATCCTCTAACAACTTCAGTATATCTCAAAGGTTTAATTTGCTCACTTTAAATACATATTTCTTGCACATGGAGAAATTTTCAAATGTAAGTTTTTTTAAAGAAATATTTTAGGCTTGAGGTTACATTAATACCTTAAGGTGTTGATTCTCCAAGGTGGTACAGTAAAATATTTCCCTTAATTTCTGATAACCTGTTTTTACCTCATTAGTGTTAGTTCATGGGCCCATTACAAGGTTTGAATCGTACCGACTCACTCTAGACTATGTACTACATACTACACCATAAGGAAATATTGTTATAAGGGTAGTTGACACAAAAAATGTCCTTAGACGTTTAATCCACTTACAGATTTTAGTTTAAAATTTTATGAAGGTAAGGAAAAGTGTGTTTCTTAGATCATTTATACCATTTTTAATCACTTTTGGCCTTCACTTATTTGACTTAAATGGTCCTGTGGTGTACAGTACACATAACTACAAATAGTCTCTCAATTAATATGAGACCATAAAAGCTGCATCCATAGTAAAGATAAAAGAATTGTCAAAATTCTGTTCAAAATAGTCATGGATGGAGTATAGAAGGTCACACCACAGGACATTCCAACTTCCCAAAAGTATATAATTCATGTAAACTAAAATGATAAAATGAAAAGAGCACTTTGTCAACTTGAAATTAAATTTCACCATATTTCGACAGTTGTTAGTGTTAACTATTCAACATCTTGAGGGAACAGATATCTCCCTCTAGTCTAGTTAATTTACTCTGTTCTCCTCCAATCATCCGATTCAACTCTGTAGACTAGTTTATGGCCTTGGATCACACTTACCACTTCATTAATGAAACCCCTACATTCTTGTGAAAATTCAAATGACCATAATTGTATTTGTCCCTTTCTTTATGATCTTTTTATGTGGGCATTTTCATTAAATGCCTTATTTGTTAAACACCAAAAGCAGTATCCAACTGCTGTTTACTGGGACGGTTTAGCCCCATAATATGTTTCATGTGTGAAAATAAAATGTTTAACATGGTATCATGAATAGGCTGCTCTGACTCAAACTGCTTCTTATAAATAATTCCTGGAATTCCTAAATCTAGTTTACAGGGACACTCTAAATGTGAGGCAGCTTTCCATGAGTAAAAAACACTTGTTTCTAAAATTACTTTGAAGACTGACAACAACAACTAGAATGACTAGCTCTAAACCTAGTAAAATTGTTTAAGGAAATTTTAGGCTGTAATGCAACTCAGTTTTTTTGTCAGTCACTGAATGATGGCGTGCAGCAAATGTGACAGCACATAATTTTTCCAGGAAGTAGCATATGGTCCTCCTGTTATTTCCCTAGACAGATGTAAAAGCTCTTTAGTCACACTGTTTCTGTTATAAATGTGGTTTTATGGGTCAAAAACAGGCCCTCTGTGATCAATTAGCATAACATTCATTATTATAATCAAAACCTCTTTTGAATCTTTTCTGGTTCTAAATAATTTAGCTATAAACTAGATGTCTGATTAAGAACGAAATGAATAACTCCCTACAAAAGAACAAATGACCTGAATTTGACATCTAATCTAGCATTGCCTTTAACTGTGAATGTATAGAAGAGATTAAAATGTTAGCAGGAGTTGTATATAATAAAAGATCTTATAATATACTGTAATAAGACACTTACCATTTGACCGATCTCCCCTGGGCTTCCAGGGTCTCCCTGTGAAGGCAAATATGTTATTTTCTTGTAAGAATATATAATTAAGAAAATCTATATTTAAGACATAACTGTCAAATGAATTATTGATTTACAATGCCCAATGAAACATGAAATATCTTATTGTGTCTCAAAAATAGTCTCAGTTAGAAAGCCATTTTCATAAAAGGTTGTAGAGCTTATATTGTTAAGATAATTTTATATAGGGAAAGGGTCAGTGTCTTACACCACCACATTGTCCAGAGGTGACAATAAGTGTCCGAGGTCTCCTTTTCATCCACATTTATATATATTTTCTTTGTAGATGTTTTTTTTTTTTTTTTTTTTTTTTTTTAAATAAGTTGGAAGCCAAGAATAATGTAGGAAGCTTAGAATAAAGGAATTTGACAATTTACATACTCAGAGTGACTCATAAATGGAGATCTATAAAAGATAGCCTCTCAAAGAGTCAACTTATTCCATCACAAACAAAGAACAGACACGTAGAGTGTTAAAACGTCGTTACACCACTTTCTGAGTAATGAATAACGGGACGGTTCAAAAACAACATAATGATCTTGCCTGGAATGAAAAAGATAAACAACACTTAATATTTTTACACTTTTGCCTTGGTCCAAACAAACGGTTCAAGGCCCTGTTGGGGTTTTATGAATGTGGATAATTGACAAGTTTTCTGTTTTTCATTTGTCTTTTTTATCTCTCAGTCAAAATGTACATATATTAAAACACCAGTCCATGGATAGCATTTCACATATGGGAATGGTTACCTTTAGTGAGAGATATCAATTGGTACAGAACAGATTATTTTTTTAAGCATGGTCTTTTGAGAGGAGCCACTGGGTGATGTTGAGCTATTAAGAATTTGTGGATGGGGACTGATTTTGTAGGTACTTACTTGGAGCCCTGGGACTCCCCGAGGACCATCTTTGCCTGTGTCCCCTGGGGGTCCCCTCGGGCCAGGAGGACCAGGAGGCCCAGGAGGTCCTGAGGGCCCCGCTTGACCCTGATCACCCTGTGGAAGTGATAATGTTGATACTGTAGGTCAAACAATATTACAACAATCATAAGACAATTAATGAAGCAAACATTAAAGTTGTTTTATGGAGTCAAAAGGGAGAGACAGAAAGAACACTGAAGAGCTATCACAAAGAACAATGGGACCTCTCTTTTCTCAGTAGAATTTAAATTAAACAACATTAGCAAAAGGCTTAAGCTCTAATGCATGCTGTCTGTATTAATCAAAGCATTTTTGATGATAGAGTTCAGTTCTACTTGTAGAATTTCCCATCACAATTGTGCAGCATAATTGCTGTTAATTATTTCCAGATTCATTTCAACGCCGAAACATTAATCATATTTATCAACACTTAGATTTCATTCATGCTAAACAATCGCACTGGTTGTGATGGGGAACAGAAGGAGCCATCTCTCAGTATTTAGCAGAACAATAACATCTGTGATTTATAACTCTTTTTGTCCTCAGTTTGCTTCTGTATCAGTTTACTTCTTGTCCTCAGTTTAATACTGTATTGTCTCTGTTGACAGGTAACCTATACTCTGTAATTTGTTGTTTAATCATGTGTACGAGATCACTAACCATATTTCCTTAAAGACGGCATACAGCAGACCTCTAGAATTCAACTCAGAACCTTCTTTTTTATTGCAGATGAAGACATGTAGAAATGCACACTTTGGCACAGTGATTACTCGATAATTTGCAATTTACAGTGGCTCCAAAAAGTTACTGGACACTAAAGCCACATTTAATATGAACTCAGTGTAGCTATATGAGCGTCTTTGCATTAGATAACAACATATTAAGCCAAGTGAAATCAAAAAGAATGCTAGACCTTTTCTTAGAGCTAACTTCACATTTTTGATTTTATGTTTATCTTGTCAATGTTATTATCTTATTAATATTTGCAGCATAATAAACATCAGCAGGTGTATTATGGGTCGTTCACACTGAACTTGCTTTTGCGTCTTTGACTGTTACATTACATTTTTTCAGTATCTCGTGCTGGACTGCTGGGTTTTCTAGATGCCGTGTCAAGTGAGAAATTACTAAAACTGTTAAAATGCCTCTCGAGACACCCGCGTTTTATTCCATTCGTTTGGCTGCATCTAGCTTTTTTAGCGCAAGTAAAAAAGTAAATACTGTAAATAAGTGCACCTTATTTACAGTAGCGCCATATTTGATTTCTGACGTGAATGAAAACAAGGTTGTAAGGGATAGACTTCCAGTCTCTTCAGTGGCATGCACTGTACAGTATAAATCTGTATAAATCTCACATTTAATTTTTCACAACAAATTTTTTTTTTTTTTTTTTTGTCCACTGAAATTTCTGAGCTGGATATAGCTGCAGGCCGACCTCAAAAAATGTTTCAGCAGAGGAATGATTCAAAACATTTTAAACAACAGTATTAGATATTGAAGAGACTGTAACACTATCTCTCACAACCTTGTTGTAATTCCAGTTGAAAATTAAAGATGGCGCTACTGTAGATGAGGTCATTGAGTCGGCACTTCATATTAACGATATTGTTGAAGAGAGTGTAACATTTTTCTTCAGTCACAGTCATACATTTTAAATGCTGCTTAAGATTATAAACATTTTTGGATGCATGTCAGTTCTGACATAAAAGCTGAAGAATTGAGAGCAAATGGTGGGCCAAAGAGAAGAAGCCCAGTCAGATAGAGTACTGAAAGAGAAAGAGAAAGCAGAATGTGGACAAGCACTACCTTAATGAGTCGACGTTTAATGAGTTGCTGATCGGCAGAAAGAAAGCCATGATTGATCTTAGGGAAGACCATCTGAGCAGGTGTGTGAGGTCAAAAGAGGTCGGAGGTCAAAGGTGAGAGAGGTTGGAGAGGAAACAGTTGCATGAGGTCCCGGAAGAAGGAAGAGGAAAAGAAAATAAAAAGGTACAAAAACAGATTAGATCAAGCAGTTGAGTCACACGACCTAATCCAGTGCAAGGACACCCACTCTGAGAGCGCCAACCCAAGGAAGCATGTCAACTTCCACTCAATGAAAGCACTGTCATCACAGTGTTCTTTGAAGCCAAGGCACACTCCAGGAACTGCACACACTGAAACTCATCATGTCGATTTATTAATCTTTGTCCATGGGCTCTCATTAAGATATTTGAATAGTCCTACCATCTCAAGGAGGCACCTGTAATTACGAGGGCAAAAAAGTAATTCTGTCGCCATAGATTGAAATATTCCATGGTATGACCCACTAATTATATGAGTATACTGTATTTCTGAGCATTTAAGCAAGTGGTGAAAGAATCATATTTTTGGGGGGTGGGGTAGATTTGTGGTGAACCAGAGGTATCAGCTCTGAATATATCTTACCACTTTAGTTTACCCTTTAATGCGTCTCTTTTAACTTTTTCCATTTGTAGAATCCATGCAGACACTGGCCAGACTGTTCGGTGGTTAGAAAATCTGAATCTTGTTTGTAATTAATAACACATCACTGGTTTATTAGAAGAAAAAAAAAAGAAAAAAAAAACTGTTGCTCTACTGTGAATGCACACATTCCTGTCACCACACTGCTTAATGGCACCCACGGAATTGGGAGAGCTGGAAGCTTAGGGTCATAATGCGAGAAAGTACTTTTTGATTGGTTGGACTGGATTTATCAGACGCAATTGTGTTTGGGCCAAGTCTGTCACCACATGGGCGCAGGGGACAAATACACTGTTGATATATCTCAGTGTGTGTGCCATCCATAGAGTTTGCCTGAGCCATTTGGCTGCGCCAACAAACCTTCACAGTCAGGATTTGATTGCTGTGTAATGCAGCCAGGGTGGGTAGACCAGGAAGTCCCTGGGGACAAACAGCACAGAAATGGCACAATACAAACACAAGCACACAGCATGACAATACAAGCCATTGACTCAAAACAAGCAGAGAGCACTCGGCTGTTTTTTGCATTAGTTTCACATTAGTTTGACTCATAATTTCAGAAGTTTAAACAAACCGTTCTTCTAATTGACAAAGAGGCGTTCACACACTGGCATTTTAATACGCTGAAAGAATTTTGATTTAATCTTAATAATACACTTAGCAAAACACAAATCATATTTATTTTAACTCATTTATTTTTGACATGTGCTCTTTTATTGTGTACCAATACCCCTAAAGCTGAAATGTCTTTGTTTGCGGTGTGGGATTTGCAATTTGATTCAAAATGCCTTAAAATCAAAATGTTTGAATAGTAAACTTGGATGTGTTTTTGCCCTAATGATAATAAATGGTTATTGGAAAATCTACTCAATGAAAGGTTCTATTCTAAATATGTAAAAAAAAAAAAAAAAATTGAATTGCATGGCTCATTTAGAAGATGGAAGCAAAAGAAACCACACCATCTTTTGTTTTGGTCACCATCTTCTGTTTTGGTGCTCAAGCAAAAAGTGCTTGCAAACAAAATACACTCACAAAACAAAATAGTAATAACTTGGAGTAAATGGGTCCTTTAGAAAATATATAAGCAAAGTTAATCACAACCACAAAAATGCATACAACCAAAATAAGAACAGGCAACTACAATGATAACTGGGTAATAGATTCTTGTGTTACACAGTACTTCTTCCATGGGTGCTGCCTCTGTTGTCCTTGTTTGTTTAATTTGTATGGAGACTGTAAGGCTTAGCACTGATCCCAATCACCTTTTACAATATGCCTGCAGTTAATTTATTCCAGCTTTGTGACCCACTAGCCACCATTATAAAAGCATCAATTCAACTGTAAGCATGCATTTGTTCTTACAGTTACATTATGTTCTCTAGCAGTGGGAAAGAAAAACATGTCTTGACAGAAGAGCAAGGCTAAAAATATTTTATGTTTTTTTTCTTTGTTCAAAGCAAGTGGAGAAGGCATTCAAATTTCCCCCAGACCCATTTACTATGTGTGGGTTAGTGAATTGCTCAGAATTTATAGATAGCTTACAAGGACAAGGGTGAGAATAGCATCATGATATTGGTTCACTTAGAATCCTAACAATTTGCAAATCGTTCTGTTTTGCTGCATCAGATGTTTTGTTTTGATGTGGGTTTGCATGTAAAGTATGTGCCTGAAGCTAAACAAATGTAATAGTAGTAAACTAAATTGGCTTTGAGACCAAAAACCAAACTGGCAATATTGAACAAGCGCACATGCTGCTAAAAGCCAATAGACTTTCCACTCATGAATATTCGAATGTGAAGGTATTCAAAATATTTATAATCGCTTGACTAATCCAATGAAAAGTCAGAATGAGCAAACTTCTGTGTGCATTTCATAATGTTTTTGTGGAAACGTGCATGCGTTGTGTGCAATGTTTTAGCACCTGATTTACTACAGCAATTATTCAAATCAGATAACAGTGCAAACATGCCCAAAGAAATTGTGCTAAACTTCAGTTGCACAGCACAGTTTCAGTTTTTGCAGGCTGGTTCAGAGTGCTACTGTAGGTTGTGCAGGATGCAGTACCACAATCTGGCATACTTTACAGGGACTGTACAACATTGATCCACCACTGTGTAAGGCACTTGAATTGGCTCTTTAAAATTCCCAAAGTGCGTTCGACTGCACTGCATGTCTGGATATATGCCCAGCTGTAATCCTTTTCTGTATCATTTGATCATCATTTGATAAATTCCCACTGCCATGATCAATGGAAAATGTATGCAAATGTCTCCTTAAAATAAAATTAGGTAAAACTTTCTATGAAGCCCATATTTATAATGCATTGTAAAGTCATTATAATGCATTATAATACTTACCTATTCATAGTTATACCTTAGAGTATAATGCATTATAACACCAGCAACATCCAATTTTATCTGCAGGAGTTCTAATGTATTATTTATATTTGCAATAGGTATGCTTTAAGTAAAGTGACAAAAGCAATGTCTTCTTATAAACATCCATAATATATTTTTAAGTGGTTATAAGACATTATAACTCATTCTGGAAATTGTATACATTACACATGCACAAAATACATAATAACACCCATTCAATGTAAATTTTGAGATATTACAAAAAACACTTGTAAAGCTACAAGGTTACAATATATCAGAAACTCTCTCTCTCTCTCTCTCTCTCTCTCATCTCTCTCTCACTCTCTCAATCGAAAGAAAAAAATGTATGTTGATGACACATTCAGCCAATTTTCTTGGGTGTGAAACCCCCCCAAAACAATTAAAAAATAAATACAAAAATAAAACTGATTCAATAAACTTAAATGTTTGTTAAAGTTATTTGGTGGCTTATTTCATAAATAACTTCCATTGTATAAGTTTGACTTGTAATTCATTGCATGTTACAAGTTTATGTTATGGCTGTTTATAAGAAGATATTGCTTTTGTAACTTTACTTAAAGCAGGCAAATACCACTTATAATATGATCATGCCATAAAGCCTTTTGACTGTTTACACTATGCTGCTTTTGCATGACAGCACTTATACGATTAACTTTATTAGCTTCTGCTGCTGTTAAAATAGGATGTTGCTTGTGTTATAATGCATTATACTCTTAAGAATAACTATGAATAGGGGAAGTCTTATTATGTATTAAACTGTAGTTATAATTATTTATGAGAAGTTATAACTTATTATAAGGTGTTATTACATTTACATCCTACTCTCCATAGGTGATAATAGTTAATGTGCCATGTTTTTCTGTATATTTTATGATTAAGGCACAGTCTATAATAAGCTAAATTTACACAGAAATTAGGTGTTTTTATACTGAAAAGTGTGACAACTTAATTTAAACACTTATTTCAGCACATTTAGCATCTGGTTAAACTGGAATGCGGGCGGTAAGTGAATAAGACGCAAGTTTTTGAGCTGAAATACCGTGTAGAGAGCACAACTGCTTAATGATCTTTGTTAGAGATGGACATCTTTAAAACTTCAAACACAATGAGCAGGACTACCATTTATGAATCATTGAGACCACACTCTAATAACCTTTGTAGAGTTAATGAATCGTGCTGAAATAACAGGCAACCATTTGTGGTCCAGACTCACACCTGTGACAGTACAGACAATTCTACCTGTTCACTGAGATTTTTAAAAATGTGAGTAAAGCGTGAGGGAAAGAAGACCACACATCTCCTTCAATGGCAGAACTACTGCACTAATTCATTTTAATGATGACACAAAGCCTGGGTGGCAACACTTGTGTTTGTATAGGCACTAATCAGTGAATGTTTTATTTGCTATTTATTCACCCTTTGACCTTATGATCCCTCACCATGGTAAATTTTCCTTTTGACAGCCATGACCCTGACATATGTGTAACCCCTTTTGCGGTTTAGTGGCTGTTACCACACTGTTCCAGGGCTTTAAGTTACAATGAAAGTGAGATATGGAGGTACATGCAGTTCAGTACTACACATTATCTTTGCTGCTTGAAGAAAAATTTTCAATTTAGAAATGGACATAACATTTTGGTTTGCCCAATAGGTCTAATATACTGTACATGACTGTGTGTACATTTGGTGGAGGTTATTAACATTAATCACATACTTTTCCCACCCTGCTCTGTAAATGTGCACATTTCCTTTCATATTTTCATAAGGACATAATAATATCTAGCCTAGCTCTTATGTGATCTAGTGAAGTTATGATGGCAAGTTAATTTCACAAACACACCCTGTCAACCAGTACAGACTTTGGTATTGTTAATGTGTGCTGATGGATTCGGTCGGTGAGGCCCAAGATTTTTTATAATTTTCCAGCTGCTGCAGACATAAATTGAGTTCTTTCACAGTGGAAGCTTTTGTTTCTCTGGTTAGACGGTGCAGACCATAAAGTGATCCTACAAATTAAATTTGAATGTAAGATCAGCATTGTAAGATTTAAGTTTCTAATCTCATGGTTTGGGAAGTCAAATCAATCTTTGTACAGTGAACCCTAAAATATATTTGGACACTTAAAACACTCGCTTAAGAAGACATGGATTATAACACTCAAGCCTCAATAATTAATTGTATGCTGCCTTTATTTCCTTTTTGGAGCTTGAACATTTTGGCTAGACTTACAAACACATCATACATCCTTCAAAATATTTTTGTTTCTGTTATGCAAAAGAAAGTTACATGTAAATGATGAGGGAATTTTAATTTTTGAGTGAATTATCCCAATAACTTCTTTAAAGGGATAGTTCACCCAAAAATGTAAATTCTCTCATTTTTACTCACCCTCATGCCATCCCATCTGTGTATGACGTTCTTTCCTCTCCTGAACACAAATGGAGATTTTTAGAAGAATATTTCAGCTATGTAGGTACATAAAATGCCAAATTTCTGACGCTCCAAAAAGCACATAAAGGCATCATAAAAGTAATCCATATGGCTCCAGTTTTTTAATCCATATCTTCAGAAGTGATATGATAGGTGTGGGTGGAAACAGATCAATATTTAAGTCCTTTTTTGCTAGAAATTGTTCTCCTTGCCCAGTAGGGGGCGATATGCACAAAGAATGTGAATCACCAAATACACAAAAAGAAGAATGTGAAAGTGAAAGTTAAAGTGGAGGTTGATTGAGCAGGGAGGAGAATTTATAGTAAAAAAGGACTTATATATTGATCTGTTTCTCACCCACTCCTATCATATCACCTCTGAAGATATAGAGTTAACCACTGGAGTCTGATGGATTACTTTAATGCCAACTTATGTGATTTTTGGAGCTTCAAAATTTTAGCACCCATTCACTTGCATTGAATGGATCAAAAGAGCTGAAATATTCTTCTAAAAGTCTTCATTTGAGTTTAGCAGATGAAAGAAAGTCATCCACATCTGGGATGGCATAAGGGTGAGTAAATGATGAAAGAATTTTCATTTTTGGGTGAACTATCCCTTTAAATAACTTGGTCTGCTATTTTGTTGGATAATGCTAAGACATTCATACATTTTTTAGTGTAACGTAAGTGTCCAAATACTTTTTGGGGCCACAATATATATTGTACCACTAAAACAATAAAGCCACGCAGTTAAAGAGAAATAATTCAGGAAAGATAGAGAGGTGACCTCAACTTACAGTAGTGAATAATTCCCCAAATATAAAGCCTTATTGTGTAAAGATACTAAATAAAATGTACAAGCTGTAGGAAGCCCACAAACTCTCACTATGAAATGTGGTAAATCAATACAAGAAGTTTTTCTATGAAAACCAGTGTGGGCAACTATCAAATATGGCTGACAGCATCAGATTAAGATGATTAAAATGACTTCTGTCAGGCCCACAGATGTGGCTTAGTCACATTAAATTTCAAGGAGTTAACCTCGGCTTGCTCTCACGCCTGGGTGAAATCAATTAAAGGCACTTTAAGCTGTGACCCCCTCAGAGTCTGTCCAAGATGATGATGCATACAGAGTAAATGCACCAAAATAAAGATCAGTAAAGGAAAGGGCACTTAATGCAGACAAATAGCCTTGATATGTTAGCGAGAAGTTGTGTTTTGCCCAACTGGAGAGTGATCATTTAAACTCAGCATACATGCAAGCATACAGGAATGAGATATGCAAGTGATTTATTTCATAATCTGCCAACTGTAGCAAATCACACTCTTCATAATCATCCTTTAAGAGGTGTGAATTTATCAAGCTGTCAAGCAAGTGAGCTGGAAATAATTATGTTATTTGAATGAGCTCTTAGTCTAAAGAACTCATATGTCATTGTGAAGTCAGAATGTTAGGACCTCGATTCTGGTAGAAAACCCTCAGCTATACTGAATTGCAACAGGATCAGTTAACATTCACTTGTACTTCTTCCACAACTGATACTGTATGACCCCCTATTGTTGAAGCCAGATAGTCCCTGAAGGATTACACTTTCAAAACGGCTCAGGTGTTTATAGTTTTGCTTTTCCAAGCCTTATTCACACACTCTGTTAAGGCTCTGTTGTGCTTGGCAAGCCTGAGTCAGCACTGTCCACAGAATCCCATGCATTTCAAACATGCTGCCCACAAGTTCATATGGGAGACATAACACAAATTCATGAACAGGACATGCAAGAAAAAATCCACATACCCGCGGTCCCTGGTCACCTTGATCGCCCTATAACAACGGGAAAAATAGAGTAAGAGAATATAATTTTGTAACATCATACTCAGATACACAGAGAGAAAGAAGAGTACCATTGTAATTTAAAACACATTGATGAAAAAAGTTAATACCCAAGGCCACAAAAATTCATTGCGGTTGAGGGTAAAATCACTTGCGATAACACAAACTCGTGTGGACAGAGGTCTTGAGAAAAGTGTGTGTGGGTGTGTGTATGTGTGTGCTCATGGGTTGGGAGATGTAAGGAACAACCACTATATCTTAGAATTTTTTGTAGTTCCTTGTGTGTCTGTGGGTGCATGGCTCCCACAAAAAGCAAAGTTGTGATATCTATGCTGTCTTCTAAGATAAATACAAAATAATCTAGAGGGTTTCTTTGTCTGTGTTGCCTTTCCTAATGATCACATGACACAATCTGAAAGATCAGGGAATATCTTTATAATAGTGTAAGGTCTGAATAATTTCTCACAGGAACACAATGTATGCACTGTACTGCTTACTGTTTAGATACAAAATAAGAACAGATTCAAAGATGTTGAGCTCCCAGACCATTTCCAGTTTTCCTGAATTACCACAGGAAAGGAGCCCACCCAGTTCTTCTTGTACCATGACCAGTAAGGCATGTGACTCCAGAGTGACTGTGTGAAAGCAACGCTTAGTTTGATCACTCTCCCCTTCTACATACTTTGGCTTAGGACTCTGAGACAAATGAGGTGCATGGCTGTTGGGCTGGAATATCTTCAGAGAGCAGTTTACATTTGATTTGGGGGTTTGTGGTCATCGTTACGGCAAACACTAAATGGTAGTGACTGGAGTGTGGAGAGCCCTGCAACTTGAAACGGGTGGATCCAATTTTGAAACTCTTCAGTTTGTCAGTTTTCCGCTTCTTGCATAACTTAAATGCAAGCCTGGATTTCCAGACAATTGTATAATTGCCTGGACTCCACACACTATCAAATGAGGATACCCCAAGGCCTTTAAATGAGGAATGTGAATATTTCAAATACTAAACTTCTACACCCTGATGACCCCAGAACTCAACAATAAGGATAGCTCACTCGCCCAGGGACTTTGTGAAAGAGTTTTGTGCCAGTTGATGGAACTGTCACTTTCCCTGTGAGACCAGTGCTGCAGTGTCAGGAAAGTTGTTGATCTTGTATATGCGTTTTATGCCTGAATGTATTTGTTGCAATTTAAACTTATCACTAAGAATCTAGCAGCTAACAAAGATGGAGTTTTATCGAAACTGGGATAATGGATGCATCTTGAAAGCATCAATAAGAATGAACTGAAAATTTCAAAACAATCAACTCATCAGCAAAATTCTGTTTTTGAATTTATAGCTGTCTTCTAGTTGAAGAAATTCCAGAAAATTAAAAACCAAGTTTTTAAAATTTCTTGTAAATGAAAACTTAAAGGGATAGTTCACCCAAAAATGAAAATTCTCTAATAATTTACTCACCTTCATGCCATCCCTGATGTGTGACTTTCTTTCTTCTGCTGATCACAAACAAAGATTTTTAGAAAAATATTTCAGCTCTGCAGGTCCATTCAATGCAAGTGAATGGTGGTCAGAACTTTGAAGCTCCAAAAAACACATAAAGGAAACATGAAAGTAATCAATACAACTCCAATGGTTTAGTCCATGTCTTCAGAAGCGATATGATAGGTGTGGGTGAGAAACAGATCAATATTTAAGTCCTTTTTTCTATACATATCTACTTTCACTTCTTCTTTTGTTTTTGGCCATTCACATTCTTCATACATATCACCTCCTACTGGGCAGGAAGGAGAATTTATAATAAAAAATGACTTGAACATTGATCTGTTTCTCACACACCTATCATATCGCTTCTGAAGATATGGATTTAACCACTGGAGTCGTATGGATTACTTTTATGCTGCCTTTATGTGCTTTTTGGAGCTTCAAAATTCTGGCCATCATTCACTTGCATTGAATGGACCTACAGAGCTGAGATATTTTTCTAAAAATCTTTTGGGGTGGCATGAGAGTGAGTAAATGATGAGAGAAATTTCATTTTTGGGTAAACTATTCCTTTGAAATTCAATAAAGCTAAGACTGTGAAGCTAGCTGGCCAGAATAGTCTTTCTGGTGAAGCTGGTAAAGCTAGTTAAAGGAATGTTCCGGGTTCAATACAAGTTAGCTCAATCGACAGCATTTATGGCATAATGTTAATTACCACAAAAATGTATTTCGACTCTTTCCTCTTTTTCTTTAAAAAAAGCAAAGGTTACAGTGAGGCTCTTACAATGGAAGTGAATGAGGACCAATTTGTGAACATTAAAATACTCACTATTTCAAAAGAATAGCCAGAAGACATTAACAATATGTGTGTTAACATGATTTTAGTGTGATAAAATCACTTACTAACCTTTTCTGTGTAAAGTTATAGCCAATTTTTGTTCATCAACTTTGTTACCATGACGATGTAATGTCAACAAACACTAAAACCCTGAAACAACTGTAAAAATAACAATTTAAACAACTTTTCAGCTCAAATAATACAGAAGAATTAATGCAATTGCTTTCATAAAATTATAAGCTTCATATTTCTGTGTTTAAACCCTCCAAAAATTGGCCACATACACTTTCATTGTCCCCATTCACTTCTGTTGTAAATGCCTCACTGCAACCTCGATTTTTGTGTTTTTTAAAGAAAAAGAGGAAACGAGTCATCAACATCAGGTAATCAACATTATGGCACAAATGCTGTCGATTGAGCTTAACTTGAATTGAACCTGGAACATTCCTTTAAGAAGCCTGATGGAGATACCAGCACACCAACATTCTATGCTGTATCTGGATCAGAATCCAAAACACAATATAATCTTGTGACCAAACATGCTGGTCTTTTCAGCAGGGGAATCAAGTCTTATATTGAAGCAACTGAGGAATGTCCTTACATCTCAAACACAGTGTGTAAGTGTGAGATACGCTGTTTCTTGCATGTACATCTTGGTCCATGCCACAACCAGAACAGTTTCCATTTCGCTCTAGATTTGTGATTGTTCAGATTGTTAAAATGTCAAAAGTTTTCTTGTGTTTGCAAACCATCATCCACTCTAAATCATCATCATCATTATTATAACATTATCTTATCACTTGACTCACATGGCAGCTAATATTTACTTTCTGATAATGAGAAAAACAAGATTAGCAAACATCATAAAATTTGTGTTTTTTTTTTGTTTGTTTTTTTGTTGCTATGGTCCATCTAGAATGCAGAGTGATGACGCTGTCTTTCTGTTGTGTATGAGGAACCTCAGACACTTGTATGGTTTTAATCTTTCTACATTAGAGCTGTGTGGATACTGATTGGTCACTGCTTGTAGCGACTAATAAAGACAGAGTGTGGTAATTCATGCTTGGCATCTGTTTTATGGAGGAATACTCTCTGAAGCATTAAAGCACTTCAGCCTGGGGCCTGGTGGGAAGGCATTAATGTAGTGCACTCTAGATTTGTGAGCGATTTAGATATTCCAAAATGAGACTTGAGGTCAAGGCCACTCCATATGCAATGACTGACTGCAGAGTTCCATTCAAATCCATCCCTTATGGAACAAAATCTAATTAAGAACAAAGTGAAGAAATCATTTGGTGACTGTAAGCCAGACTGCTTACAGTCGGGGACTGGGAAGTTGGTATACTGGTATTTGTGTCAGATTTTCCATTTTAACAGTGGTGTGCATGATATAGATAAGAGATTCTCTCTTTAAGAATGACATGGAACATTCTGCTGGGAATTTATGTATGTTTGTATATTATCCCCTCCCCAGAGACTTTCCAATTGTCCTAAATGGGATATTCAGTATTTGTGAAGTTGAGAGAAATGTAATAAAAAATAAAAAAAGAAACTTGTAGAATTATTTGCAGAATTTAATTGCAGAAGCTAAGTTCAGTTTGAGATGGAAGTTCTGCGAGCACAGTTTCTATGCAGCCTGCTTATGACATACACATGTACTATTACAGATATACTGTACATACATGTAACCTACTGCTGATGTAAGATATATTATGAAAAGGTTCTTACCTTGTCACCTTTCAGACCAGGTGGACCCTAATGGGAATTGTAAAGAACAAAAAAGTATTAAAGGTTGTCTTTATAAATTATTATAAAACAATGTGTTACACTAAGATCACATACAGTTGTATACATAAGTCCCCATATCCCACTTACACTATATTGCCAAAAGTATTCGCTCACCCATCCAAATAATTGAATTCAGGTGTTCCAATCACTTCCATGGCCACAGGTGTATAAAATTAAGCACCTAGGCATGCAGACTGCTTCTACAAACATTTGTGAAAGAATGGGCCGCTCTCAGGAGCTCAGTGAATTCCAGCGTGGTACTGTGATAGGATGCCACCTGTGCAACAAGTCCAGTTGTGAAATTTCCTCGCTACTAAATATTCCACAGTCAACTGTCAGTGGTATTATAACAAAGTGGAAGTGATTGGGAATGACAGCAACTCAGCCACGAAGTGGTAGGCCACGTGAAATGACAGAGCGGGGTCAGCGGATGCTGAGGCGCATAGTGCGCAGAGGTCGCCAACTTTCTGCAGAGTCAATCGCTACAGACCTCCAAAGTTCATGTGGCCTTCAGATTAGCTCAAGAACAGTGCGTAGAGAGCTTCATGGAATGGGTTTCCATGGCCGAGCAGCTGCATCCAAGCCATACATCACCAAGTGCAATGCAAAGCATCGGATGCAGTGGTGTAAAGCACGCCGCCACTGGACTCTAGAGCAGTGGAGATGCGTGACGAATCACGCTTCTCCATCTGGCAATCTGATGGACGAGTCTGGGTTTGGCGGTTGCCAGGAGAACGGTACTTGTCTGACTGCATTGTGCCAACTGTGAAGTTTGGTGGAGGGGGGATTATGGTGTGGGGTTGTTTTTCAGGAGCTGGGCTTGGCCCCTTAGTTCCAGTGAAAGGAACCCTGAATGCTTCAGCATACCAAGAGATTTTGGACAATTCCATGCTCCCAACTTTGTGGGAACAGTTTGGGGATGGCCCCTTCCTGTTCCAACATGACTGCGCACCAGTGCACAAAGCAAGGTCCATAAAGACATGGATGAGCGAGTTTGGTGTGGAAGAACTTGACTGGCCTGCACAGAGTCCTGACCTCACCCCAACAGAGCACCTTTGGGATGAATTAGAGCGAAGACTGCGAGTCAGGCCTTCTCGTCCAACATCAGTGTCTGACCTCACAAATGCGCTTCTGGAAGAATGGTCAAAAATTCCCATAAACACACTCCTAAACCTTGTGGAAAGCCTTCCCAGAAGAACTGAAGCTGTTATAGCTGCAAAGGGTGGGCCGACGTCATATTAAACCCTATGGATTAAGAATGGGATGTCCCTTAAATTCATATGCGTCTAAAGGCAGATGAGCGAATACTTTTGGCAATATAGTGTATCTATATAGATGCATAGTGTCCCACATATGCTGTGAGTTCAGGATGGCTTGTGAATGGGACTATGTTTTAAGTGTATCATCCTCCAGTTGTTGTACTCAGCTTACAAAGTGACCCTCTGCCCTTCAATGTGAGGACCTAAATTATGTCCTTTCCTACTTTAAATACACTCAACATTGCAGACTGTTATTTCTGAATCTCTCCACTCTGTTAAATGAGCTAACAGACCTGTTCCACACAGAATGTAAATGAAAAACTCCTGTTGTTCTCTTATCAGATGAAGTGTGCTTTTGATGGATTAGGATCCAGCCTTATAGTAAAAATGTGACAAGCTGCAAAAAACAGTGAAAAAGTGCTTGTTTTATATGCACAGGGAAAGTGGATTGATAAGATCTCTAAAGTATAGTAGCTGCATTTTGCTTGTTGGCCCTTGGCCGACTGGCCCAATTGCTTCACTGGAGTCTACTGACCTAGAAAGATGGAGCCCACAGACATGCAGTAGATGCCATGACACCATCAAGCACTGTGGGGAGCAAGTGTTCCAGAGCTAGTCACAGAATTCCCTGTCAATCCCAAGCCTCATTACACCAGGGTATTATGGACAAATATGAATAAATAAATAAATCAATTCCTAGCATACTACTTACTAAATACTGCACAGTATACATTGTATACTACCTACTATTTTTTTTTTAGATATGAAGTTAAACAGCATTTATTAACATAAAGGTTTCAAAAGTAGTATGCTACATTTCTGTCACATAACCTCACGTAAGTTGTTTTTAATCATCATGTTAGACATTGCATTGTGGAACACAGTATTCTGTGCCGTGCTCTGTGAGACACTACACATACTGACAAATGTAGTACAGTAGGTCATCTGGTATATTGTAACAAAGTTCATTTCTAGGGAAAGAGGAAGTGGGACTCAGGTACGTTGAACTCAAAACTCAGGTATTTATTGACAGCTTTTTCTTAACAGTGGCTTTTCAGCCTTAACTTAGGTCACACACACTGCACTCTGCTGCGTCTCTCTCTGTCTGACTCAAAACTGCGTCTCTCCTTTTATCGCTCTCGCCAGTGCTTACTGCAATCAGAAACAGGTGTTAGACATTATAGCGCTCAGGTGTGTACCCTAACCGCTTTCTCTCTCTCCGGATGAACACTTAAACATGCCCCCACCGCCACATACCCCCACCGCCCGACTCAGCCCGGGGAGTCATCCGGCCTGCCCACCACTCCCCCCCATTCCTGGAGAGGAAGTCCGTGACAGCTATCTGTGCCCCCGGCCTGTGGACCACCTCGAATTTAAATGGCTGAAGAGCCAGATACCAGCGGGTAATCCACGCGTTGGCATCTTTCATGCGGTGAAGCCATTGGAGTGGGTCGTGATCTGAACAGAGGGTGAAGGCCCGCCCCAACAGGTAGTACCGGAGAGTGGGGATGGCCCACTTGATGGCAAGACACTCTTTTTCAATGGTGCTATACTTAGTCTCCCTCATAAAGAGCTTTTGACTAATGTACAGCACCAGCCATTCCTCCCACTCCACCACCTGCAAGAGCACCACCCCCAGACCCCTGTCTGAAGCGTCCATCTGTAAAATGAAAGGGAGACAGAAATCAGGTGAATGCAAAAGCGGTCTGCCACAAAGCGCAGCTTTTACCTGCGTAAAAGCCTGTTGACACTGCTCTGTCCATTGAACCGGATCTGGCACTCCCTTTTTAGTGAGATCAGTCAGCAGGCTGGTGGCGGTCGAATAATTAGGCACAAACTTTCTATAATAGCCAGCCAGCTCCAGGAACTGTCTCACCTCCTTTTTGGTCTTGGGCCTCGGGCAGGCAGCAATTGCTGCTGTCTTATCAATTTGGGGACACCCTGTCCATGACCCAAGTGGAAACCCAGATACCGTACCTCCACCCGTCCAACTGCGCACTTCTTTGGGTTCGCCGTAAGTCCCGCTTGCCTCAGCGATCTCAGGATGGCCCTCAGATGTTGTACGTGCCGCTGCCAATCATTGCTGTAAATTATGATGTCATCTAGATTTAAAGAGTGTGGTCTGAGGACTCTGTCCATGAGCTGCTGGAACATAGCCGAGGCCCCGAACAAACCGAACGGAAGTGTCACAAATTGATGTAATCCAAAAGGTGTGGAGAAAGCTGTTTTTTTCACAGTTTGTCGAATAAAATCAAGCTGTGTCCACCAATCGAGCAACTCATCAATCCGAGGCATTTGGTATGCGTAACATTTAGACACCGCATTGACTTTCCTATAATCCACACAGAATCGTACCCACCCGTCGCTCTTAGTGACTAGAACGACCGGGCTGGACCAATCACTGTGGGATTCTTCTATTACTCCCATATCAAGCATTGCATCTAATTCTTCCAGAACCACATTTTTCTTGTTCTCGGGAAGTCGGAAGGGATGAGTGCGTACCACTACCCTGGGTGTAGTGCTCTATGACATGTGTGCACCCAGGCAGAGGCGAGAACACGTCTGCAAACTCTTTTTGCACTTGGAAAACTCTGTGACTTGAGACGGTGACAGGCGGTCTCTGCAATTGACCGGGGTGACATGTTGCCGTTGTTGTTCAGGTCTGCGGCCGACCCGCTGCAAGATGGTCTTCTTCAGATTGTTATACACCAGGAGATTCGCTGCCGGTAGATGTTGCGCCACGAACTGAGCTTCCCTGGACAACAGGGGAATGAGTCTGGCCACCCACTGGGCATGTGGCCACCTCCAGAACTCTGCCGTTCTCTTGAACAAGTCCAGGAATGAGGGCGACCGGAGGCATGGGGGCTGCTGTGTCCGGGGTCACGGCCACAGCTGGCGAGGGATTGAACAACTTCTGCCAACGGTGAGGATTCCATGCCGGTGTGTACTTCCTCCAAACACCCGGGTTTTGGCACCAGTGTAACAAATTTCATTTCTAGGGAAGGAGGAAGTGGGACTCAGATACACTGAACTCAAAACTCATTCTCAACTGTGGCTTTTCAGCCTTAACTCAGGTCACACACACACTGCACTCTGCTGCATCTCTCTCTGTCTGTCTCGCTCCTGCGTCTCTCCTTTTATCACTCTCCCCAGTGCTTACTGCAATCGGAAATAGGTGATAGAGACTATAGCGCTCAGGTGTGTTCCCTTACCACTTTCTCTCTCAGGACGAGAGACCACATCCCCGCCGCCACACATATGTATACTGTTGTTCCCGTGTTTTGTTTCTGTATGTTCTGAGTTACCTGGTTTTCTTTTGTTTATTAAAAACGCTGCGTTTAGACCCTCCAACCTCTCCTGATTCGTTACAGAAAGACTGACCCTCCGAAATGGATCTAGCAGTGTGTTTTATCCAGTTAAGCCGAGCGAACCTTCCAATCAGGGAATATTCTCATCTATTTAGCACCATTGCCAGACACACAGGATTTACTGATTCCCACTTGAAATCCCTATATCAGATCGGCCTCATAGCTCACAAGTGGAGCGAATTGCCGGAGTCCGGTGATCACATGTGGGAGGAATACGTGTTAATCTTAGAGACATTTGCTTCTGAGGATCCTCCCCTCTCAATCCCGGTTCCGGTTTCCGAGTCTTACACACCCCAGCCTGCTCCATGCCATGTTACAGCAATGCCTCAACCTGCTCCACACCAAGTTTAAGTCTACTCCACACCATACCCGAGCCCTCCACGGCTCCTTCCTTTGAGCCCCCCATGGCCCCTTCCTTCGAGCCTTCCACGGCTCCGCCCCCAGAGTCTTCTTTACACTGTCAAACAATGCAAATTAAGTTTGTTTCTTAACTGATGCAAGTGGGTACTCAAGCTTGGCCGGTGCTTTCAGGCTTGTGCATGAGCTGTGACATCAACAGTATGAGATGAGGAAAAACAAGTAAATTTCATGCTTTTAGCAGCCTGCGAAAAAAAAAAAATCTGGAGTGTCCATTTGCACCCTGGTGTAAATAGCATCTGCCGCACAGGGCAGCTATTTGCGCCCTAATAGCCTGGAGGAACCACAGAAATATATGACAAACTAGACAACAGGTGTCTTTGCAGTGGTGTGGGGTGTAAAGATGGCATGTGATTGTGTACTATTGTCCTAGTGACCATGGTTTGGATCTGCGTTTTCTCCCACTCTTTTTCCCATCCAATTTCCTGTTTCTACTCATAATATTTCCTTTAATACTACTTAAAATAATAGATAAAAATGAATATAAATGTTGATTTCATCGCAGTGATTTGGTCACAGTGAATGTCTGGGAGAGCAGGTCTGTCGATCGCACCCTTTCCCATGGGAAACGGTTACTGTAGTAAAACCAAGGATATTTTTTCTAAGGTTAAGGTTAGGTTGAGGGGTAGGGGTTAATATAGTTTGTCTGTGGGACTCTAAATAAACACAATAAACACACTGCAGTGATGTCCATACTGTATGTTAGTATTTAAATATGGGTGCAAATAGTATCTGAAACTATTTGCACCAGGGTGCAATTAGTATCTTCCATTATTTGCACCAGGGTTGGGATGCAAATAATATCTGCCACTATTTGCACTGGGGCGTAAATAGCATATATCATTATTTGCACCAGCGTGCAAATAGTATCCGACACTATGTGCACCAGGGTGCAATTAGTATCTACCAATATTTGCACTGGGGTTGGGATGCAAATAATATCTGTCACTATTTGCACTGCCAAAAAAAATCTGGCACCAGAAAAAGATGTAGAACAATGTAATGAAATGTTTGTGATCAAAATGTTTCTTGTAAAAAAAAAAAAAAAAATATGTGTCAGTTGTTTTTGAATGGCTGTCAATGGGGAAACATGCTCTTAAGCACCGGAGGGTGTCATTCCTGTATCTACCAGTGGGGGCCTGCTAACCAGCTAATTCCTGCCTCCCTGGATGAGTGTATACATATACTCTGTTTAGACAGGGCTGGAACTGGGGGAGAAAGTGGGGGGATGGAGTTCTTGGAGTGAATTTAGAAGGGAGATGCAGTTCCACTTCAACACAAGATGATCACATAGGAAGCTGACATGTTGCTACCGAATTTTCTACCCTGACATCGACCCGATTCTGCTTAGTAAAAAGCGCCATCTCCAATCTGATATTTTTGCATCAGTTAAAATACATTCACCTTCTACTATGGTGCAACTGAATGTACGTTGAGTCAGCAGCATTACAGATCTGGGTTAGTGTACCGTGTTGAAACCAAGAATTAATCACGTTTACATAATCATGACGAGTGCCGTTTGGAGGTTCCATTTTCCCTCTAAGATTACATTTTTATTCCACTGATGGTTAAGTTTAATTAATAATTGACCTTACATTCAAAAACATTTCCTGATTCGTCCACTGGGGACAGTTGTTTGTATTTCTGCAAGCACAGACCGCTTTAGCTGAAGAACTTTCAACCTACAGTCAGTGGTGTACTAAGACTTCATGATGCCCCTGGGCAACAGCCATGCAAGTATTAATAGTAATACATTTTAATAGTAATAAACAGCAGCACAAATAAAAAAAAATAAAAAAATTTTTGCTCACGTAAATGTATATAATTTGAATTTGTGTCGGTTGTCAAGTTGGTACAGGGCCGGTTCTAGAAATTAAGAGGTCCTAGGCAAAATTTATGTGGAAGCCCCCTCCATCCCCCCACATTTCAAATTGTCGAAATTTATTTTCTTATTATTTTATCATTTACTGTGGATTGGCATGCAACAAAGTGGCAGCTCATTCCAATTACTACTTAATCACATAATCTGCTTCAAACATTATTCTTTCATTTCTTTCAGAGATTCAATGCCATAAAATTAGCAAGCTTTAGCAAATCTAATAACAAATCAAATACTTTTTGACTAGTTCTTCCTCAAAGGCGCTCATTGTAGCAACCTGGTGACTTCTAAACTAAACTTTGTTACCTGATAAACTGGTAAATTCTGTGCACCCCTGTCTTGCAAGACTTGCACTGCAGCCAGCCAATCAAAATTGATTTTCTGCCAGCTCTTGCCATTTCCTATGCAATATGCATCATGCTTGCTGTGGTGCTCTGTGGGAATTCAATGGACATACTGTCTGAGACTGAGATTAACCTTTAGCATCATGCAAATTTTAGTCACACTGAAATTTCCTTATCTTAATTGTTTAGTGTTTAACAAGTACAGCTACTAAAACATAAGGGAGTTCAAAATAATCAATCCCATATCATTACAAACTTTGATATAATGACATAACTTTATTACTATTAATATTCAAGATTTATTATAGCCATTTCTAAGTTCCATTACCTGCTTTGTAATAAACACATATTATAAACCATCCATTTTAATAAAGAGTTTTTTTTTTTTACATTCATTGTAATGAATTAATTGTACTGTTTAATTATAGACCGCTGAAAAAACACTATGAATTGCCTATTAGGAACACATCTTATGGTGTTTCTCTAAGAAACATGGTGCATTCAGTGTTTCTAAGTCAAAGCTCACCATCTTTAAGCTTGTTCTATAAGTCAAGCATCAAATACTAACAGACTTGGGGCAATGAATAATCCCTTGTGTTTTATTTAATCGCCTCTCTGTTTCTGCTGCTCTTGTTTATGCGAGCAGCGCATAAAATTGTGTTTCGCGGCCCTTGAACATGGTTGAGCGGCACAAGTGATGACTAGCGCAGCACAGAGGGAACATTACCTCAACCCTGAAAATGCATCCATGGCCATGTACTAAAGTTTGAACGCTCAAGATTTTGCAAAAGCAAAGAAGACATCAGACTCATTTTACATGTTATTTTTTTGCAACGCTGTTAATAGGCATCAGTTGTGGATTTTCCAAGCGCTAGAAACTAAACTTATCGCACATGTGCAAATTGGTTAAAATTTTTATTCGATTTCTATTTGAGCCATCCCTGAGTTGGTGCCCCTCGGAGTCGTGGTGCCCCTGGGAACTCGCCCAATTGCCCATTTGGTTAATCTGCCTTTGCCTACAGTTGCAGAATTCATTGTGCAATTAGTCTCTTCCAAATGGTTACATGTTTTTTAAAGGAAAATCCCCTACAACAGGAATTCCTTATTTTCATAGCAGTAAACTGAGATGTATCCATCCAAATCTTCCTGCAGTTCTTAACTGATCTTCAAATGCCCTCTGACTTCCAAGCTAGGGTCCCCCTCCCCATGAATCTCGGCCATTTCCACCACTTTGTGTATACTGCAGAAGTATGTTAGTATGTTATTCCGAACATTGCAAGGGATGGGCATTACCTTATTTATATAAAATTTAACCCTGCAAAATCTTCAGGGCCATTTTAAACTTTGAAACCTGTGAAATATTATTTAATATTTTTTTTTTTTTGTGTAGAGTAAATGTAAACTATTTGTTCTTAGTCTCAGTTGCATACTAATGTGGATGATGTTTCTAGTCTTTAGACTGCTGCAAAAAGTGTGCAACCACAGTTCCAAATGACCTCATATGACTTTGCATTTCATTTAGCCCTGATTGTTTCTAAATAATTTAGAAGTCATTGACTGAAAAGAATCAAAATGTATTTCTCTCATTGCTCTCAAATTACTAATTTGCTCTAGTTGGGCCAGTTGGTGTTTTATTGGAGGTAAACATTTTCCTGAAAAATTCCGGTCTTGTTCATGCTGCTTTTCAATGTGGCAACCAGAGGGTTGTGCTACTGAGTACACAATAATGATGAAGAACCATGTTGGTGACATTTGTGGCAAATTAGGAAAATATAAAACAATAGCCTATATATTTAGGCTAAATGACATGCTTGATGATTCTTTACACTTGTAGTACAGAGTTGTACAATTTGAGACAGCTTTGTACGGCTCTGCCTAACATCTGCTTGTCTATTCCCTCATAAATTGCCTAATGCTGACTAGTTTGGATGGATTGCTGTTAGCAGTTGACAAATGCTAATATTGTAATAGTAATAGTGTATTTCAAACCAGCCCTTGCTTGTTCTATCTGACTGAAAGGTAAAAACATCATCAATATGCAGGCCTTTCAAAGGTTATCAGAATGTAGAACAGTCAGGACAATTACAGACTTATGACTCTTTTCTGCTCGGCTGTTGTAGTTGAATTATTTACGTACAGCAAACAGGCCCTATCAAAAAGGAAGTAGAGAATGGAGAAAAATGATAAATGACAGCAAGCACACACTCCCTAGCCACAGTTGCAGAAAACCAGGTCAAATGGCAATGGATTTTAAGACCTAATGTGCATGTTGAATTACTCTGTGATACCTGGCCTAGCGGCCTTTCCTTAAAAAAAAGAAAGAAAATAAAATTATTGGCATAAAAGGGCCAGCCAGAAAAAGCAGGCAATGCCAGAAGAAAAAAATATTCCAGGGATCTACATGAAAGGCTTGTGCATTCAGAGCCAAAACCATGAGGAACTGGGAAACATAGACTCCCCACAAATCTGATAAAGTTAGTACACTTAATGGTAATCATAATACGATAAGTTATCACCAAAAGCATCTCATTATGGTTTGTATGCACTTCGCTAAGCATTATGCTTGAACCAAAGTCTACATAGCATTATGAGTTATTTTTAAGTTTATTATGTTTTAGTGAGTTAGTTTGGCCTAGAAATGGTTCGAAACAGTCTATAAACAAATAAAGCATCAAACCAACCTGACAGGAGGAATTTTCCAGATCAGAATACCAATATGGCTCAATGCAGCAGAAATTCATGCAACAGGACGTTGCTTTCTCACAAGCTCTGAACTGCTTTCTTCCACCCTTATTATTATTGTTATTATTATTATTATTATTATTATTTCAATTTTTGCTAATTGTACAAGGACAGTATTTAAAGGACAACTCGCAAAAATGAAAATTCTGACAATTTACTCATCCTCCGTTTGTTTCAAACCTGTATGACTTTCTTCTTTCAGTGGAAATCAAAAAGAGATGTTGAGCAGAATGTTAGCCTCTGAGGCTAACATTTTACCCAACATTTTACATCAACATTTTTCAGTCATAGTTTTAGTCTTTGGACAAAACAGTTCTTTAAATTTAGCCAATATTTTGTCTTGTCATATGAATTAATTTTGGCCAGTTTTACTCTGACTACAATAACACATTTTAGTTGGTGATAATGTGTAAAATTCATGAAATGTGTCAAACTGCAAAAGACCAAACTTTATCAAATATTCAAACACTTAGCCCATCAATTAAAAAATTTCAAACATTTAAAATATACAACACAGTAGGCTACGACTGTCCTTGTTGTCAAATCCTGAGCTCCTGAAACAAAAGCATGCAGTATGAACGTACTGATGTATTAGTTACATTTTAGAAGTTATTCTAAATTCTGTTCTGAATTCTTCATCCATTACAGACTGTTATTAATTTTCCGTGTTTTAGCCAATTTAGGACATTGCATTCCATGTAGCACATATTTATTGAAACAGGGTATTCACAAGGCAGGTTTTGCATTCTGATGCACATAACTTAGTTCAAGTTCATCTGTTCATTAGCTTTATTTTCTGTGAAGATGTAAGTGGGGAAATCCCCAATATGCTGGATTATTATACTATATGAATAAATTCTGTCAGGTTCCTGACAGTCTTGTAAAGTATATATTTAGTATCAGGATCCTGTCACCTGTCTTATTGTATTGTTTTGGTCTTGTTTGTGATTTTCTCCACATGTACTCTCTGTCTGGTGTCTTGACCCCACCCTCCACAATTGCCTTGTTTGTTATCATTGACAAAATAAAAATAAAAACCTTCAATGAGCATTTATGACAATAATTACATTGACGAGATTAAGACTACAAACAGGTTTGGAACATCACGAGGGTGAGTAAATGATGACAGAATTTGTATTTTTGGGTGAACTATTCCTTTAACTCTCATCAGATGAGATGAGCCCCTTTTTGTGGGCCAGCAATCAGTTGTGGCTAAACCTGCCATTGTCATTATCACATAATTACCTTAAACAGAATACACTATGCTGAAATCTAAACCCACTGGTTCTGTCAGCTCTGTTTCAAATCTTCCAAGGTAAGGTGACAGTAGAGTGAATTCATAAATTCATTTGGCATTTCGCAAATCATTATCATAAACCATGGTAGATGATGCTTTGACATTTTGTCCTCTGCATCACAAGGAAAAGACTGGATCGCTGCAACCTGTTATGCTGTTTTAACATGAAAAATAAATTATATAGTATGTTTGGTTTTCAGCCGTGGTGTAGACAGACTTTATCAAACAAAATGATCTGCGTTTTTTGGGACACCTTTTAAACCAGGGTTCTGGACCTTCACAAATGCATTTCTCATTCTCAAACAGTATGTGAAAGTGGTAGTATCACATTTCCTACTCATTCCTTCTAGTTGCCGAGATTAAGCAAACGAATATGGTTTCAGTAATGTAGTCCAGAAAGCTGACAGATGGCACCTGATTTATTATCCTGTTGAAAATCTCTGCTGGGTTGTTTATGGCAAGATTAGGCCTGTTTAGATGTCAGTGCCCTGCAAAAATAAATGGATAGGACTTAGTAAATGGAAATGGACTAGGGAAACCAAACACACCGAGGGCCTCCTCTTGGCTTCATTGATCTTCCAGCATAATACTTGCCAAAACAAGCTGAAAACTCCTGCAAGTGTGCTTTACCATTAAAGGGGCTTTGCCTTTGTGCTGATGGCATTTCGGGTACTTGTAGTGGCAGACCCTCACCAGCTACAAAGAAGGGAGCATGTATGATTTTCATGGCAGATCATAACTTATGGGACCCTAATAAAACAGGGGTTGCAAATGCTGTAAAACACAGTCGTAAAACCAAGTAATTTAGGCTGGCCTCCACTTTCCACGGAAATGCCATTGGACGGCAGATTTGTTTGATGTAAATGCGCAGTGGTGAAGGCAGTTACTGAAACGTTAAATTGCCTGCCAAATTTCACTCATCCATATATGGTACATTTTAATGGCAGTTAGGGTCATCTGAGCTGATTAATACAATTTAAAGAGATTTATGATGTTCTCGTCATGAGAGCAAAGGTTGCTTTTTTGAGGATGTTCTGCGGTTTACTTAAGAAGCCTGCTTAGCGTAGCATGGCGTAGAGGATATTAGTTGGTACCTAAATGTTGAGGGTTCAACTCTGGAAGGTGTGATGCATAAACTCAAGAGTTGCTGAGTTACCCCATCACATGGAGAAAGACAGGAGTGAACCCAGGTTTCTAAACTGGAAACTGCCCCTTTAAGTGCTCGTAAGGAGCTTTGGGTAAAAACTTTGTCAAATATAAAATTATTAATAAAATGTGCCTATTGTGCTTTCTCCTCATGCAGTTTTCTTCCTTAAAAAGTAATTCTCTTTACAAGGACAATATATTGGTGTGCAAAAGCAAAACAAAGTAGCATAATTTTCAAAACTGAGTTATGAACAAAACCGGGTCTCTTAGAAAATGATCTGTCATGTCACAGTAATATCAAGCACTGCAGTAAGGCAATATGTTTATAACTCAATAGTCTCATGACAACTGGTAATAATTTGTACGAGATGGCTAAATCCTAAGAAATGGTATGACTTTGCTTGTACGATAAGATCACAT
This sequence comes from Myxocyprinus asiaticus, assembly GCF_019703515.2. NCBI lineage: Eukaryota > Metazoa > Chordata > Actinopteri > Cypriniformes > Catostomidae > Myxocyprinus > Myxocyprinus asiaticus. The sequence continues at coordinate 54,847,065 of NC_059344.1, forward strand.
TTTATTCCCCAAGAGACCTACTAATCAACAAAGAGAATTTCAAATCAGTACAATGCAGGCATCAAATTTTAGTTAGCATCCTATACAAAATTTTCTTTTTGAAGATAGGAAATGTCCAAACAAATGTTACTAATTTCATATTTATTTATGCAATACTCCTGACGAAAAGACAAAGTATGTCAATAACATGTAATATGCTTTCATCGTCTCATTCCAAACCTCAGTGATTTCTTTCTTCCATGGTACACCAAATTTATTTTCCTGTTAGAATCAAGGTTAGGTTTAGGGTTTGGGTAAAGGGTTAGACTTTATGGTTAGGTTGAGATTTAGGTTTGGGTTTGGGTTTAGGGTTAAACTTTGGAAAATTCATAATAATGCTCATTCTGTACCAACATGTTTCTTTTTGTACATGGTACATAAAGTTGATTATCCTATTAAAACCATGGTTAAGTTTAGGGTTTGGGTAAGGGTTCTTTATGGTTAGGTTCAGGTTTGGGTTAAGAAAAAGTTCAGTGTTGACATAGTCGCTGCATTTTGCCTTTGTAAGGCAGCATACTAAGCAATAAAATTGGCAATGCACTAAATTCATATGAAAACAGCACTTTTGAACCCTATTTGTCTTGCATACAAGCTTGCAAACAAATAGATCATGTCAGTATCATGAGAGGAAGTGGTCATATAGTACTGCAGCATTCAGGCAGTTCCTATTAAGACTTTAATAGGGCGCTTTAGTGGTTAACCCCTGAAATGAATATAAAACCAAATGTGGAACCCCCAAATCTGAGATGGAAAGTCAGAGAAGGAAGAAAAAAGATGCCCACCTCAGGGTTGTCTGTTAGTTTGAAGTGAGAATGTTTGATCATATTAGCAGTGCTCCAAAGCAAGCTTTATCTAGTGGGAATACAAATGCAGAACGGGGCTGTAAGTAATCAGAGGAGAGCGGGCAGGAGCAGATGACCACATGCGGTTGGTGCTCATCGGCGGGATCCCAGTAAGGGAGGTTAGGTTAGAATAGGAAAACCACACTGGAAAACTAGGCTGGAAATGCCATCTGGTTCCTGTATCCACAGTATATAATAATTACTTTGCAACAAAAAACCTTTAATGTCAACTGCATGCAAGCGCCTCTCTGTGTTGCACCTTGGGGGTTCCACATGTAGCCAGGCAAGTTAATTTTCTGGGTCACCTTGTAATTAGGGTGGTGTGGCCAGAGAGGCCTGTGAACACTAATGAAGCTGATCATTCTCTTACAGGAAGGGCCACTAAAAGCAGGACGTCCCAGCTCAGCACGCTCCATCCTTCTGTGGTCTCCATATTTATTGAGTGGCTTTAACAGATTTGTTAAAAACTCATTAAAATCTATCAAACGGAACTGCCTGTCGCTAATGCTCTCATTACGAACACTGCTGCAATATTAAAAAGTTCGAAATCTCCATCTGTTACTACACTTGGCTCACTTGTAAGTGTGGCAAAATTTCAAGCAAAGATAAATGTTTTTCAATGAGTTCAGTAATGCCACACACACAAATGCCATGGGCTGTGTTCTGAAGCCTCTTATTGCTCCTGAATTAATCTGAGTCTAGGCTTTCTTCTTAAAAAGCATAACCATTGCAAGGAATAAAATAGTTTGCAGGCACACTCATAGGGATTCAAATGGGGGAACATTTTATCATACTGCATAGAATGTCTAAGAGATCTGCAAAGAAATCTCATCCAGAAGAAAGAACACTCAAATATATCAAAGTGTACAGTATTTCTATCTATTCAGCTCTGAATATGAAAAGGCTGTTATTTTAATCAGCACTAATATACTGCACACTTTGCTGAGTGTTTAAAAAATTAGGAACAAAGAATTTCTTCTTTACAGTCAGTTGTTCTGCTGTACAGTCTACTTCTTATATGGATCTACAACATGAATGTTATAAGACAAGCTAACACTACAATATAGTCACAGATTTGGCAATTTGACCAACCCTGTTACAGACAGATCATCTGTTTCAACCTGAGAAATCTTATTTGACAATTTGACAAATGTCTGACAAAATGTCTATAATATTTTAAAGGAATAGTTCAACCAAAAATGGAAATTCTGTCATTATTTACTTACAACTGTGTCATTCCATGAAACACACAAGGGGAATTTAAATAATAAAATAAATAAATACAATCTTGCCCACTGTTTCCCATTATGAGCTCCAAAATGAGCAAAAGCACATAAAAGGCCCACATGACTTGTGCGCTATATTCTTAAGAGGCAATATGATAGCTGTGTGTGATACTTTAAAGAAATAATTACATGAAAAGGAAAGAAAGAAAGAAAGAAAGAAAGAAAGAAGAGGGTGAGTACATGATGTTGGAAATGAACTATTCATTTAATATGCATACTGTATTTTTGTATACAGAAATATGGATATACAGTAGTGTATTTACTTGCAGAGATCCAGGTTCAAATGTCAGAACACACAATTTTTGGGTCGTGTGCTATGGAACAGCTCATTAGCTTCCATTGAGTGAACCTGGACTGCTGCTGGATTCTGACAGTATTAAATCAGAATCATAATGAGCTTTACTGCAAAGTATGCTTACATATACAAGGAATCTGTCTTGGTGACAGAAGCTTCTAAAGCACAACAAATATAGCAACAAGACAGAGATTATAATAAAAATATAGAATAAAAATAAAAGTGGATAGAAAATAAAATATATATGGAAATACACAATAGGTGTCATGGATCCTTCTGACCCACCTACCAATTTCACTCAACCCTCTCACTCTCCTGAGTACTGATCACCCACACCTGCCTCCAATCATTGCATCAATCAACCCCTCTAAATAAACCTCACTCCTCTTCCATTCTGTGTCTGGTCTCAACTTCGTGTACAGGCTCACCTGTATCTCCAGCGTTAAATGCCATCACGACTCCTCTCCATCGAACCTTCTACTCCAAACGTTTCCTCTCCAGCGACTCCAGTGTCCATCTCCTCAACGCAAGCTTTGTTGTTGCAAACCCTCCACCTCAAGGAAAGTCACCATCTCTATCAGCATTAGTCTTCATCACGTAAACTATCACCACTGCAACCTAGTACTGTCACGTCATCACTTACATGCTGTCTTTGTTTCCATCTCAATCAGCATTAGTCATCATCACGTAAACTATCACCACTGCAACCCAATACTGTCACGTCATCACTTACCTGCTGTCTTTGTTTGTGTGTCAATAAATACCTGCTTGGGTTCAAACATCATCCTCGAGTCTGAGTATACTTTACAGAAGACCAGACCGACAAGAATCATGAACCCAGCAGGTCCGGATCCCATCCAGGAGCTGGTTGACACACTACAGCGTGCATTCACTCAACCCGCTAATCCCTCTGCTTCACCCGCTCCCAGCACTTCCGCAATTTCTTCACCGGTCTACTCCGCCAGTCCCGTTGTCAATCCAGCATCCTTCTCAGGATCGGAGGAGGACTGCGGTGGTTTCCTACTCCAATGTTTGCTCGCCCTTGAGATGCAGCTGCATCGATTCCCCACTGAGCGGTCGAAGTTGGCCTGCATCACCTCCTTGCTGTCTGGAAGAGCACTTCAATGGGCCAATTCATTCTGGGAATAGAAAAGTCCAGTAATACAGCCTCTTGATAGCTTCGTTCAGCACTTTAAGGAGGTGTTTGGAAGTTCTGAGGGTGACACATCAGCTGCTGAACAGCTTCTCAAACTTCGTCAAGGTCAGTCTTCTATTAATGACTATGCTCTAAAGTTCTGTATTCTGGCAGCATCTAGTGGCTGGAATGAGTCTGCTCTACTGACCACTTATCGCCATGGACTCGATCCCAAGCTGCAGCTGCATCTCTCTGAATTACCCACCTTGCAGTCCCCACCTTTCCCTTCACTGAGGTCCACTCTTCACTCTCCAGAACCTAGCAGCGAGCCCATGCAGATGGATGCTTTTCTTCTTTCCACTGTAGAGCACCAACGCCAGCTGAGACAGGGAATGTGCCTGTACTGTGGTGGTAAGTGACACGTTATCTCTGCGTGTCCCACTCGACCTCCCCGTACTCCGGTGAGCCACCTGACCGCAACTATGGTCAGTACTTCTCCTTTAGTAACCTGTGTAATGCTTACAACTCCTGATATCTCTTTCGGTATCCACACTACTCTTAGGCTCAGCCGGCAATTTCATCTCGGATGCACTCTGTCACCAACTCCAGCTTCAAAAATGACCCTGTGAACACAAGCTTCAAATCCACTCCATAATTGGCAAGCCCTTAGGAACAGGTTTTATTCGTCACTGCGTGGGTCCTGTAAAACTCCAAGTGGGATGGCTGCATAACGAAGACATCACCCTACTGGTTCTGGAGAATTCCACCGTTGACATCGTATTAGGGCGTCCCTGGCTTATACAACATTCTCCAGTCATCTCCTGGGTTTCCGGTGACGTCCTGAAATGGGGGGCCTCAGTGTTTCCCTGCCTGCTTCCCAAACTGACTCACTCACAGACCCAGCATGCCCATCAGAAACTCTTCCCCTCTCAATGTCAACACCACCACCATTGAGAGCCCTGCCAGTACAACCCCTCTGGAGATCCCTTCCTGTTATTCACACTTCCAGGATGTCTTCTGCCCTTTACGTGCCTCACAACTACCACCGCATCGACCATGGGACTGTGCGATAGACGTCCTCCCTGGTGAGCCAGAGCCCCGTGGCAAAGTCTACCCACTTTCCATTCCTGAGCAGAAGGCCATGGAGGATTATATCAAGGAAGCTCTCAGCCAAGGTTACATCCGACCTTCCTGCTGCTTCGAGTTTCTTCTTCGTGGCTAAGAAAGATGGAGGCCTAAGCCCTTGTATTGATTACTGCTCCCTCAACAGGATTATGGTTAAGTTCCGGTATCCACTTCCCCTTGTCCCAGCTGCCTTGGAACTGTTGAGAGGAGCCACTGTTTTCACCAAGCTGGACCTTCGCAGCACTTACAACCTCATTCGAATACGGAGGGGAGACGAGTGGAAGACAGCCTTTGTGACTCCTACAGGCCACTACGAGTACCAGGTGATGCCGTATGGCCTGGTCAACGCCCCCTCTGTGTTCCAAGGCTTCATGGATGAGGTGTTCCGTGAGTTTCTCCAACGATTCGTCCTCATCTACATTGATGACATACTGGTGTACTCTCAGAACATGACTGACCATCGTCATCATGTAGCGCTCGTGTTGGAAAAGCTGAGGGAATACCACCTGTATCTTAAGGCTGAGAAGTGATCTTTCCACCAGACATCCCTCCAGTTCCTTGGCTACATCATCAGCCTGGAAGGCATTCGGATGGACGAGGGGAAGGTAACAGTGGTGCAATCCTGGCCCACTCCAACCACCATCAAGGAGCTCCAGCGATTCCTAGGATTTGCCAACTTCTACCGCCGCTTCATCATGAACTACAGTACCCTCATATCCCCGCTGACCTCTCTTCTCCGATCCAAACCCAAATCTCTCTCCTGGACCTCCGAAGCTTCACAAACCTTCTAACTCCTGAAGGATGCCTTCACCTCCGCTCCACTCCTTGTACATCCTGATCCGAAGAGACTATTTATCATTGAGGTAGATGCCTCGACCAGCGGCGTAGGAGCAGTCTTGTCTCAGCAGCAGGGGAAACCACTGCTACTTCTTCCATGTGCCTTTTTCTCCAGGAAACTCTCCCCGACGGAGCAGAACTATGACATTGAGAACCGAGAGCTGTTGGCAATTAAACTGGCCTTGGAGGAGTGGTGGCATTGGCTGGAGGGAGTGCAACATCCATTCCTGGTGCTCACAGACCACAAGAACCTCAAGTATCTCAGAGAGGCTCATCGCTTAAACCCCCGCCAGGCGAGATGGGCCCTCTTCTTCACTCGCTTTAACTTTACCATCTCCTATCGTCCAGGTGACAAGAACTCCAGGGCAGATTCCCTTTCCCGACTTTACGCTCCAGAGGAAGGCTCTGAGGAACCGCATACCATTTTACCCCCACGTCATAGTAAGTCCCATTCAATGGTCCCTGGATGATAGCATCTGCGATGCCTCCACCACTGAACCAGCTCTGTAGGGATGCTCTACCAACAAGACCTATGAACCCTCCTCTCAACGTCTCACACTCTTCGACTCCGTACACTCCTCCTTGGGCACTGGCCACCCTGGGACCAATAGGACCCTCTCGCTTATCCAGGACCGGTTCTGGTGGCCCCACATGGTTCGAGATGTCAGAAGGTTCATCCAAGGGTGCCCAGAATGTGCTATATCCAGAACACCACAACAACTACCGGCTGGCAAACTCCTTCCGCTGTCCGTTCCTCGCCGACCCTGGTCACATCTAGGAGTCGACTATATCACTGACCTTCCTCCCTCTGAGGGTTATACCTGCGTGCTGGTAGCTATAGACCGTTTCTCCAAAGCCTTCAAACTGATCCCCCTCAAGGGTCTGCCCACCGCTCTGGAGACTGCAGAGTACCTCTTCAACCACGTGTTTCGAAAATATGGGATCCCTGAAGACATCGTTTCTGACTGTTGTCCCCAATTCATCTCCAGAGTCTGGAGAACCTTCTTCTCTCTCTTAGGAGTTTCCATCAGACTCCCATCTGGTTACCACCCGCAGAGTAATGGGCAGACAAAGAGGAAGATTCAGGAGGTAAGCTGTTTCCTTAGAACCTTCTGTCATCACCGCCAGAACCGCTGGAGTCGCTTCCTGTCCTGGGCCAAGTATGCACAGAACTCCCTTCGTCAACCCTCCACCAACATCACACCCTTCCAGTGCATACTCGGTTACCAACCACCTCTCTTCCCCTGGTCTTGCAAACCATCTGACATCCCAGCAGTCGACCATTGGTTCAGAGAAATCGAGAGGGTCTGGGACTTAGCTCACCACCACCTGCAACAGGCGGTGCACCACCAGAGATTCCACACTGATGCCCGAAGATCTTCTCCTCCCACCTACCAACCTGGGCAGAAGGTGTGGCTCTCCACAAGGGACATCAGGCTGCATCTCCCCTGCAAAAAGCTAAGTCCCCATTACATTGGTCCCTTCACAATCACCAGAGAGATCAACCCAGTCACTTATCAGCTTCAACTCCCTCCCCAATATCACATACATCCCACCTTCCATGTCTCACTGTTAAAACCTTACCACCCCTCTCTCTCTCCTCACTCCTCAGAACATGATCCTGTTGACGACCCCCCCCAGCCACTTGTCTTGGAGGATGGACCTATCTATGCAGTCCGAGACATTCTGGACTCCCGATGCCACAAGGGTCGTCTCGAATACTTCATAGATTGGGAAGGTTATGGTCCAGAAGAGAGATCTTGGATTCCTCGAGATGACATCCTGGACCCGACCCTACTCTCCAACTTCCATGATGCACATCCTGATCGTCCAGCTCCGCGTGGATGGGGTCGGCTACGGCGTAGGGAAGCACGTCCCTCTGGAGTGGTCCATGGGGGGGGGTAATGTCACAGATCCTTCTGACCCACCTACCAATTTATCTCACTCTCCTGAGTACTGATCACCCACACCTGCCTCCAATCACTGCATCAATCAACCCCTCTATATAAACCTCTGTACAACTTCGTGTACAGACTCGCATACCTGTATCTCCAGCGTTAAATACCATCACGATTCCTCTCCAGCAACTCTTCTACTCCAAATGTTTCCTCTCCAGCAACTCCAGTGTCCATCTCCTCAACACAAGCTTCATTGTTGCAAACCCTCCACCTCAAGGAAAGTCATCATCTCTATCAGCATTAGTCTTCATCACATAAAATATCACCACTGCAACCTAGTACTGTCACGTCATCACTTACCTGCTGTCTTTGTTTGTGTGTCAATAAATACCTGCTTGGGTTCAAACATCATCCTCGAGTCTATGTTACAATAGGACTATATATATATATATATATATATATATATATATATATATATATATATATATATACAGTTGTGCTCAAAATTTGCATACCCTGGCAGAAATTGTGAAATTTTGGCATTGATTTTGAAAATATGACTGATCATGCAAAAAAACAGTCTTTTATTTAAGGATAGTGATCATATGAAGCCATTTATCATCACATAGTTGTTTGGCTTCTTTTTAAATCATAATGATAACAGAAATCACCCAAATGACCCTGATCAAAAGTTTACATACCCTTGAATGTTTGGCCTTGTTACAGACACACAAGGTGACACACACAGGTTTAAATGGCAATGAAAGGTTAATTTCCCACACCTGTGGCTTTTTAAATTGCAATTAGTGCCTGTGTATAAATAGTCAATGAGTTTGTTAGCTCTCACATTGATGCACTGAGCAGGCTAGATACTGAAACATGGGGATCAGAAAAGAACTGTCAAAAGACCTGCGTAACAAGGTAATAGATCTTTATAAAGATGGAAAAGGATATAAAAAGATATCCAAAGTCTTGAAAATGCAAGTCAGTACTGTTCAATCACTTATTAAGAAGTGGAAAATTCAGGGATCTCTTGATACCAAGACAAGGTCAGGTAGACCAAGAAAGATTTCAGCCACAACTGCCAGAAGAATTGTTCGGGATACAAAGAAAAACCCACAGGTAACCTCAGGAGAAATACAGGCTGCTCTAGAAAAAGATGATGTGGTTGTTTCAAGGAGCAAAATACGACAATACTTGAACAAATATGAGCTGCATGGTCGAGTTGCCAGAAAGAAGCCTTTACTGCGCCAATGCCACAAAAAAGCCCAGTTACAATATGCCCGACAACACCTTGACATGCCTCACAGCTTCTGGCACACTGTAATTTGGAGTGACGAGACCAAAATAGAGCTTTATGGTCACAACCATAAGCGCTATGTTTGGAGAGGGGTCAACAAGGCCTATAGTGAAAAGAATACCATCCCCGCTGTGAAGCACGGTGGTGGCTCACTGATGTTTTGGGGGTGTGCGAGCTCTAAAGGCATGGGGAATCTTGTGAAAATGTATGGCAAGATGAATGCAACATGTTATCAGAAAATTCTGACATACAATTTGCATTCTTCTGCACAAAAGCTGCACATGGGACGCTCTTGGACTTTCCAGCACGACAATGACCCTAAGCACAAGGCCAAGTTGACCCTCCAGTGGTTACAGCAGAAAAGGTGAAGGTTCTGGAGTGGCCATCACAGTCTCCTGACCTTAATATCATCGAGCCACTCTGGGGAGATCTCAAACGTGTGGTTCATGCAAGACGACCAAAGACTTTGCACGACCTGGAGGCATTTTGCCAAGACGAATGGGCAACTATACCACCTGCAAGAATTTGGGGCCTCATAGACAACTATTACAAAAGACTGCACACTGTCATTGATGATAAAGGGGGCAATACACAGTATTAAGAACTAAGGGTATGCAGAACAGGGGTCATTAAATTTTTTTCATTGTTGCCATGTTTTGTTTTATGATTGTGCCATTCTGTTATAACCTACAGTTTAATATGAATCCCATAAGAAATAAAAGAAATGTGTTTTTCCTGCTCACTCATGTTTACTTTAAAAATGGTACATATATTACCAATTCTCCAAGGGTATGCAAACTTTTGAGCACAACTGTATATATATATATATATATATATATATATATATATATATATATATATATATATATATATATATATATATATTGTGTTTGTGTCTTTCTGTTTCATTAAATATTTCTTTGACTGTTCAGAGAGTTCCCGCCTTCTCCTTGTCCATCCTTTATACTGTTACAGTGATGCCATAGGGAATCGCTGTCGTGGATTCCTCGCTTCTGCCATCTGCCCAAAGGAGCAGTCTCCAGACGGAGGAGTCACTGCCAGCCGCCTGGAGTGGTGGAGCCGATGCCAGGTGTGGAGGGGCTCGCTACCGGCTGCCAGAACGCGGAGGGGCATTCTATCGGCCAGGGGTCAGTGGACTCACTGCTGTCCATCTGGAGAGGAGCGGCTGTCGTCTGCCAGAGGGTGGAGGAGTGGTCGAGGACCAGGCCACGGCGTGTCTGGGAACCGGCGAGCAATTTTTTCTCTCTCTCTCCTCTCTGTCTCTCACTGTCTTTCCACCTCGCTCTTTCCCTCTCCCCTTTTCCCTCCCCTTGTCTCCCTCCCAGGTCACGAGGAAGGTGGGGCCTGAAGGGCAGCACCCCCCCCCGTTTCATTAAATATTACTTTGACTGTTCAGCTGGTTCCTGCCTCCTCCTTACCCATCCTTTATACTGTTACAGTCATGTGGCTCTCTCTCTCCCAAACTGCTGCACCCGGCTGCCTTTATTCATCTCCTCAACTGATTAGTCAGATTGGGGGCCTGGCGTGTGTAGTCATGGCACGGCCCCGCCATCCTCCTCGTCACAGCATGTAATGTGCTGTTTGTATATGGGCAGTTCACGTGTGAGGTTTGCTTTGTTAAAATCCCCAAGAATAATATTAACTGAGTCCAAGTATTGTTGTTCTGTGTCTGTGATTTGATCAGCCAGCTGTTCCAGCGCTGCGTTCACGCACACGTGTGGAGGAATATAAACACTCATCAGAATAAACAAGGAAAACACCCAAGGCTAAATAAAGCAAAAAACTAATTCAGCACTATTTCTCTGCTTTTCCGCAATGCACACATCCTTTTGTCAGTTCCATTGAATGTGTTTATCCATCCCTCATCTTACTGTCATGCTAATTAGCAGCAAGTTAGCATGTGTTTGAACTCAGACTCCCCTGGTGGATGGTTGATCAAAGACCAGCTTGAGAATGTTTTATTTATAGACGCACTGCATTATTGATAAGACCAAATGTGTGGCTCCTGGATTTCACCAGTGTGCATCTCACTCCAGTCAGACACATTGTATAATTTATTCACCTTGACACATAGCAAAAAAAAACAAAAAACAAAAAAAAACAAAATTGATAAAAACACACCTTTCAGGACTCACTTTATATTCTAAGTAAAAAAGTTTATTTGTCAGTGCTGGAAAGCCATTGAGGCACATAAAGTACACACAAGATCTAAACGGCATTTTAGACAGCAGTTAGGCCCACAGTATAGTTTTTATGTGGTGTGGGATGCCCTTTAGTGTACTAGTTCCCAAGCTAAAAGATCCCTGGATTGATTATTTCTCCCTACTTTGGTTTGGTAGGTTAAACCTGTGAACACTCAAGACTCTCAGCTTATGCTAATGTTAGCATTACAGTTGCATCCACTCAATTGCTAAATGCCTGTACTTCGAAAGCTTACACACTGTATCATAATTCTAAGGACACTTTGCAGAAATCATTCATAAATTTGAAGCATGTGTATCTTATGTTTATTTCATGAGCTACATAAATGTCTCCCTTCAATTATTTATTGTTGTGAAGGTTAGGCTACATGAGTGAGTGCTCATATATAAGTGTCCTTGTGGAGCTAATTTGCTAGCACTTTGCATGTCAAATGAATGGGTTGGGGTTTAGCCAGAGGGACAAAGAAAGAAGCAATGCCTGGGATTAAAACCATGCCCCTCTAACCTTCAGCTGCATTATGTTCATTAGTGAACTGGTGAAGATGTTATGGGCCTTTAAATGACAAACGAAGAGTCAACATGCTAAATGAAATTTACATTCTGTTAGCTAATGAGACAGAACTTAAATTATAACAGACAGAGGCTGGGTTTCCTGAAGCGCTAAGTAGAACATTAGCAGCACTTAAGTAGTACTTAATCTCTAAGGCGTTTTCCAAAAGTATCGTTATCTAAGTAGTTCGTAAAGAAGTTTGGAAATTAACGAGAGTTTTGGACCACTCATAAGTCCATTAAATGCAACTTAAACATATCTTTATGGCATCTTTCACAGTTTATCAAAGACAATGGACATATAATAAATTGTTTTAATATATTTTGATCATTGGAAAGCCATCGTATACTATTTTAGAGGATAAAAAGTGATGAAAAAATTGCTATGAAATCAAAAGGCAGTCTCTGCAGTCTGCACATGTGACGTGATAGGTCTAAATTTACAAGGCAAGCAGTATAAATTTATATATTACCCTTCTTTGATAAGCATAATTGTAATGGCAATAGAAAGATGACAGATTCTTATTAAACAGATTATTCAAGAAGATATATGTGTGAAATATGACCATGCAGTTTAAAACGTAATAAATATTCCTTAAAGGTGCAATACGTACCATTTTTCATATAATATTCACCTTTCTTTTTTTTTTTTTTTTTGCCAATGTGTGAATGGCTTGTAACACAACTTAAAAAATAAGCCCTTCCCGGACTTACTAGGCTGCCTATTAAAGCATGTAGAATGATTTTCATACGAAGGGAGCAGGTCGCTTTTGCCAGGAAAATCCAAAGGATGTGACGTTTATGTGCTTTCCCAAGAGCCTTGCCTCAGACAGTAGCTTCTCTTCCGCTATTCAACAGCGTCAACAGACAGTCTAGGTAACGTTATCTTAGAGACGGAATCCGACTCCTACACAAACTCAGAGTAAGCCAAAAAATAACATTTATCTACTGAATCCCGTCTGGCTATGCGGGAACCTGATCGTGGTCGAGCGAAAACTAGAGTGAATATCGGCAGGGCATTTGATTCCTGGAGGGACCTTTGTTCAGTTTTGGGGATCAAAACCGGTTTTGGAGATCAAAACCGACCCTGAATTGCTGTTCTTCTTATTGAACCGGTAAGCTTACATAACTGCAAAGCATTTGAAATATAGTGCCATAAGGATTGATCTGTGTAATTTTAGCTAACTTGATCTTGCCTGCTAACGCTGACGAATTGCAAGCTACCTTGCTTCGTAACTTTCAAATAATTTCAACGATCTTCTCTTTAAAAGTCAGGTTAATGTCAATGTTAATCTGTAATTATTCAGCAAGGTAAACTACATTAATACATGACATGAATGCTAGACAATGTTCAAGATAATGCAAAAAGCTCCATTCATTAGTGTAACGTAACTTGGTTATACAGAAAATGTGTACATTCTATTATTATAAAACAATAGCACATTGATATATCAAAATGACAGTTGTGATGAAATCACATCAATACTGAATTGTGTCTACATATTTATAATGTACAGTCTATTTTATAAACAGCTACTGTCATCATCCACCAAATTTAGCTAACAGCTCTTGATAAAGCTGGCTAGCTAGCTAACGCCAACATAGGCTATTGTATAAATGCAGTCAATGTATCATGCAAAGAAAAGTGATTACTTCAAACTACAGTCTCGCATAGTCAGACCTACAGTATATCCACACTTTTTTTTAGCCCTGTTCCAGCACTGGAGAGTCAAATATAATATACAGTCTCAAAGTTTGTAGTAAAACAATCATAACTGTCTAATTTTAATTATGCTACCTCATCTGTCAGCATGATGTCGGTGAATCACGTTCAGCCTCTTTGTACATTACGTCATTGTTTTGGTCGATGCTCGCTCGCGTCCCTATGGAGTGTGTGCACGAGAGCGAGCAACAGGTAGCTGGCTGCAGTTCACTTAACAGTCACAGGTGTCATTAATAACAAGGGTTTCTGAATCTTATATACTGCACCTTTAATAAATAATTAAAATTTGGTTTACAGAGGAAATTAGAGCAAGAGTGCGCAATGAGAGATTCCCTCTCTCTCTCTCGTCATCCTCCTCCTCTTCTTTCTTCCTCCAATGGCTGGTTCAAATCGGCTCACCTATAGTCTCAATAAATGCATGTAATGTGAATGCATGCTATGTGAATCATAAGAGCCCCTTATGATTCACATAGCGTGCATTCACGTTACATGCATTTATTGAGGCACTTTTATTAATCTCTATTATTGAGCATCAATATATCTGAAACTCCATCTTACTAAAGCTATAATTATTTCTTTAATTAAATTCTGTAATAGTTAGGTACTAAATTTCAGCACCTCGACAAGATTACAAGCAACTTCCATGTTTGTCAGAATTTACACCTTATTTTCATTTTGAGAAGACAAACATCTGGACATACTGGCCAAAGTGATCATCACGTTTTGGACCGGACAGCTCCTGTAACAAAGCACTTAAGTTCTACTTTATAACGAGCAATCTATTTGCTGGTTTGGGAAACAAGCATTACTGCATCGTGAAATAATGAGCAACATAAGTTAAAATGATCATTAAAGCTTAAGTTGCAACGTTATCAGGAAACCCAGCCAGTTTCCATATGTTTTTTAAAAGATTTACTCGCTACAGCACAAATGTAACTTAATGCTAAATGAAGGGCCCAGATTATTTAAGTAGTAGCTACTATTCAAGCTGACACTTAGTCTTTGAACTTTAGAGAAATGAAATGAAAGGACAGGCTTTTTTTTCTTTTCTTTTACTTGTAATTTCCAGTTTGGCATAGCTGAACATATGTATGTTTTATAAATTGCTAGGGGTTAAACCGACTAGTTTAGTTCTGCCACTAGTCTATGGTATGGGCCTCTGTCAACTAGTCTTCAGTTGTGGTTGCTCTACATGGTGACAACAGGAGTAATACTCTTCTGTCCAAAAAAACTGCATCCCAGTGTATTTGCATGCCGTTTATTTTGTATGTACAGTAACCTGTTCTGGCAAATACTGAATTTTTCAAATTATGAGACACAACTTTTCTTGAAGAAGAAGAAGAAAAAAATAAATAAAATAATAATAATAATAATATATATATATTATTATATATATATATATGTATTAATATATATACATTACTATGTATTAGTATATATATATATATATATATATATATATATATATATATATATATATATATATATATATATATACTAATACATAGTAATGTATATATATTAATACATTTAGACATTGTTTTATGGCATTGCTTTTATGTACAGGAAGCATTCTCTGTATGTGACCTTCTATAATGTTTGTTTTGGAAGGGCCTTTAGGAGTGTTTTGAGCCTTTCCATTTGGACTTCCCTAAAAATGTCATTGCCACTCAAAGGACTTTTCTTAGGACATTTAAATATCAATTTGGACAGTAGCAAAAATAATGGCTGGCTTCCCCTTATTATAGTACAGGTTATAAACGTATGACTGTTTTTCTAATCTCTTTTCTAAAACTTTTAGGTGGGCTGTTATTCTCCGAATTCCTAAATAATAGTCTGTCATTACTTAAATGACAAGCTCTGCTAAAAAAATAAAATAAAATGGAGAGTAAAGAAATGGACTCAGAAGTTAAAGAGAAGTAGAGAGTAACATTGATTTTCCACCTCTAATTTTGTCTCTTTGAATGGAATTTCTCTCAAATGATCTGTAAATGGACAAAGCCCATTGAAAACCACATACAACCCAACTGTTCTTCAGGAAGTACAAATAATCATTATTCACATATAATAGAGTTAATTTAAGTAGACAACTGGCTCTGGTCAGAATTCAAGAGAAAGAATTATTCTTTTTCCATAAAAGCCCACGTAATAACTGTAGTATGTCCTACCCACTACCCTTCAACAATCATAATAAATGTAAATAGCAACACCTTTGACTTACATAAGTATAAATTCTCATTATCTGTAGAAGTTCTCAAATGACTCTTCTCAAATGGCTTGTGTTTCATTGAGTGGAGAGAGGAGGAACATGGGAACTGGTTAGCAGCTTTGTATAGTGGTTTGACCACCTTCAGCATTCAAAGGACAAAGCATCTGACAATAAGCATCTGACAAAATCCTTTTCTGAGCATTTGTGGACCTCAGTGACTCAAGTACATCATTGCCTTTGACTGTCAGAGCCCTGCATGATTTAAGTATGGCCATGTGTTCCTTTTTGGTCAGCAGAGACTTTCTATTCATGTGAGGTACTGTAAAGAGTTCCTGTGATCACTCAGCACATAATGAAGTGAGACTCTTTTTAGTGCAATTTTACTGCATTTAGATGGGAATAATGTTCTCCTTTAAGGAGAACCATGGGTAAAAATATATATTTTAATCATACTATAAGATTACATTGGGCATCTGAGACTTTTTATGACAACCAAAAAAGCCATGGCATTACAGTGGATTTACGAGATTAACCATTACATCTGTGCATTGTAAAATGATTAAGCTTACTATAGCAAGCCCAGTGACCACTGATAACAATAACATTAGTACAGGAACAGAAAAAGGGGAAAATTTAAAGAAAAACTGATGGAAATAACTGCATGTTGTCACCTCCTTTCAAATAGATGAGAAGTTTTCTATCTGGATAGCACACAAGACACTACCTGCATTGATGTTGAATTAGTCATGCAAACTGCATACAGCTTGTTACCATGGTACTTACAGGAGGTCCTGGGGAGAAAAACAGACAAGAGAGAAAAGGAGTCATAATTAGTTCAAATTTGTTACAGGTGAGATCATTTGCATATTTATGAGAGACTAGGGGTTGTTCACACTGAACAGGTTTTCGCTTGCATCTGGGGCCATATGCATAAAACTTCTCTGAAATGCTCTTAAGAGTAGTCTTAAGCTTTGACTTAAGTGTAAAAAACAAATCTTAGCAAAGAGTGCTACTTGTGTAAGAGTAGGAGCTTTTTATAAAGATGCTAAAAGCAACTTTCAGCAAAGTCTAAGACTGATCTTAATTGCTGACTGAGGTGACACTTAAGAATTGTAAAATAAGGACTACAGTGATGTCTACTTAAAATGGCCACCCTCAAGCACTGAATCAGGCAATAGTAGGCCTGCAAGGGTAATGAATCCCAGCTGGTATGACACCATTCATGAATACAACACATTTTTAAACAATATTTTGATAATAGGTTATTTTCTGTTGATTAATTATTTGAATTCATTTTATTTCCTGTATTTTATTGCCAAATAATTTTTTTTATTCAATTGAATTATAGTAGTTCCCATAGAAACACTTTTCACTACTGTAAAGAGGCATCACTGAGTTTGCAGTGCTAGTGCAAAGATATTCAAAAATTATAACTGAATTTATTGTTATTTATTGTATAATTGATTTTTTATCATTTTAGTGATATTTAGATTGTATTAATTAGTTGTTGCAGCCCTCTTAAAGCTTAGGCATGTAGCCCATCACATTTTTCAAATGCTTAATTCACAACAATGAATTTCAATGTATTCAATAAATGAAAAGAAAAGTGCTGCAATTAAAAAATTATACTGATGGATTTCATTTAGCTCAATTATGAAAACTACTTGCCTAAATTCTACTATTCTATAAGTCCAACACATTCTTTCTCTGTTGTAGAGTGTGTTGTCTCCACGGAACACAGTCATCTTGCTACTCCTAACTAGGTTAGGAGACCTCTTCAACGCTCTTATACAATTTAGGAGCTGAGACCAAATCTTAACTCTTATGAACCTTTATGACTAACACTTATTCTTAAGTCTAGAAATAAGAGTAAAATTATGTCATTCTTAGAATTTTGACACACTTAAGACTAAAATTTTACTTAAAATGGCTTTATACATAAGGCCCCTGAGCTATTTTTCCAATTGTTTTTCAATGTAAACATGCACTAGAAGGACATGTATTGGGTCACTTCTTGAAGTTTTTAGCATCTCACACATGAACGCAACGTTTTTAAGACGCCGTGGCAACAGAGCACAATAGTGCTTGCCTAATGTTCAGCTGTCTTGGTTTCCCATTAATTAATTTTTTTTCATAGAGCTATAAAACATTTGGACTATAAGGCTAAAGTACAAGTCTGTTTACTTAACGTCTTTCATGTGGGCATAAACTACAGTCCCATGAAGCACTGCAAGCAACATAATAAAATTAAAAATCGTAGTGAAATTTAAATTTAAATATTGATTTGACATTGTTGATTATCAGTATAGAAACAATATATTTTAATTTCATCGCAAATATTAAGATATACACAAATACACCATATTGCCAAAAGTATTCGCTCATTTGCCTTTAGACGCATATGAACTTAAGTGACATCCCATTCTTAATCCCTAGGGTTTAATATGACGTCGGCCCACCCTTTGCAGCTATAACAGCTTCAACTCTTCTGGGAAGGCTTTCCACAAGGTTTAGGAGTGTGTTTATGGGAATTTTTGACCATTCTTCCAGAAGCGCATTTGTGAGGTCAGACACTGATGTAGGACGAGAAGGCCTGGCTCGCAGTCTTCGCTCTAATTCATCCCAAAGGTGCTCTATCTGGTTGAGGTCAGGACTCTGTGCAGGCCAGTCAAGTTCTTCCATACCAAACTCGCTCATCCATGTCTTTATGGACCTTGCTTTGTGCACTGGTGCGCAGTCATGTTGGAACAGGAAGGGGCCATCCCCAAACTGTTCCCACAAAGTTGGGAGCATGGAATTGTCCAAAATCTCTTGGTATGCTGAAGCATTCAGATTTCCTTTCACTGGAACTAAGGGGCCAAGCCCAGCTCCTGAAAAACAACCCCACACCACAATCCCCCCTCCACCAAACTTCACAGTTGGCACAATGCAGTCAGACAAGTACCGTTCTCCTGGCAACCGCCAAACCCAGACTTGTCCATCAGATTGCTAGATGGAGAAGCGTGATTCGTCACTCCAGAGAACGCGTCTCCACTGCTCTAGAGTCCAGTGGCGGCGTGCTTTACACCACTGCATCCGACGCTTTGCATTGCACTTGGTGATGTATGGCTTGGATGCAGCTGCTCGGCCATGGAAACCCATTCCATGAAGCTCTCTACGCACTGTTCTTGAGCTAATCTGAAGGCCACATGAACTTTGGCGGTCTGTAGCGATTGACTCTGCAGAAAGTTGGCGACCTCTGCGCACTATGCGCCTCAGCATCCGCTGACCCTGCTCTGTCATTTTACGTGGCCTACCACTTCGTGGCTGAGTTGCTGTCATTCCCAATCACTTCCACTTTGTTATAATACCACTGACAGTTGACTGTGGAATATTTAGTAGCGAGGAAATTTCACGACTGGACTTGTTGCACAGGTGGCATCCTATCACAGTACCACGCTGGAATTCACTGAGCTCCTGAGAGAGGCCCATTCTTTCACAAATGTTTGTAGAAGCAGTCTGCATGCCTAGGTGCTTCATTTTATACACCTGTGGCCATGGAAGTGATTTGAACACTTGAATTCAATTATTTGGATGGGTGAGCGAATACTTTTGGCAATATAGTGTATATAAGTAGTTTGAGATCGACTCGATTGCGTCATTCACAGTACATCGTAAGAGTGGGCAGTCACTGCTGAGCTCTTTTGGTGCACTTTGTTTGGCACAGCTTTCTGATTGGTGGATCTTTCTCAGTGGGTTCATGGGTAGTGTAGCTCTTCATCAGTAATTCCACATGATTAAAAAAATAAATAAGTTGCAATAAACTGGACTGATGGCTTCAACTAAGCATATACCACTGATTAACAACTATGGATCTCATGATAGGTCTGTCTTTAAAGGCTTGTAAGTTGTTGTTAAAAATTAAATTGCCTTTGAATTTTTTTTAATTAAATGTTAACTTCCAGAACCAGACTGTTGCACTCCAGTTAAAAGAACTTAAGAAATTAGTAAAAATAAAAATTCTAAAGTCTGTATTCTGTTCCATTGCTTGCTCCACATCTTGCTTTTTTGACAGTATAAACACGTTCATTCTGAACAGCCCATAAGACACTCAGCAGCTGCAATGTCATGGCTTCCATCCATGTTCTAATACCACACTAGCCGAAAATAACCCTCTCATTGATATACAGCATCCCTGCGGGGGGATAAATGCAGATGAAATACCTTTGTTTCCGGATACTCTAATTTCAATGGCACAAGCAGACTGGCATCACATTTCTGCATTTGTGCACAATCACAGCTTTTATTTATACCTGTGGCATTTACATTGGCATGCTGACAAAATGCAGCCCTGTATTTTCTGTACAAACTGTTGGGTAACAATGACAAAGAAGTAGTCACATGACCAACATCTAGGATTTCAGGGCCACAGTTTTTGTGAGGTGCTATTCATGTCCTTTTTGCTTCTTTCGACTCCTATTTCACGAATAGTGGAAGACAAAAAATAGTGAGACTTCAGTTCTTCCAGACCTCCTTATGTTGAAGGTGCAAATCTCTCCTGCAGCTGATATTTTAGTGGTTAAATCTCATATGCCTTAACCTTTTAAAACTAAATATTCCTTTTCTTTTACCAAACTTCATTAGTAGATGAGTTACAACTGAATAGCTGTGATTCATGTTAGAAAAGCAAGCTTAACAAATTGACAATGTGCGACCTCGAATTCAAGGCATTTCATACTCATATGCAGTCACTCTTATGTTATACATTGTACATGTTATTTACATGAATTTCTATACAATTAGAAGTCATTATAATCATATTTAATTGAATAACTCAGTCAATATCATCATTATCATTAATATTATGTGGCTGGATTACATCTGTTCAAATGTATACTACAAATTGGTTTAAATACATTCCAGACTGACGAGGAGGGTCTTAAATATCTTTAGGGATTTTTTATGGTTTGCTTTGACTTGCTTACTAGTGGATTTGTAAGGCACTAAGGTAAAGCTGTTTTGGAACAATACAGCATGTATTGTGAAAAGCGCAGTACAGACAACACCAAATTGACTTAAAAACATATACTGTATTTAATCTCCAAGTACAGTGACATGCACTACATTTACTCAGTTTAATAACTGTGAATCCTGAAATATTTTCAACATTAATATTTGTAATTATTTTGACACACACTACCATAAAGGAATAGTTGTGGAACTGTGGTGGAACACAAACTTTAGGCAGAATGTTTGTGACTGACAGAGCAACCATAGTCACTATTCACTTGTATGAAAAAATGATACAATGAAAGTGAATGGTGACTGAGGCTAGCATTCCGCCTAACATCTCCTTTTTGTGCACCATGAAAGAAAGAAAATCAAATGGGTTTGAAATAACAAGAGGCAGAGTAAATGATGACAGAATTTTCATTTTGGAGTGAACTTTCACTTTTGCTTCAATTTCTTACAAATTTTCTTGTTATGATGGCATGGAGACAGATGTCCTTTGGGGGTTAGATGAAAATAAAGCTCTCAAAATTCCCAGTTCTCTACATTTCAACAGCATCACATGATTTCAGATTTGAGCTGTGTCTGTCATCCTATGGTCAGTAAAACTGTCAACAGTTGCCGTAAGAGAACAAGCAAAGGTCAATGTGATTCCATATTACTGTATTGTTTTGTTTAGCAAAAATTATATTAAGGAAATTTACTGTGGCCACAGAGTCTTTCCTGTAGTTAATTGGCCATAAACACGATGCTTCAGGTCTACACAAGAGAGGTGTGTAGCTCTGCATGAATGGGTGAGGAAAAGCCTTGTGCATCCAAATACTGACCACCTGTTTTAGTTGGGCATAGAAGACCGCAGTAGTCTCACTCAGCAGCTTTCCACTGCCATCCTCAACCACTAGTCCCACCAATGACTGCTCCAAACAACAGCCTCTTCCTTGTCAGACTCCATTTACTGTGCCTAACTCGTGTTCTGATGAAGTGTCACTCTGAGCTTCAGTTCCTGCGTAAACACCTTGGTGTTTTTCCAGTTTGCACTCCTCTCTCAATTAGCTGGTTACTGTGGGACCTTAGTAACCAGATGAAAGGATGTTCCATTTACACTGATGAGGTAAGCGGATTCACCTAAAAGGTCGAAGCTTCTCAGCTTGGAAACCCTCTGGCCAGACAAACATGGATGTGGAGGCAGAGAGATTCAGCTTACATTTGCTCTGCTTCAGTGGTACAGTTGAAATGTCTCTCCTCAAAATAGCTAAGATTTTTTTCTCCTGCCCAAACAACTGTTGATTTATGAGAAGCACAGACACAGAATTCATCCTGTGATTGAAGTGCCATAAGTCTGACCCAGACATGGAGAGAAATGGTGCAAATGGTGAAAAGCTCCTATTGTGTATTTGAGAGCTATTTATATGTACCATAGGAGTCCAACTTAAAAAATAAGAAAAAGCCCTGAAGTGGCAAAATGTTCTTACTAACCAACATGTTCTCATCAGTATTCATTGGTATTCATGTGTAAAGTGTGGTTCTGGCAAACATCATGTTTTACTTTTGGATAAAAACTGATACAGTATGTATAATATCAATAGTTTACAGCTTCTGAAAGAGAAAAGCATTTTGTTATGTACACTATTTGAGGAGTCTAAATGTTTATGAATATTTTGAGCTTCATAAATGATTGAATCATGGAATTCATAGGAACTCACTTTTTCAAAAGCCACAAGGCAATATGTATACATGATATTTGTGTGATAAAATCACTTACTAATCTTTTCTGTATAAAGTTATAGCCAATTTTACAACTTTCCTAAAACCTTAAATTTACAATTTAACAATTTAAACCATTTTACAGCTCAAATAATACATGAGTTTTAACAGAGGAATTAATGTAAGTGCTTTTATAAAATTATAAGCTTTACATTTCTGTCTTTAAACCCTCCAAAAATTGTCTACATTCACTTACATTGTAGGTGCCTCACTCAAACCCAGATTTGTGCTTTTTTTAAAAAAACAAAAGGAGGCACGAGTTAAAATTAATTTTTGTGGTAATCAACATTATGCCACAAATGCTGTCGATTGAGCTTAACTTGTACTGAACCTGAAATATTCCTTTAAGCACTAAGGATAAGCAAATAGAGCCTTTTACTTTTATTAATCCCTTTTTAATTATATTAATTATTTTACAAATAAAATTGCCATTAAAATTGTGTTTTCTCAAGCAGACAAAGTCTCCCCATCATCAACTGATAAAGAAAGTTCTGCTATGGGATTGTGTCTGATTACTGAACTCGGCCCCAAGTGACTGTACCCTGCGATGGTACCCTGGCAAAGGTTCTGGAAATTCCAGTTCCATCCAGTCTATAGAGATTTCATAATGATTTATATGCCTCTAAATCAGGGATATCAAAAGTACTGGTACTTTGTTGCCAAGACGATCCTAAAATGAAAAAGATTAGAAAGTAATTACTAGACTTTATGCAGTACAAGTAGGACCGATTCATTTCGGTACCCTCACACTTTGAATGATAGACAGCTTCTTTCTATGTGTGCATGTTAAGTCTAGAAATGCGCTAGATGGACGTCTTTGAATGTTGCACCACGTCATGCTGTTTTTTCTTCATCTCATACTAGACAGATCACACTGTGAATTTGGCGACAGTAGGTCGAAAGTTTTAAGGCCGAAATCGGTTTGTGCTTCCTGAAGTTCGAACCACTACCACCCCCCCACCCCCCAATGGCCGAAGCTGGAAGTGCTGTTGAACGTATGGGCAAGTATGTGCTCCAGTTTCTGGGTGAAATATCCACAGAGGGATGCCAAAAGTGAAATGTGAAGCGAGTTGTTTTTAGTTGTAGAATCATTTCGGTAAATGAGCGCTTTGACTGACAGGCAGCTTCTTTCTATGCACACATGTAATACAGCCTAATAAGCCTGCTGCTTATTGTGTAATTAATATTAATCAAACAACATTAAGAAGAAAATGAGAAAACTCACTTAAATCTCTAGGCTGGATAACTTTAGTAGCTTTAAAAAAGAAGTGTACAGTGAAGACCATACCAGTCATTTAAATTTTTGTTACAATTCATAGTTTTTTTCATGGTATGAGTGCACAAACCAGCCTTTAATCTTAGCATACTGCACATACAATGTTTTGAGAGGGTGAGTCTGTGTTTCATTTCAATTCAACTGGACACTAACATGGTTTGTTAAGAAAGAGGAAAAGTCCAGACATAAAGTTTTTCTTGAAGTATCCTCTCCTTTGTTTTGGCCTGACTTCAGACCACATCCTATGTAGAGGTGTGTGTGTGTGTGTGTGTGTGTGTGTGTGTGTGTGTGTGTGTGTGTGTGTGGTCATAGACTAGGTTAAGCGAGGTACTGGCACTTGTGAGACTAGGTACTGGCTCAAGTTGGAAAGCATGCTCCTTCTGGCCATACAACATGCTGTTTCTGCAAAGAGCAGATGAGGCTATTATTCCTGCATTATGGAGGGATTGCTGTATTTTTCTCTGTACAATGGCCTTGGTAGACTGCTGAGCAAATGCAATCATTATAAATTTAATTTTTCGCTCTTTTTCAGACTAACTTATACCCATAACAACTGTTGCATGATGAGAAAGCAAGGTTTGTACAAAAGGCATTTAACATTGTATTTAATACATTTTAATATGGTAATATCAACATAATGTGTTCCACTCTTAGGGGCTGTTCAAACAAACATGTTTTTGCGTGAACGTATTTGACTGTTATGCCATGTTTTACTTGTATTATAGCATCTCGTACAGGAGTGCCACATTATTAAGATGCCTTGTCAAGTTAAAAGACCTTTATCTCGAGACACCTGCAATCTGCTCTATATGTTCTGCACCTTCTAGCTTTTTTTAGCACAAGACTGCGTTGGTCTAAACATCCCCTTACACATTCAAACTCATCTCCTTCCAGGAACACTGAACACAGTTGAACAATAAGAATTATTCCTTGCATTTATATAGTGCTTTTTCTGGATAGTTTCACTAAATGTGCTTTACCTATTGTAAGAAGGAACCTCGTAAACTAGCACCAATGTGCAGCATCAACTTGGATGATGCGACGGAAGCCATAGTGCACCAGAACACTCATCCAACTCCATCTATAAGTGGAGAGTAGAGTAAAGTGATATAGGCAATTTTATGGCATGATTAGGTGGCCTTGATAGATAGGTCAGTAGGATAAATTTGGCCTGGTTCACCAGCAACCTTAGTTTTCCCAATGAGGTCTACTGACCAGGCTCAACCTTGTTTCAGTTCCATATCAGCAGCCATATCACCCTGCAGCTCTCGCCTGGTTGCCCACAAAAGCTAAGCAGGGTTGAGCCTGGCCAAAACCTGGAAGGGAGACCTCCTGGGGAAACTAAGTTTGCTGCTGGAAGAGGTATTAGGAAGGCTAGCAGGGGGTGCACTCCCTGTGGCCTGTGTGGGTTCTAATGCCCCAGTGTAGTGACAAGGACACTATACTGTAAAAAAAAAAAAAAAAGGCACCGTCCTTCGGATGAGATGCTAAACTGAGGTCCGGACACTCTGTGGTTATTAAAAATCCCAGGGCACTTCTTGTAAAGAGTAGGTGTGTACCCCCAAAGTCCTGGTCAAATTTCCCCCATTTGCCCTTATCTATATTGGCCTCCTAATAACCCCCATCCCTGAATTGGCTACATCAGTCTACTCTCCTCTCCACCAATAGCTGATGTGGGGTGGGTGTTCTGGTGCACTATGGCTACCGTCGCATCATCCAGGTGGATGCTGCACAATGGTGGTGGTAGAGGAGGTCCCCCCTTAAAGCTCTTTGAGTGCCTAGAAAAGGGCTATGTAAATGTAAGGAATTAATTCAGTGGGAAACCAGGCGAGAGCTTAGGAGTGATGTGTTGCTGGCAACATAAGAAAAAATAAATGGAATCCAGTGCTCTGCTTTTTCTTCCAGTTACTGCCCATATTTCCTCTCCCAACCACCTCATGGCTCAAACTCAATGCGAACAGGAATCCACTTTTATATGCAGTCAATCAAATAAGCTTTTAATGGAGTGACTACCTTTGGGCAAACAGGGTAGGTTCTTGTAAAACCCACATGTACCACTTCAGAATACCATTGAAATTCTGCATTCTGGTTTAAAGTTTTTGTCATTTCTTTCCATTTAATTTGATCCAGGAGCTATTTCACACTGCATGTGTTTGGGTTGCTATGTGCACGTGTCTTCCAGAGAATAGTTTGTCCCATTTGAACAGGATTTGTCGGGCTGTCCGGAATCTGCACCTCTAACTGGAGGTCCAGTAAAAACGGAACTGCTGGTAATCGCTAATGCAACAGACCCAAAACCTATGGAATGTCAGTCAGTGGACATAGAATCCAATGCTGGCATGTAATTGTACTGCAAGACTCCTCCAAGCACTTGGAAATTGTGGTTAAGGGAAACATTTATTAACCGTCCCACAGACTGAGACCCACAAATCATTTTCTTGATTTAACAGTTTTTTTAAAGGTTGGCCATTGTGTGAGACAATCAGAGTAATACCTTACAGACAGGGTTCAGACATACTCACCAGGGTCTCCATTGCGTCCTCTTCTTCCCCTTTTTCCCGGAGGACCTGGAAAAAGTGAGAAAACATCACTTAAATACTGTTAATTCCATCAACATTGAAAAATAACATTAAAAACACCTCTATATGCACATAGTGAAGGCTTTGTCCAAATATTGCCAAATAATCTGTTCAATTCAAAGGTCAAGAACCAAAACAGAGTGATGGAAGTAAATGAAGAGTATGTGTGCCATCTACTTTCCTCTCAATTTTTATAGTTCTTTTTTTAAGCATTTAAGCAGTTTTCAGCTTTTTGCTATGGCTTTTTCCTAATTTGTTTTTACAGCAGTAATTTTCAGTTTCCAACTCTTGTGAGCTCTCTATGAACAGTCACTAAACTGATAGAATGGAGCAATTAAATGCACATTTAAATGTAAAAATCATATTGCTGAAACATTCTCTGCTAATTGCTGTCAAGTGGAACTTCTGAGAACTTAAGAGAACTCAATTTAAGCACCCCAAAGGAGAAAGTTAAAGAAATTATGAGTTGCCAAGATGACCCTCAATTAGATTTGTGCATTGCAAATGTTAATGGAGGCTGTTGTTACTATTTATGTTTGAAATGCATTTTTCAGTTCCATATTGTTCTCTACTTTTAATTAGGGATGCACTGATACCACTTTTTCTCTTCCATTCTGATTCCGATATCGGAAATCTAAGTATCGGCCGGTACTGATCCCAAGCCGATACCAGTGTTGTTTTTTTGCATAATCAGTTTAGAATATCTTTACATTATTGTGTGGAACTAATTGGGAGTACTCTTTAATATGTAAAGAAACACAAACCTCTAACTACACATTATTTCAATATAAATGTACAGCTTATTAAGAAACACTTTATTAATAACTAGTATACTGGATAATGTAACAGCAAAATTAACAGTAATTCCAGTCTTCAAGTCTTCAGTAAAAAAGAAACCAGTGTTTTATTTGTACCTTTTTTTTCCCCCTCTTTTCTTTTTTTTTTTTTTTTTTCAAAAATGTTTCAACTTGCATCTGGACTTTAAAGGATTCAGATCTCTTTTTTTGTTCAATTTAAGATGTAAGATATCAGTCCACTTTTCATTCACAGTTATTTTTTGGAACCCATTCAACTTAAATATTGTTATAAATTGTAAACAAATACTAATGATGACAATAATAATAATAATAATAATAATAATAATAATAATAATAAATTGTTATTAATATTATTATTGACTTTTAATTTTAATTTTAGATACAACAGTAATATATTTAAATCGTTCACTTTTTAAACCCTCACGCTTTTATTTTGACATACTAAACTCTCCAGGAAGTCCTGTATGTGTCTGTTTGTAGACAAGTTCACAGTAGTTCAATTCTATTCTTATTCAAATTCTGGTAAAATTCACCTACTGTAATGTTCTAAATGCATATTATAAGTGAACCGAACTATTGAGCATCTACATCTGAGATGCTGTTCTTGAGTAGCACTTAAATAGTGCATCACCAGCCTATGCGTGAGTTTGTGTCAACAGAGCAGCACCATTCACCAACGCGCTGGTGTGGCGCATACTATGTATTTTCTAATTAAACACAGCCTTTTGTGATTCAAAGAGCTATCGAATGTCTTCAAGTGGCTTTGAATAAAATGCACGAGTCATATGAACTGCTTTAGTGGTGTTTTTATGGTTCTTTTATGTCATTTTCGGCCCGATACCCGATCCGTCTAAAAGCTTCAGTATTGGAGCCCATAACGATCCAGGTATCGGATCGGTGCATCCCTACTTTTAATACAATATAGCACATGATGTTTCTCTACAGACCTGGCAGTGTTTTTTTTTTTTTTACTCTTGTTACACATGCAAACTACAAAATTGTCCAGGTTATGCAGTATGTTGAGAGAAACATATCAAAATACAATTTTGTCAATATGCCATTAACTTTCACCTTCCAAATATTGTTTGCCCAAATTTTTGGGAAGAATTAGAAAATAAAGAAAAATAGAGAAAATTTACACTAATATGGGCAATTCCATTATAATCAATCAGTTCAGAATTTCAACAAGCATCAGCAACTCACTGACTCTCCCCAACATCAATTATTGGTGTTTATTAACCTTTATCCATATAGCATGTAAATCTCAACCTAGACATTGAAATGTATCTACATGGTGTTTGAAAATTCAGACAGAAAAGTCAACAGATGAATGCAATCATACAGCTGTCTTCATTTCTGTTTTAGGGAACAAACAAAATGATCCGACTTCATTGCCAATGCCTCAAAACATTTTCTCTGTTTGAAACTCTTGAACATTGATTCAAATACAAAAAAAAAAAAAAAATCAAGAACAGAATCTAATGTCAATCACATTTAAAAGTGCATTCATGAGGCATGACATCACATTGGTACATAAATTATTTCTGTGGCTTTCCTATTCCATGTGCACGAGCCACTTGAGTCCATCCACAAAAACGTTTTCCACTGAAGCGTACATGTGGTCTTAAAATGCTATGATTTTGTTAAAGAATTCATCTAGGCATTCTTTTTTGCTTTTAAGTCAGATTTAGTTAATGTAAGTGATCACTATGATTTATGTATTCCAAATGTTCTCTGTCTTCTTATTTACAGATTTTCAAATTCCATATAAATGCATAATGACACATGACCTTTGTTGAAAACGTAATGCCAACTCTATGATCTCATCGCCAAAAACATTACCTACTTCATGAAAACAGTTGAACTATTTCATGTTATAAGCTTGTAAAGAACAACATTAAATATGCTATGTATTGACATTCTCTATAAAAATCCATTTAACAAGTTGAATATCTAAAATATGGAAAGGAGGCCTTATAGCTGGGCCTCAATGGCTGCCACAGGTGCTGCATTCCAATGGCCAATAAAACAGACAAGGTTTTGGAATACTGTATACTGGATAGTGATATTATTTGGTAAATTATTTGGGGAAAAGGGCTTTTGCTAAATATTGTAAATAGGGTGAATACAGGTAAAGTGGAACACTTTCTGATTATTCGATATATTGTAAATGTCTCCACTACACTTAACAGAGGAAAAATATTAAATACAAAAACGTGAGTGTTTATCCTTTACCAGTTGTCCCCTTTATCAACCCTAAATAAATGTGTCATGACATATTCTGGGCCATTTTCCATTGTTTTCCTCTTTAAAATAGGTTTTATGCATTTTTTGGAGCTTGCTGTCAGGCTTAGGTTGAGGAAATGGCAGGACTCAAATACAGAGTAGAGACTAGAGCTTTTATTTAACAAAAACAAACAAAAACTACCCTGAAGGGAAAAAACAAACACAGTCCAGGGCGACAGCACAATGACAGGCTGGGCTGGAATGGGGAACCAACAGAAATCCAACTGGACAGGAACACGACCAACAGAGACCTAACAGAGGACATAAACACCAGCAACATCCCACAACGAACTGGCACCAGACAGAATACAAAGGGAGATTATAAAGGGAGAGAAATCAGGAGGGAAATGAGGAAGGCAGGTGGAACGAATAAAATAATAATCAAACAGGTAACATGGCAAATGAAAGGGCGGGGTTATCACTTAAGACAAGACAGACACAAATGCACAAGGAAATGAGAAAATACAAAACCAAGTACATTCACATAACATGAGACAAAACACAAGTGTCTGGCTGAATCCAGACACAAGACATAAAACAGACATGGAACACATACATATCTCAAAAAAAAAAAAAAAAAAAAAAACTAAGGGCAGAACCCTGGCACTTGCACCAACCCAGGCTTTCTCACTTGTCCCAACAAACTCAGTCTTTGAATTTATTCCTCATAAAAACCGATATAGTACAGTAAAACTGTCATTTTAATTAGTGCACTATAGTACAATACTGTGTCCAGTTGTCTATATTAACCCCCAATGTTCTGCAGTTCGCATGTTCACAATAGCTGGGTTTCCTCGCAAAATGTTAGCATTTTTTAAGCACATTGCTAAAATTTGACTATATGCAATTTGTTTTAGCATTTACGGACATATAAAGCATTTTCATTCATTTAAAATTTGCATGAAAATTGTTGCATGGAAGCTGCGCAATTGGCTGCTGGCACCTCAATAACAATGGCATCTCAAATCCTCTGGCTCAGCCTTTCAGGATGTGGCCAGGGTCCTATTTTTCACATCTTGTTTGTGTGTTTTATGTAGTACTAAGTGACATCTTCATGGGCATCCAATAAAGGGAGCTCTGCAGTCTCAATATGGAAGTTATTACAAAGTCACCACTGATTGTTCAGTCTAGGAGAAAGTACTATCCTCTGGGTATGAAACTACACAGGATGACAAAGATTACATCATCTGAACCGTATCAGCTGCACTTTTCCTCCTATCAAGTGTCACTCGCAAGGTCTTAATTTTAGGACAACCTTGAAATGATTCTTCGTTCAACTTTTAGTTACCCCAAAAGTACAAAGCAAAATCTTAAGTTTGCAAACTGGACAAAGATAATGACAGCATTTATATGCAAACAGATCAGCTTTGACAGAGGCCTAAAATAGCAAATGCACTTTATAGTGCATGCACATGATACAGCAAAGCAGACGTGAACCAGACTGGGCTTTTATGAGGCATTTTTGGAAATGATAATTTATTCAGGAGCTGAAGAGCCTTGCATGACAATGAATATATAAGAAGATTATTTTTTTATGTTTGGCAAATGTCATGCTGAAATCTACAGGAAAAATGCTCAAATGTGAGAGTAGGATATTATTTTTTTTTGTTGTCCATCATAAATTCATAGTACATTTGTTTGATATGTTGTATCTTATGCAGTTGCAGTGACAAACAAACAGGGACAGTATTGATGAAGGTGTGTTGAAGGTGCTGTATGTGATTTTTGCTTTTTGAATTAAATTGACCCTATAACTTGACAGATGTCACAAAAATAGGTTTCCTAAGACAGTATATATATATATATATATATATATATATATATATATATATATATATATATATATATATATATATATATATATATATATATATCTATCCAGGAGAGCAACCTGCGCCTTTCAGCCAAACGGAGAATGTTATTTGTCAATGTCCTGTTTGGGTTTGATGACATCAGATTGGGTGGCATGTACGGTGGCCGTGAAGTGCAAAACAAAACAACAAATCTAAAAACACAACAGCAAATCCAGACAATTAACAATTCATAAACACATTAACAAATCAGAAAACACAACGGCAAATCAGAAAACAAAAGAGCAAATCAGAAAACACAACATCAAATCCAGAAACAAAACAACAAGTTAGAAAACTCAACAGCAAATCAGAAAACACAACGGCAATTCAGTCGAAACGGAAACGGTAGGTAGCGATAGCTTCTCACCTGATTGGCTGTGTGGAGAATACCTAGTCCTTTCCTCAGGACTGGTTCTCTGCCCACTTGCGCAATTATTTCAAAATTAATTCCAAATGCTCAATTACTGAAAATTGTGAGTGGTTTGTCACTCAACAAAACAGTAATGTGACACTTTATAACACAGAGAGCAAAAACAGCAAGCAGGAAAAGTTTTAGGTACGATGTTCGTCTATGGTGGGTAAGGGACCATCTAAAAATTTCACAAACTGCGCTAAAACGGTGTCCAAGCGTTCATTCAATTGACTTTTATATTCTAACATAACAAACGCTGTTATTAAAAAAGCATTTTCTCACTCTAAAGGTTGCAGTAGACTGCCGGCGTGATGGCTCACTTTCTATATTTGAAGCCAGCATGTCCAGTTATGAGTACAGTGTTTAATTATTTTAGAAAAAAATGCTGAAATTATATAACAAGATATTAAATTCATATTGTAAAGGCTGCTATTAGATATGCTGACTTACTCTAGGTGAGATTTTCCCAGGATGTGAAATTATACATATTCAATTATTTTAAAAAAAATAAAATAAAATAATAATAATAAACAATGTAAGTTAGTCATTCACACCACTGGCAGACTGCTACAACCTTTGTAATGTAAAAATTACATCTTGATGAATTTTTGTTGTTTTTTCTAAAATAACTGAATACTGTAGCCATATAATTATATATACTACTACAACATCTATCCATTGGCAGCAACTGGAACCTTTATAATTATATATATATTTCTCCCCTTTTTCTCCCAATTTGGAATGCCCAATTTCCAATGTGCTTTTAAGTCCTCATGGTCACGTAGTGATTCGCCTCAGTCTGGGTGGCGGAGGACAGATCCCAGTTGCCTCCGCGCCTGAGACCGTCAACCTGCACATCTTATCACGTGGCTTGTTGAGTGCGTTGCCACGGAGACATAGCGCGTGTGGAGGCTTCACGCCATCCACCGCGGCAACAAAGCTCAACTCACCACGTGCCCCACTGAGAATGAACCACATTATAGCGATCACGAGGAGGTTACCCAATGTGACTCTACCCTCCCTAGCAACCGGGCCAGTTTGGTTGCTTAGGAGACCTGGCTGGAGTCAAACAACAGTGTTTTTTAAGTTAGAACATGCAAATTGAATGAATGCTTGGATGCCACCAACATTTTAGCGTGTTTGTGGACTTTAAGACGGTCCCTTACGCACTAGATGAACCATGAGACCATAGATGAACATCCTACCTAAAACTAACTTTTCCCACTCGCTGTTTTTACTCTCTTTGTTATAAAATTTACTGTTACTGTTTTCCCGAGAGAGAAAACACTTCAAATGATTTAGTTTTGCAGTCAGTGACTTTTTGGCATGGATTTTGATATAATCAGTGAAACAATCCTGAATAAAGGACTAGGTCTCATTCACACAGCCAATCAGATGAGAAGCTATGGTAACTACCCTTTCTTTTCTGTCTTTTTTCCTACCCTGTGTTTTCTGTCTTGCCGTTGTGTGTCACCTGTATACAGTATATGGCTTGTGTGGGGGAGATCTCTACATACTGCTTATGTGACCTTTCATTACACTAGAGCTAATCTGTCAACTCCAGGTGACCAAGGAGAGCTAAAGAAGTGAAATAAGTTCCAAATAAATAGCTCTTAATAAAATTAAATCATTTTTAAAATCTAGATTCTGTTGTTTGTGTATGAGGTGCTCCAAGAGTTGGTTACTGAAATTACAGTTGTTTAAAACCATTACTTTTTCAGTTTTAATGGCTTTTGGAAAATATTGAACCACAGCAGTATATAGGACACAATGGTACTCTGAGAGTTTTAAATCACCAGTATGTCATTTTAGGCTTAACTAAGTCAGAGAGCATAACTCTACACCAGAGGATAAGATGTTTATTATCTCCATTTCATTTTTTTCTTTTATAGTGAAATTAATAAAAAATGAAAGAGTTAGGGATATTCTGACATTCAAACAATGTTTTATTGAAAATGCAGATTTTTTTTTTTTTTTTAGGTTTAGGTTTAGGGGTAGGGTTAGGGGTTAGAATCTATAGTTTGTACAAAATCATTGTCTATGGAGAGTCCTCATAATGATAGCTGCACCAACATGCGCACACGCATGTGTGTGTGTGTGTTTATTATAATTTTTTTTCTTCACATTTTAGAATAATAGTAAAGTCATCAAAACTATGGAATAACATAAATGGAACTATGGGAATTATGTTGTGACTAAACTAAATCCAAAATAAATCAAAACTGTGTTATATTTTAGCATCTTCACCCTTTGCCTGGAATTTACAGACATGTACTCTTGACATTTTCTCAACCAACTTCTTGAGGTATTACCCTGGGATGCTTTTTAAACAGTATTGAAGGAGTTCCCATCTATGTTGGGCACTTATTGGCAGCTTTTCTTTATTATTCGGTCCAAGTCATCAATTTCTAAAACATTTTATTTCTTTTTATTAAATTTTAGTTTTATAATTAATTAAATTAATATGGTGGCACAATTATATTTTTGTCTACAAAACTAATTTCAAACATTTAAGCATACACCTTCAAATAAAAAGATTTTTAAAATCATGAGAAACATTTCAGTCAAGTGTTTCAAAACTTTTTACCGGTGGTGTATACACCTGTGTGCGCACATGCACGCAGGTAAAGGTACAGTATACATAATAAATCTGGTTTACACCCTCTTTTTGATCTGAAAATTTAGTGACTAGACTGACAGTGTTTATACTCCTTTAAAGCTACAGATGATTGGTGACACATTTCAGAGTCTTTAATGTAGACCTGGCAAATGCTCGTATAAGCTGATAAGGCCTTCCACTGATGCTACTTAATTAGTACTCGTTGGTTACACTTTGCAATAATGTTCTATTTGTTAACATTAGTAAATGTATTAGGTATCATGAACTTACAATGAACAATATGATTTTACAGTATTTATTAATCTTGGATAATATTAATTTATGAAAAAAATTGTTCATTGTTTGTTCATGTTAGTTCATATTGAATTAATTAATGTTAACATATACAACTTTTAATGTAAAAATTGCATTAGTATATGTAGAAATTAACATTAACCGAGATTAATAAGAGTGTGAAGGTAGGCTACTGTTCATTGTTAGATCATGTAAACTACTGTAGTTAGCTAATGTTAACAAATACAACCGTACTGTAAAGTTTTACTGCCTCGTTTTATTATAAAAAATTAGAAAAGGTAATTTGGTCCTATATTGAGATTCATTATATATGGTCATTTTATTACAGGATTATGAATGATCATGAGCAAACCATGGCAACCAACATCCACAAATACATCCATATTCCACAGATGTTCATTCCATGTTTGCAATCCCACAACTCCACAAGTTCCTTAAAATTTATTATAATTAATTATAAGAGCAATTATGTGAAGACATTAATTAGGCATGAATCTATAATAGTGGTTGACCAATATGTTTTTTTAATGGCTGATGTCAATACTGATTTCTAGAGTGTAGGATTGCCAATGGCCAGAAAATGAGATGAATACAAACATTTTGTAAACATTTACTCATCCTCAAGTTGTTCCAAATCTGTACAACTTTGTTTCTTCAGAGAAACACAAAAGCAGATGTTTAGGCAGATTGTTCGTCTCATTCACCATTCACTTTCATTGTATGGAAAAATTATGCAATAAAGGTCAATGGTGACTGAGGCTAACATTCTGTCTAACATCTCCTTTTGTGTTCCACAGAACAGGTTTGGAACAACATAAGGGTGAGTAAATGAGAAAAGTATATATATATATATATATATATATATATATATATATATATATATATATATGTATTTATTTTATTTTATTTATTTTTTTTTTTTTTTGGGAGAACAATGCCTTTAAAATGGCCAACACTAGTCTATAAGAGATGAAAAACAAACTGATGAGACATGTATAGCAGGGCTCCAGACTGCGACTAAAATGGTCGCAAATGCATTGATTGCGACAATAATTTAAAATCAAATCGCCACTGGCGACAGTCGGGTTGTGTGCGTTCCTATGTAGTTTTGTTAGATATCATCTTGTGAATTATTTAATATATTTTTAGAGCACGCACCACCAGTGTGTCTCGCACCGCTTTTCACCTGTTCTGTTTCTGATGAGCTCGCTGCACCACACGCAACAACAAACCCAACGAGAGAGAGTCGTGAACAAATTACTCTTTTGGACCAGATCTTTTTCATGAATCACAGGAAAACAACTGAGGGCTTGAACTCCTGCATCCGAAACCACTTACTCTTAAAGTATGTACTGTATTTGATATGAAACGCACTTCTTGGCCGGTAAAACAGTACGCTCTTTAGGTATGCGAGAGGCAGTATGAATAGAATTTGGACAAACTAACATTCCGGGAATGTACGCATGGTCCCGTGACCAGAATATATGATGTGACAACAACAACTGTGAAAATAATCCACTCTAGTTCGATTAAACAAGCGCCAAGACAATAATCAAGATTCTTTGTGTATACAGCACTTACTGTTGAAAATAGCCTTCCGCCCTGCGGTTCCCCACCATTTATTTTAAATCCAGCATTTGAACGTGATGGCTCCTCAGCTCCCGATGCATTGTGGGATAGGAAAGTGTTCAACCAATCCACACTTCGGATTCCCGCCAGATGTAATAGGTCATCCGGGCATTTCTCGCTTACTGTCTTATGTATACTCTGGATTCGGACATACTACTGGCATATTGTTTTTGGCACACTATATAGTAGGGAAGTATGGAAATTCAGACACAGGGTGCTCAGGTTAGCAGTTTGAATCAGATTCACTTTCTCAGCGAATCAGCCGTCAGTGAGCTCACAACTGGGAGCGCAGACATTTCAAAATAAGAGTCCCGTGTGTAATTCGGGCTTCTTTATAATTAAAAGTTCCATATTGTGTATCACTTTTTGATTGGGATTGGAGTAGCACAATAAACTGCATCTGGGATTTCATTGATTTGTGTCTGGGGCCATCCGTTAACAGTAAAGAAAGACTAAGACAATATTTTAAAACAATTAAAATTATATATATATATATATATATATATATATATATATATATATATATATATATATATATATATATATATAGTACTGTGCAAAAGTCTTAGGCACATAAGATGTTTTACAAAGACATTTGTCTTAAGATGGTTATTTATATCTGCTACTTTAGTGTGTCAATAGAAATATAAATTTTATACACCCAAACATTCCTTTTGCAAATAGAATAGAATAGAAGAACAGGGAGCCCTGCAACAGATGGCATGGCCCTCACAGAGCCCCCCACTGAATATTGGGTCAGTCTGGGATTACACGAAGAGACAGAAGTAATTGGGACAGCCTAAATAAATAAAGGAACTGTGGCGAATTCTCCAAAAGCTTGGAACATCCTATCTGTCAACAACCAAGAAAAACTGTATCCAGGTGTAAGTAGGAGAATTGGTGCTGTTTTGAAGGTAAAAGTGTTCACACCAAATATTGATTTAGCTCTTTTTCTGTTTACTGGACTTTGTATGACATTAATTGATTATTGAAAAGTATTTATGTCATTATTTAAGAAATCCTCACTTTTGAAATTTTTTCACAAGTGCCTAAAACTTTTGCACAGTACTGTGTGTGTGTGTGTGTATATATATATATATATATATATATATATATATATATATATATATATATATATATATATACACACACACACACACACACACACACACACACACACACACACACACACTGGCGGCCAAAAGTTTGGAATAATGTACAGATTTTGCTGTTTCGGAAGGAAATTGGTACTTTAATTCACCAAAGTGGCATTCAGCTGATCACAAAGTATAGTCAGGACATTACTGATGTAAAAAAACAGCACCATCACTATTTGAAAAAAGTCATTTTTGATCAAATCTAGACAGGCCCCATTTCTAGCAGCCATCACTCCAACATCTTATCCTTGAGTAATCATGCTAAATTGCTAATTTGGGACTAGAAAATCACTTGCCATTATATCAAACACTGCTGAAAGCTATTTGGTTCATTAAATGAAGCTTAACATTGTCTTTGTATTTGTTTTTGAGTTGCCACAGTATGCAATAGACTGGCATGTCTTAAGGTCAATATTAGGTCAAAAATGGCAAAAAAAAAAAGAAACAGCTTCTCTAGAAACTCATCAGTCAATCATTGTTTTGAGGAATGAAGGCTATACAATGCTTGAAATTGGCAAAAAAACTTAAGATTTCATACAAAGGTGTACACTAGTCTTCAAAGTCAAAGGACAACTGGCTCTAACAAGGACAGAAAGAGATGTGGAAGGCCAGATGTACAACTAAACAAGAGGATAAGTACATCAGAGTCTCTAGTTTGAGAAATAAGATGCCTCACATGTACTCAGTTGACAGCTTCATTCTATTCTACCTGCTCAACACCAGTTTCATGTACAACAATAAAGAGAAGACTCAGGGGTGCAGGCCTTATGGGAAGAATTGCAAAAAAAAAAAAAAAAAAAAAAAGAAAAGAATAAAGAAAAGGTTAGAGTGGGCAAAGAAACACAGACATTGGACAACAGATAATTGGAAAAGAGTGTTATGGAATGTGATGAGTAGGAGGGCAGGGCCGGGCCGTGACTATGCACGGCTGGCCCCCAATCAGGCAAATCAGCCGAGGAGAGGGATAAAAGCAGCCAGATGCGGCAGATCGGGAGAGAGAGAGCCATGCGCAGCTGTCATGTGTGCGTTTGTGTTTTGTCTTTATGTTTTAATTTTACATTAAATTTTACTTTGATGGTTCGTCTGGTTCCCGCCTCCTCCTTTCCCATTTTAACCCCCCTTTACATGGATCTTAACCTCACTGAGCTTTTGTGGGATCACATCTATGGCAAGTGCCACAGGAAGTGTTGGGTGAAATGTCACTTGAGTATCTGGACAAACTGACAACTAGAATGCCATGGATCTACAAAGCTGTCATTGCTGCACATGGAGGATTTTTTATTTTTTTTTTTAATGAGAACTCATTGAAGTAGTTTAAGAAGTTCAGAAATTAGTAATTTTTCATGTTATTAATGTCCTGACTATACATTGTGATCAGTTGAATGCCACTTTGGTGAATAAAGGTACCAATTTCCTTCAATAAGAGCTAAATCTGAACATTATTCCAAACTGCTGGTCACCAGAGTTAGAATTAGAATTAGAAAACATTATTGTCCATTAAATTTACATAAAATGGAAATTCGCCTTCGGCATTCTGGCAACACAACACAGGACAACAATAAAAAACAATACAAACAATAAAAGTGTGTGTGTGTGTGTGTGTGTGTATATATATATATATATATATATATATATATATACAGTATATATGTGTATTGTTCAAATATATTACAAAAAGTATTATAACACTTTCTGATTGTCAAACTTAGTGGAACATGCCCAAAGTTAATGTGACAAACTACTCCTTTGGCAACTCTGCTAGGACACCTGTGTGAACTTGAGGGGAACTGATTAATACATACACTAAAAATGCCCTGACACCAGCTGGTTAAAATTCATAGCAAAATTGTCAAGAAAAATTTAGTTGCAACTTCACTGCCATCATTGGTTTGCAGATGCCACTCAGTTTGATATGTTATATCAAATGATATATATATCATGCAATTGTATGCATGTATTTTAAAGTGTGACCAAATACTTTTGGGGCCAACTGTAGATTTCATCTATACAATCAAGTCAGAAAACTACATGTAAGTTATCATGTTTTATTTACTTGAGCCGAGGTAGGACTCCTTACACAAGCCAGCAATACCTAGAATGGTAAGTTCATGGCCTCAGGAGATCAATGTGTTTCTTCTTTGGCAGAACATAGGGCAAAGATATTTGAAACTATCCTTCATAATTATGTTCCCTACAGTGCCTGCTGTGGTCCAACTGGAAACAGAGTGCTGTCTCCACTGGTGAAGGTCAATAATGAGCTGATCAATGGCCAAGTTGTTGTCTCACAGTTCAAGCTGAAATGGCTCAGGTGAGAGACTCACTGTCTCTATTGGAATAATCTTTAAGCTTTAAATAGACTTCTTGGCTTGGAAATGTGGTTAAATCAACCATTTCCCCCCCATTTTGATTTGGCTGATTCGCAACATATTTGACTTCCATAATCTGACAATATTTCAGATTGAAACAGGATATTACAATAAATGAGAAAAAACTGTAGAGCAGGACTTGATTTCATCCATCAGGAATTGACTGGATCATGAAAAGCAGGTGTTAAATAAACAGCCGACCTCATGAAAATTACGTTAATGTGGTGACATTTTTACAAAATTATATTACGTGGTTAATTACACGTATGTTCTATTGAGTTTTAAATCAACAAAACCTAACTCCCAAACCCAAACCTTAAACATAAACCTAACCAATAGTATCATAAAAGCAAATGTGACATGAAAAGCAAATTGACCCTTCGCTTGGTGTTTACATAGTAAGAGGGATTTGTGATGTCAGCTGAAAGGTAACTTTTCAGAGGCAGATGAAATTACATTTTGATGAAAGATTACAAAAAAATTAACTGTACAGTAACCAAAAGCATACAACAAAAACACAAATAGGGTCAATTCTGGTTTCATGTTGACGTCAAGCTCCAAAGTGAATATTTAAGACTGTATTTGATCTAATCATGTCTACGTTGTCAAAAACTGCTCAGCACTAATTCCTTGTCAACTCTCACATCTATAATGGACTGAGAGACAATTGGTGAGACATATGGCCAAACAGACATAATAGCACCGGTTTACTTAAGACTCCCAAAGTAGCTGTCTATTTGTCTTTATCAAGGCAACAGCTGCCTAGTATTCCACTGTGGATATTGAAGGTTGTGTGTACATTTATATGTATGTACAGTATGTATATATACTAGTGTGTGAAATGGCACCGCAAATGGCCGCCTCAGTGTGGAGCTCTCCAATT
This sequence comes from Myxocyprinus asiaticus, assembly GCF_019703515.2. Classification (NCBI taxonomy): domain Eukaryota; kingdom Metazoa; phylum Chordata; class Actinopteri; order Cypriniformes; family Catostomidae; genus Myxocyprinus; species Myxocyprinus asiaticus. The sequence goes on from NC_059344.1 coordinate 54,887,451, forward strand.
CTTTTGTGGTTTTTGTTTGTTTGTCCTGTGTTTAGTAATTTTTTTTCCAATAAGTTTTACCAGGGATGAACTGCTGAACATTCAGCAGCACATAACAGACAATCTTTTCCCGGTTTTTGACTATTCAGATGTTTTGCTGGACGTTTTAGTCAGAGGCTCAGTTGTGTTGTTTAAGTGTGCTATGAGACGCAGACGAGGGAAACGAGCCATCGCGCTGGACGGAGCTTGACCAGCGTGACTTTTGAACAGTGCTGCTGAGTATTCATCTAGCGAATCTCCGCTCTCTCCCTAACAAAATGGATGAACTACATCTCCTCACCCGTACAAACAAGGACTTTTCAAACTCTGCTGCTTTGTGCTTCACAGAAACCTGGCTGAGTGAAGAGATGGTGTTTAAACCACTTGTCTAAAATCTTGTGCTGACCAGCTGGGCTCCATCATCACACAGAACTTCAACAGATCACTGGAGCAGTGTGAAGTTCCCTGCTGCTTCAAATGCTCCACTATCATCCCTGTCCCAAAGAAACCCAAGATCAAAGGACTTAACGACGTCATGAAGTAATTTGAGAGGCTGGTGTTGGCCCACCTGAAGGGCATCACTGGACCCTTTCTAGATCCCCTTCAATTTGCTTATAGAGCAAACAGGTTTGTGGATAATGCAGTCAACATGGGATTGCATCATATCCTGCAACATCTGGACAGACCAGGGACATATGCAAGGATCCTTTTTATGGACTTCAGTTCAGCTTTCAACACCATCATCCCAGCTCTCTTATGGAATAAATTTACCCAGCTCTCTGTTCCCACATTTATCTATCAGTGGATCACCAGCTTTCTGACGAACAGCAGCAGCTAGTGAGACTGGGGAAATTCACTTCCAGCACCTGTACGATCAGTACTGGTGCCCCCCAGGGATGTGTGCTCTCCCCACTACTCTTCTCCCTGTATACCAACGACTGCACCGCCAAGGACCTCTCAACATTGACCCCGCTCACCATTCTAAACAGCACTGTGGCAGCAGTGGAGTCATTCAGGTTCCTGGGCACTACCATCTCACAGGACCTGAATTGGGAGACCCACATTGACTCCATTGTGAAAAAGGCCCAGCAGAGGTTGTACTTCCTTCGTCAGTTGAGGAAGTTCAACCTGCCAAAGGCGCTGCTAATCTAGTTCTGCTCAGCATTCATTGAGTCTGTCCTCTGCACTTCAACTGTCTGGTTTGGTTCAACTATGAAATCGGACATCAGAAGACTACAAAGGACAGTTTGGGCTGCAGAGCGGATAATTGGTTGCACCTTGCCCTCCCTTCAAGAACTGTACACTTCCAGAGTGAGGAAAAGGGCTGGTAAAATCAATCTGGACCCCACTCACCCAGCCCACTACCTTTTTGAACTGTTGCCTTCTGGCCGATGCTACAGAGCACTGAGCACCAGAACCATCAGGCACAAGAACAGTCTTTTTCCCTCAGGCTATCCATCTCATGAACAGTTAAAATTATACTATAATTACGTGCAATACACAGCCTAGTCAATTATATTATTTCACATATCCTATCTCTTCTGCATTACATTCCCTTGCACTGTATATAACAGATTTGTATTTGTACATACAATATGTATATTGTTGTCTTATTGTGTATTTCTATACACTACCGGTCAAAAGTTTTGAAACACTTACTCATTCTTTATTATAATTTTTTTCTTCACATTTTAGAATAATAGTAAAGTCATCAAAACTATGGAATAACATAAATGGAACTATGGGAATTATATTGTGACTAAACAAAATCCAAAATAAATCAAAACTAAATCATCTTCAAAGTAGTCACCCTTTGCCTAGAATGTACTCTTGACATTTCTCAACCAACTTCTTGAGGTATCACCCTGGGATGCTTTTTAAACAGTATTGAATGAGTTCCCATCTATGTTGGGCACTTATTGGCTGCTTTTCTTTATTATTTGGTCCAAGTCATCAATTTCAAAAATTCTTTTTTTTTATTGTATTTTTTTATTACATTTTAGTTTTATAATGAAATAAATTAATATGGTGGTACAATTATATTTTTGTCTATAAAACTAATTTCAAACATTTAAGCATACGCCTTCAGATCAAAAGATTTTTAAGATCATGTGAAACATTTCAGTCAAGTGTTTCAAAACTTTTGACCGGTACTTATATTTCTATTCGCTCTTTATTTTTATTCTATTTTCTTTTATTCTATTTTCTTTTTTTATTATCTCTGTCTTGTTGTTGTATTGTTTGTGCACTGGAAGCTTCTGACACCAAGAAAATTCCTTGTATGTGGAAGCATACTTGGCAATTAAGCTCATTCTGATTCTGATATGTTTGGGTATATCAGACTGTGTAGTCTGCTTCAACAGACAGTTTAAGGCCTGTGAAAATTGTCCATGTAAAAAGTTGCACAAATGTTTCTAAGCATTCCAAAATGCTGTCATGAAAGATGCCAAATAAAACTTGCTGTCCAAAAGAAGGATGAAGTGATGCCTTTTTGATTTTGCAAGGTGCCATGTTAAAGGAGACATAGCATTCATAAGCTATGACTCTTGGCTGACTTTATGCACTCTCGTTAACACTACAGATATGCGTGTGGATTTGTGAGGTCTGATGTCAGCACAACATTGATTCAGGCCACTGTACACATCACACACCCATAATTACATAGACATTAAAATGATATCAGGGGAAAGAATCCCAGATCATTAAGGAACTACCACAAATCAGTTTACAGACACATGCATTTGAGATGATGCGGTAAGAATAGGCCAATAGATGAAGGACCTAAACGGACATTGACACAAGTGCTTCATATGAGATACTTTGAGAATTCCGAGATCAGCTGTCAACCACCTGATTACAAAACATCCCTGGATGCCTTCCAGTTCAGCAAGGCATCAAGAGTGTTGACTTTAAAGGGACACTTATCACATATCCTTGTGCTAGATTATGGAAATCACTTCAGTATGACTGAGTCCCTATCTTAGCCCTTTGATAAGCTGGATTTAGGGGTGCAATCATTTAACATTTTATATCACGGCAAGCTTAGTCTGGCGCCCAGTTAGTATGGATCGCAGGTCTGCGCGGGACTGTTTTTACCATCCTGCAACCCCCCCACTCCTGCGAGTGTCTATCCTGAACCCGAACGCTCACTCTGAATTTTAGTCCATGTTCATCCACTCTCTGCCCGCAGTGATTTTCTTCACTACTGCTCCTGTTACCGCAACCCCATTTTAGATTTCCACATTGGGCAAAAACCAAACAAATAGACAAGTGTACACAAAGAACATCTTATTTTTCTGTTATTGCTATTATCATATGATGCATGATGTGATGCTCATCTGACTTGCCCGAAGTTGATTTCTTAACACTAAATTGACCATTTTCTAGTCCGAGTTTCACATCCTTTGATGACACAGTGTGTCCACGCTTTGCTCTGCTATTTTTCTAAAATGCTGTTGACTACCATAGCCTGCTCTAAATATTGAATAATTTGATGCACGTGCTGTGTGCACATTTGTATGTTGCATTTTCTGTTTATTGTTATCAAAACTAAATGAGTTGTAAAATAATAATTATTGTTATATCATAAAATTATGATGATGCACCAAAAATACACTATTATTTTTAATCAAATTTAATTCCATCACCATAGCGAACTCTGCCAGCTACCTACTGTAGAAACAAATGAGTTACCTTGGTGTTGGCAAACTGACAATTATAAGTCAGCTGAGTTAAGCACAGTTATTTAACCGTGATGAGAAATCCAGAACAAGAACGGTTTGTAAATGCTCAAGTGGAAACATTACTGGAACCGTTCCTCAACGTGCCCTGAAATGTTCAGCCCGATGGTGGAAAAGTGGCTTTTGAATTGGGTCACAATTTCTTTTTTTTTTTTTTTTTAACTAATATTTAAAAATTTAACACAACTTATTTGATTATTTACCTTAAAGCTCAACACAGCAAGGAAGGAGTTTTTTTAAAGCTGAGATGAAGGCTGCTTCAGCTAAAAATGGACAAGCTTCATTCAGAATTCAGTTAATGTGAGTTAAAAACATTAAAAAAATGAAGAAATCTTTCCAATTTAATGTGAGCCTAACAAAAGGCCAATCAGAATGTGAACTAAGAATATTAATGCGAGTTAATAATGTGCATTTTGATCCAGTATTTTGTTTATAGCTGAGACCAGTTACTCTGAAACATGTACAGTAAGACATGTAGGGACATAGAGAATAAAGTTATTATTTAAATTTCTTTTAAAGGTAACATAAAAAAGCAGAACCACTAAACTATCGGATGTTGTTCTAAATAATCGGATATCGGTATCAGCACATTGAATACCAAATCCCTATATACCAATGCCTTGTCTTCTAAAATTAAGCATCACTATAACATACACCCTGAACATTTTTTATGTTGTCCAAAAGAAGTCTTAAAATCTCTCCCAATTGGGTCCCAAAAGAGTCCAATTGTATCCTTCATTTACAATAAACATCGGGTGGAATAAAGCTTTTGCATTCTGAATAATTAACGTCTAACTTCCAGCAATTAAACTCTCCATAAACCATAAAAAACAAGCCTGATGTCTCCCTTTGAAATAATCCCCCCATTCTAGGGTCTAGCTCACATGAAGAGTGTGACACCCACTTTCAGCCACTCTGGCAAGCACTCACAGACTGGCAGACTTGGAGAACAGAGCCCACTCATAGTAATTACCACAAACAGCAAATGGGGAATAAAAGCTGAGCCGACTCATCACATTCACAAACCTTTGTGTAATATAAAGTGTAAACAATGCTTTTCAACAACAAACTTAGGACAAACTCATTGACCCTAATGATTACCGCTGCAGTTTAGAGTGTTGCTGAATGAGTGTAAACCTGAGTTGATTTCATGTGCAAGTCCACAATGATTAGAGGTTTACAAGAACTGTTTGGCTGTTTAAATTTACATTGTACATTACAAATAGCTATTTATTCAGTCAGAATGGCTCATTGCGGATGACATTCCATAAACTGTAGAAGTCTTTTTTCGAGCCTCACCCACGCGTAAATCTGACAGTGTCTTGGACCATTAGCTGTTCTGCCTACTCTTTCCCTTCTGAAGCTTGCAGATGAGTTTCTAGTGAAAGCTGAAAGGTGGCAGTGTCTGAGGCACTCTACAGTTTGTGAGTGGAAACAAAAATAAAATGTCATCGCTGCATCTCAGCCTGGATGTTCTGACAGACAGCCAGGTCTGCATTTATTTTCTTTCCTAAGAGAAACCCCTTTACAGGATTCTCTGCGGCGGATAGTTGAACTCCACTACTCCCCCATGGCCTCTAGAGTCATGTACTGTACGTATGCTGGCTTGTGTTTAATTTAAATTGGTGATTAATGTAGCAGCCTGTGCACAAAAGGCAAGGAAAATAAATAAATAAATAAGTTAATCATGAAATTCTGATTTATTTTTTATTTTTATTTTTTTGCACTCTGAATAGAAATGGAAAAACGTTGACTCCAAGAAAAGTTACTGTTACTGTTTTTGTACATGGGGTACATAAGGCTAACCTAAACAATAATTTAAAGCATAATTCAATTCAAGCAGTGACCAGTTGTATAATGGGATTACAGGGTTAAATGAATAGTCTAAGAGACACCAATATGAAATACATGACAACTTGATGCTGGGCTTTCAGACAAGTGTGGTGGTATTTTTTATGCATTGGCTGAGAGCTTGGCTGCAGTGAAATGAATAATAAATCTGCACTCCATTATAAAAAAGACATGTTAAAGTTTCCCTCCTTCAATATTATGAGAAGATAATATAAATCTTGGCCTTAAAACTTGAAAAACCATTTGTTACCTCTGGTTAAAGGGATAGTTCATCCAAAAAGGAAAATTATATCATTATTTACTCACCCTCATGTATATCAAACTGGTATCACTTTTTTTCCTTTGTGAAAAACAAAACAAAACATGAGATGTTGCACAGAATGTTGGCCTCAGTCACTATTCACTTTCATTGAAAACAATGACAAAAGTTTTGCTTTTGTGTGAACTATCCCTTTAAAGAGCATGGAAACAAGTTATTTGCTTATTGAGCTTGTGGTAAGAAAATTAGAGTCTTTTTAAGGAATGCTGGTCATATTGACCAGGTCAAAAGTCAAAACAGGAAGTCTTTTAATCCCAAGTGACCCACAGCACACAGTTTCTGGTGTTATTGGCAGCTTTATGATGGATAGGGGCTGAGGAACTCAACATAGCCATGCTGCTCATGTTCCAGTTCTTGTCCTTAGGGACCAAACAGACGTGCACTCTCACATACACACACACACACACACACACACACACACACACACACACACACTGTCAAGTTCCCATCAATGAAGTCTATGTATATCTGGCAGAATATACATACATAAATCCACCAAAAATCATGGCAAAGTCTGATTGAGCCAGAGGACTTAGTCTAATTTCCTATTACATATTCTGTACATACAGAGCAGATATGTTGCACTTGGCGCTAACAGTTGAATTTCAAGTCAAATATGTACCAGTGGCAGCCCCTTGAGTTCTTATGGATATATGAACATGAAATATGAAAAAAGTTCCCCTATTCAGTGTGCTTACTAACTAAACTGTCAAATTTATATGTAGTCTAATGAGCAACTGGCTATGTCTCACCTGCTGAACAACCTATCTTATATCAGCTATGGTAGTTTTCAGGTCTTAGCTGGTTTAAGATGGTCTGGTCTTCCAAGTTGGTCTCAAACTGGTCTCACAACTGATCTCTTAGATGACAATTGCCCAAAACCCATCTAAAACCACCAAACCTGACCTAGGCTGGGAGACCAGGTAAAACCACTGATATATAATATAGAACTGGATTGCCAATGATGTCATATCAGTGAAGCCACTGTGCTGCCATATTGCTATCCCCAAACACTCCAATGTACCTTTTGACTTAATAGAAAATCATCTCATTTCAGTGTGTAAACATTAGTCATTCAATCACCAATTTTATATCTGAAATCTGCATGTACACTCCTACAATGCTAACTTCCTACACATGTAATTATTTATTTATTTAAAGTCGGAAATTTTTCCTGTTTCTTGAAAGCCTGAATAAGTTATGTATATCTACAGCAGTGGTGATTTCTCAAGGCCAGCAAAGCCTTCTCTGCTGGCCTAACATGTCAAATAAATAAATATTTTTCATCCTTTCATTCTCAATCACCTTTTTGCCTATGTATTTTTAATCGCTTTCCACTCTTAATTATTCTACAAACAAATAGAGAAAAACAAAAAGTTTATCCAGTCAGAATTTATTCCTTGATGCTTACAAGCAAAGTGTGACAACTGTTTCAAAAATAGCATGCTCGAAGCCGAGCTCGTTAGCCGAAGCAGCATGTGAGTCTGAGCTCCACCCCCTCAGGCCTTCAGAATTTCTTCAGAATCTCTCAACAGTGCAAGTGAATAAGCATCTAAAGTCAGATTGTCAGATTCATCAGCCAATCAGATTGATTTATTTGTTCTTGGTGGGCGTGATCTTTAGGATATGTCCCAGTCGAGGCCTTCTAACTGGCCTTGAGTGATGCAATCACGCTTTAAGTGATGCACGTAGTTCAAGAGCGAAAGATCAAGCTGTCTGACGAGTCGACTGTCATCAACATTGAGCAAGAGATCCTTATGAATTTAAAAACACGAGATGTTCTGCATGACCGTGTGAATGCTTAATTTATTAAACAGGAAAGGAGGGATGATTTTCACTTCAAGTAAATTAGTAAGTTCTTTTTGCATTGTTATTGCAACATCAGGAGTTTTCTAAGTGTAAATTAGGCTGCTTGAGCATTCAGTGTCGGATCAAGTTTTGAAAAGTAGTGCTGCGTTCCATTCAACTCGGAAAGTTGGATTTTACTACTTCCTACTAGGAAAAGTGCAATGGAATGCATCTTTAAGTCAGAATTACAACTTGTAGGCTCGTGCAGAAGTTCTCAACTCAGATTTCACCGAGATGCAGGGGCATGATGTCACACAAACATGTCCACACTCAAGGAGATATACAAAGTAAGTGATGAACATTCACTTTATTAAGTAATATCGATAAATGAGTTTGTTTCCACATTACATGATATTAAAGCTTGTTCAACAAACACCTGCAGAAACAGGTGTATAAAACATTATTATCTCGTTTGATAATCGTACACCTGAAGCACAAATGCTAGCGCTGCAGCAGTGTTTATCAGTTGGGTTGCTAGGAGACATCTCTAATGAGAGTCAAACCCCTGCTAAGCTAACGGGAGCATTGCAGTTTTGTTTCCTTAAACGTCATCTTCCGAATATCGGGGAATGGAATGCATTTATGGTTGTAGATATCAAGTAGGAATATCCCACATCCAACTTGAATGGGACGCAGCATAACAATGTACCCTGACGAAACGAAATTCATTGCAAGCAACATTTAAATCTCAAATATTATTAGATAGATTTTTCCAGGTATTATAGACCTCCTTGGTAGATTAATATGAAAAATTATGATTTTTGAATGTCTGTTCGGGAGACGTTTATTTCACAAAACAGTCATGATGCAGTTAAAATTAGGCTTGCTTGAGCATTAAGTGTCATTTCAAGTTCTGGCTTTCGTGTGTGGATGTGTTTTTAAAATGTCAAATGTTATTACTAGTTAGCTGTGACATGCCCAAAGGCATAGGGTGTCTTATTCATTGTGAAACTGTGTTTTGTTAATGGCATGATTCACACTGAAGGCCTAGACTTTAAACGCATGGCCCGCCACTGATCTACAGTATATCAACAGTATCCACCTCTAACAAACTTCATCAACGAACAGATAAGCTGAATGTACTGTAAACAAGTTCACTGAAACTGAGTTAAGACACAAACAGACATTTTCAGACTTATTTATTGTGAACATCAAAATATTTTTTCAGAGTTACTTGTTTTAAGTTTTCACCAAAAAGTGCCTTTTTCTCGTGGTCACTTGAATAAGAGTGGCACATTCTCTCCCTCTATCACATGCGCAGCGGGCACGCAGAGAGTGGGGGAGACAAGCAAAGCTGGTTAAAATTAAACTGATATGCTAGGTTTAAATGGCAAATGAATATGTATTTATGACATGTATCCATGTATGACCACAGAGAGCGCTTCAATATAAAAACAGGCAAATCCCAGGCATTTTAGGTGATTTAGAGATCCTGGTCTGACTTTTTTTTAATCCCTCCAGGGGAAAGAACATGTTGTCACCCTAAAACAGATATTACAACTTTTCCTACTTACATTAAAATTTGTGGACAGTTTTAGGGCTTCTTTTGGTGATCGTTGTGCTGTCCTGATCAGCAGCACACCAGGGCAGGTGATGCTCTGACATTGCGATCTGCATATATCTTCTCCCTCGTAAAGGATATTATCCATAACGAGCGAATTAAACATTAAACATGATTGTCACTAGAGGGTGAAATGCAACTGTTGTATCTGGAGATCAGAGATGGTGAAGTATAATCTATTCCTGCATTTCCTTGTGTATGCTTGACAAACTGAACATTCGGTTTAGGGTTACTAAGCTCTGATTGTATGTCACAGGTAGAAAATCACTCTGAAAGAAACAGAGAGCAAATATTCCTTCCTTAACTGACATGTGTGTACACTTAACTTTGAATCTTCGTAATTTGTTTTCAATGTATATTATTTATTGCTTATGGAAAACAAATAATCCAAGCCATGTTGTAAAAGAAAACAAAGACTGGCAATGGTCAACCCATTATGTAAGATCAAGTCTGAATTGTCCTGTTAAATCAATGAAACATTGCCATACTTATAAGATTACTGGAAATCTAAATGATTTCAAAACAGAAAAGTTCACTCTAGGTTGCACAGATGCTGGCATACTGTAGGGATTTCTTAAAAACAAATTGAATTTACACTAAAACCAACTGTGTTTGCTTGAGCCATTGCCACAGGCTACAGGACAGGTTCAATAAATTGCATTCAAGATTTTCTCCAAATCATATGAAAATATGATCAGTGGTAAAAAAGCACAAATTCTAGAAGCTAGTAGGACATGGACATTTTTTTTAAATTTCTTAAGTGTTCTAAGAGCACAAGCTGTCTCATTCTATGGTCAGAAATAAATCATAATCAAGGACATTCCACGATTTGACATAATCATCTCAAATCTCTTGTGATCTATTCCAGAGTATGTTGGAAAAGTGCTGCTGCCATAAAAATTTGACAGATAAATGTTAAATGAATGACATCCTTAATGCAAGTGTAGATGTAAACTGATTACATCTACCATCTGTTCTTGTTCATAAAAAAAAAAAAAAAAAAAAAAAAGATTGGTGGTTTTCCATTGTGTGGCAAGTTGACATTTTATTTGATCTGACATTTAAGCACTTGCTGTTTGTGGTTAACTGAAGCTAAAGTGTATTTTACACACTGATTACAGTAACAAGTAAGTAAGTATGCAAGTATGGGATGCAGCCTCATGTATGCCTATGTTTCACAAAATCATTGTGGAGACACCAGAGACGAATGGATTTTAGTGTAATTATTAAATACAATTTTTTATGGATGGATGTATGGATGGATTGATAGATGGATGGACAGATGGAGGGACTGACTGAATGACTGACTGACTGACTGATTTACTGATTGATTGATTGATTGATTGATTGATTGATTGAAAACTTATGCAATCTTGCTTCTCAAGTAAATGTATATTTTTTAAGGATGTTTGGATATTTTGATATGTAAAAGGCCAATAAATAAATAAATAAAAAATAAAAAAATAGAAATTAAGAAAATGACTGTTGGCTGTAATCACTGAATTTAAAGGCAAGACAATTTGGGTTACACCAGAAGCCTATGTAAGCGTGGAAGTAACAGGCTGGGAAAGAACAGGCTTCAATCTCTCCCCCAACAGATGCTTGCTTGCAGCCCCTTGAGAGCAGCCTGTTCCAAAAAACTGCTGGAAGAGCCCCTTTGAAGCTGGTCTCACTACACACTTTTATAATAATGTCAAAATAATCCTGCAACAGTGGTTTACACATAACCTTTGATTAAATAGCGGACTTTATGAAAGTCTAGGTCCTGAATAATAAGTGGCCCCCAGAGAGCTATGCCAAAGTTTACCTCAGTGCTGCATTTTTTTTTTTTTTTTCTTCATACAATGAAAACCTCCCTCTCTGTCCACACATATGCCTGATATTTGCTTGTTAAAGGGATCTTTACATGCCAAAACCTCTATTGGAAGGTAAAGAGAAAAAAAGATCTCATTGTGCTGAAAAGTTCTGAGAAACTTGAATAAGACAGGACAGATTGTAATGTGTCTCTGTGTAATGAGCAGAAAATGACCAGAAGTCATCTTGTGGCTATCAATCTTAATTTGGGTTATGTTTCTCTGGACCACTGATGATTCTAACATCTGAATCTCTTTGTAAATTACATTAATATAGCTGGGACTAGACCTGGGAAAAATAGCCATTTATTTTTTTCTCATATTTGCGACAGGCTGGTATCTAGAAGAATCTGCTTTAAAGAAATAATTGACTGAAAAATGTTAATTCTCTCATCATTTACTCACCCTCACGCCAAGTCGTTTTTTAGTATACTGTAAATCTTCACTTTCTTTTGTTCTTCTTTTGTTTTTTGGGGATTTGCATTCTTCATGCATATCGACACTTTCTGGTCGGGGCTGGTCAATGGTGGAGATTTTAAGTAAAAAAGGACTTAAATATTGATCTTTTTTACATCCAGACCTATTATGTCGCTTCAGAAGATATGGATTTAATCACTGGGTTTTAATGAATTAGTTTTATCCCTTTAATGAAACCTCACCTTCCCTTGACTTTGAAATCAACATAACACAATATTGACACTATTTCCTTTCTTAATGCACATTCCTGGTTTTATTGAGCATAATTAATTAGTCCATGTTATTCCATATTTTTTTTTTTTTTTTTTTTTTTTTTTATGTTTCTCATAATCTTTTATCAAAAGCAAAGACTTTCCTTATCGACTGGCATCACAAATCCCACTAACTTTTTCAACCACCTGGCTCCATTCTGTTATGTAAAGCCCACTTTTCATGATCCAGTCAATTCCCAATATATTAAAATACAAAGCAATTTTTATTTGTATTTTATTTATTTTTTTTGCCCATTGAATATCCCATTTCACTTTAACATTTAATAGGTAATTCTGCACAAGAGGTGTGGAATATTTGTAAAGTTTGCACACTTATACCTTTTACAGAGCAGGCAACATGCAATGGAAATGCCCCAATATAGCCTATTACACACAACAATCTGGCAGTAAACCAAACCTGTCATGAGCACCCGTTGTCTTTTGATTTGTTAAGAAGGAAAATACGTGAGTTCATGGTGGAGCTAGATTGTGCCAGGTTGGTGATGCACAGAAAAAATAGTGTATGGAGAGAGTGCAGGAAAGTAATTATGCAGATTCATCTCTCATGGGGGATTTTCACATCACAGCAACCCCTCACACTGTGTGGTCATAATGAAGACTTTTACAGGGATGATGCTCATTTTCCTCACCTTGATTATTAACTGTACATTTTTAAATGTGTGTGATGATCAGATTTTAGATACTTTTTTATGGATTACATGATTACAGATGGATTACATTAGTTAGATTTTCTATAAAACATGAAATAAGCACTTCAAATGTAATCAGATTAGATTACCTAACAAGTGTTACCTAAAATGTAACATTACTGATTACAATTATATCTGTGCAATTTTTAATCAGAGCCAGATTAGATTTTAAAGCAGGCCTCTACACCTGTAATGTTTCATATTAATAGCCTAAAGCAGTAGGTGAAAAAAAGCTACTTTCATGTTGTGTTTAAGGAGACAAACATGCAAGCATTCAGTCTTCTAGATTGTTGTAGGGAATTATGGTTTTACAAGGCCTATTAATGCATTACAAGAACATAGAGAAAGTTGTAAAAAAAAAAATATATATATATATATAAAAAGTGTTATGTGGTTGAGTGAGGGTCAGGGGCAACCATTTTTATCAGCATTGTTGAGGGAATATTGGGGGGAAAGTTCCTTTGAAATAAGCAAATGACGCATGCCACGGTCATCATCATAATGGTATACTATTGCCCGGCTCAAGGGATTCTTTACTGTGTACATTCCTACCCAGTGTGCCTTAAAACTTTACTTTACATGTAAGACTGCCAAATTGGACACTGTGATAATTAAATCTCTTAACAAATTTGCACAAAGTTGCAGGAAAAATTTTACCTGAGGGCACAGGTGGGCTCCACCTGTCTGGATCTGCTACATGGGGATTGTTTGTAATGTCTATTTTTGCAGCAGCATGTTCATACATGCTCAATGCAGCATGTCTTGCATTTTGTCTAATTGTGCAGCAGCATGTCCACATGCTGAACTCAGTATGTCTGTGTATTTTACAGCAGTAGCAAGTCTTTGTAGTTGCTCTAAAGCAGCAGCAGCAGCGTAACAGATCTAGTCCACCAAGACCAAAATCAATATGTCATAACCACATTAACATGCTAAATCTTCTGAGAGTTGTCGTGATTGAACTATAATAAACTTTGCCAGCATGGCTGTGTGGAGAATTCATTTTAATATTATATATATATATATTTTTTTTTTCTGTAAGAAAATAAACATGGTTTAACATGACCATCTGAACAATTGGGAAGATGATTACATATCTCTGCAAGTCCAGGCTGTTTACATTAACTTTTTACCTTTGCCTGTACCACTACAGTTTTCTCTTTCTAAACAGGTAACTCTAATTCAAAACCTCTATTTCAATCACTGTATAGCTGTAAAGTGATTGTAAACATCATGATTTGGTTTAGCAGTTTTCCGACTATATCCTGTGCAGTCAAATAACAGTCAAATTAACTTGAATTAATTAATAGCAGTAAGATTAATTTTATGGATAAACAAACAAATTTAATATGTCATCTTTTGACTGCGTTTTATTTCACCATATTGTTTCAATGTGACATGATGGAATCATGATGACCCTTTTTACAGCAACAAAACCAGACAACATTAATTACATTTCAGACATTTGGAATATGCTATACAATTCTGTTTATTAACTTTTTGTTCCTGTTTTAAACATTACCATAACCATCTAAAACAGGATGAGTAAATCAGCATTGATCACTGTCCCAAAGGCTCACTCTATCACTCAAGCTCTTAACAGCCTCCTATAAGACAAACTGGAGTTGTTAACTTATTTCAAAGGGTCAGGAAACAGGTGTGTCAGCAAGTGTTCAACACTTGTTCACATGGGACTCAAGATGGTTTAGACAGGCCCCTCACTGTTTTGACTTCCCTGTTCATTTTGAGACGTGTACCACTGGCAAGTGTTGACTGCCATATGTAGGCAGAAGTCATGCCTGCTGGGATTTCAAGCCCAGACCGGATGCTGTGGTCTCTTTACATATTTATTTTTATAAGGGAGATTTGTCATGAAAACACAAGACCACTATACTCTGCAACTTTTTTACTTGCAATGATTCATGTACGTCTCCATAAAAGGACACATTAGCTCAGTTCCAAAACCTAGTGAGCTGCCTCACTAAGTACTGCCTAATAGGGCTGGGTGATATGTAAACAAATGTTATTGATAATCACCTTAAAAATATTGCGATATACGATTATTTCGTCAACCCCCCTGTCGAGGGTCGGTGAATATTTTTGCTTTATTGATTTTGCTTAAAAACATTTTTTTTTTATTGAGACATGAAAAAAAATAAAAAAATAAACAAAATACAATTCTTAATTAAAATTGCATGAAAAAAAAAAAAAAACATATTTAACCACCTCCCCAGATCCAAATCTTTACCATCTCCAATGGCCCCAATTGCCATCACGCAAGCATCCATCAAAATCAAATCAAATCAAATCACTTTTATTGTCACACAGCCATATACACAAGTGCAATGGTGTGTGAAATTCTTGGGTGCAGTTCCGAGCAACATAGCAGTCTTAACAGTGATGAGACATATACCAATTTACAATAACATCAAATTAATACAACACAATTTAAAGTCTAATATACACATAATTACACATCAATGACAACAGGTGGAAAATTACTAATAGCCTACAGATTAAGAACTAAAGACAATTTTAAATTTAAAGATAATAACAATCATAATAATAAAGCCTAATAAATTCCCTTGTGTTCCCAAAATAATGCTGCCAAATGTGTGTTCTTATAGAATTTGTATTTGTTTTGCGTTTTGGTAATAAAGTTAATGCTGCCTAAAGAAAAGAAAATAGAGCACAATTTTAGGTTCAAAGTGAACGTGTCTTGTATTGTTTTATGATTTAATCACTTTCATCTTTGTTTCTTTAATACAAAGATATACTCTATATTACTGAACCTGCAGAGCTGCTTTCACAATGCAAGTTAACTATGAACTGGTCCGTGGAAATAAAGCGAACTAAACTCAGAGCACCTCCTGAGATGATCGGAGATCATTGGCAACATTCTTATAGACGACATTATTCTTGCAAACAGTTTTCAGACGTATGAAACAGTGAAAAAAGAGTGAGAACTCTTTATAAGCGCTTGTTCAACGAGACAGGCTCATGCTGGATGCCTACATGCGTGTGTTCCACAAGACAGACTCGTGCTGCAACACGCCTCTGAACAAACAACAAATCAGACATGAGCATTGATGGCTTTTCTTTTGTCTGTTCTTAAAAATATAATAAAGTGTGTTTCTTCAAGCGCACGTCTTTGTGTCTAACAGCATTATCATTTGTCACTTCCGAGACATCTTATAGGTCGCTCGCCTGTTGCGGGAAGATGAGCAAAATTACTTGGGTATGAAATACATTTGGACGAGGAGCTTGCGAACTGAATTCAGCCTCGTCGCATTTGGCGGGTGGTGGGTGCTAGTTTCACAACCTGGCCACTGTTTAATATATTTGGCAACTTCCCAGATCTATGGTTTTGCCATTTCCCGATATTGTCTATCATCGTCTGTCAACTGAGTGTCGCAATTGGCATCGGGATCTTTGTAAGATATCGTCAATATCCGATAACATCGTCCTATTGCCCAGCCCTACTGCCTAGATTGTCAGTTGCCTTCTAAGGGTCCGTTCACACAAATTTTGGTGTCCGTCCTACACATTTTTGCGCTAGACAGACATCTTTGACCATATCGGGACTTCTTGCTGTTTCTTCAGCATCTTGTACAGGAGTGCCGCGTTTTTTAGACGTCCTGTCTAGTTACAAAGAACTTTGTAACTGTGTAAGAACTTTTACAAATGCGTCTCAAGAACCTGAGTTCTGTTCCATTTGTTATGATGCATCTAGCGATACTCTAAAAGCATAAATACAAAGCACACACAAAAATTGGGTAAAATAATCATTTTTAAATAACAATGAACTATTATTTATCTTCTGTATATTTTTTTAGTATTGAATGAAATGGAACAGAGCAATTGAATCAATACATATCTGAACAGAAGCCATTCTGCATAAACTGCCCTATTCAGATTCACAAAGCACTGCTCTATTCATTTTGCCTCCACACACAAACACATTTCCACTTGACTTTAAAATGCCACCAAAGTCCATTAGCTGCAGCTTGATGTCTATACCTTCACCTGACCTTCTGGGTGGCAATGTTCCAATGTAATGCTAATCACAATGCAAGGACTCCTCAAGCACAACAAAGCCATTATGAAATTGCATGCCAGTCAGGTAATTACTGATGCACCGATTTAACAGGGCAAAGAGCTTGGCAACTACTTCCCTTAAAAATAAATTAGACCCACTTTTCTTCTTGTCATTATTACCCACATTGTTAACCCAAGCATGGTAATGACTCTCATCAAAACGTACAAAATCCAATGAGCGTTAGTACCTAAATTAAAAAAGACTGTAAAAACTGTAACTTTATGCAAGCTGTACAGTACGTGTGTTTGTGGACAATTGTGTAAATGCTGTGTATGCACAGTAGCCTTTGTTACAAATTAATAAAGCTAGCTCAAAGTCTTTAAAAGCCACACCTGTTGACAATATAGCTGCAGTGGTTTGACTTACTGTCTCACAAATCATTAATATGATATAGTGAACTGCATACGCCTCAAAAATGTCAGCAATAACTCAATTTCTGATCCAAAACGACCTCTAATGATCCTAAATAAAAGGAAATTGGCAGCATCCTCTAAAATGGTGATTGGACTCGTGGTATCGTCCAGGGCATTGTTGTCTTTGTTAAAAGCCATCCACCTGCTTTACATTAGCAGCCTAATATTGTTTTTGATGTGTAGGTTCCCTAGTTCTTGCTTCTTCTTTTTTTTCACCAGAGAGAAAACTGAAATGGCAGAAGATGATCTGGCAGTGTGTTAGTTGAATATACAGCTGCCAGTAATTGCTTGTTTGTTTCCTGTTAAAGTTAGAAAACCTAAGCACCAATGTACTATCCACAACAAAGCACAGAAACTTGGGGCAAACTCTAATGGGTAAAATCATTACTGCATCACCACAAACTCTTGGAGATGGTGCTGAATAAACAACCTGTGTTTAATGGACAAAGCTCATTTATTAGTTTTGGATGGCAAACTGAGTTCTTCAGAATGCTTAGAAAGGGATAAGACTGTGTGAGAGAGAGAGAGAGAGAGAGAGAGAAATAGAGAGGTACAGTGAGGTAATTTAAGACTGAAAGCAGAAGACAGACAAAGATTGAGCACAAGCAGGGGTATATGTTTGAAGCAGGAAAGGAGGATGAAGCAGATGACAGCATTATTAGAGAGAGCGGACGATATTAAGAAAGTGAGGTTCAGATAAATAGAGAAAGCCCCTGTACTGCTTCTCATTATTGTCATTTCCATCACAGCCAGCCAAGTCAAACATGAAGGTCAAATTTGCCCGTTGCATTTTCCTGCTCCGTTTTGCTTTTCTCCAGAGGAGCAATTCCTATGTTTTCTTTTCCAGATGCTCTACTTCGAACTTCCATTCAATTCTATAGGTCAGAGGATCATTGCTTGACAGTTCAGTGACATTCAGTGGTACTCTAGGATCCACATATATTTGCATTTATGCATTTGGCAGATGCTTTTATCCAAAGCAACATACAGTGCATTTAAAAGTGACAATGAAACTTTGAAGATACTCCATGAATTACTGTATTTAAATCTCCCAGCTGATGCTATACTACTAAAGATTTTAGAACTATAGCATTTGACATGATCATAAATATTTCCCTATATTGATTTTGAAAAGTATTTAACATTATAAATATGTGGTATTTCCATTGTATCTGATGGTGAGTTGTCACGGTTCACTTATTTTGGAAAATTCTGCCAATCTTAGCATAATGTTTAAAGTGAGAAGGTTGAAAGGGGAACTGTCCTTGTACCTCACTGCTGAGGTGTTGTTGGCACAAAAACTAAATTAAAATTGACACCATTCAAGATTTTATTTTGTGGGCACTTTGATCCTATATTAAGCATTTATCTGCACTTTTCGTCTTCCCTTTCTTTCTTTTCCAAAATCATGCATTCTCTCAATCATGTGGGACAAAAAACACTGATTCTTTGTATTTAAATGCATCATTGATGACTGTTGGGTTGCACCTCAGGGACATCAAGGATGTCTTTTGTATTGGCAAGTCAATAGAACATGCTGGCTGTTGATTCTTGATTCAAAATCAATCAAAGCAGTCATGTTGAGAAGGAAGACAAAAGTCTTAAAGGGGTATGAAATTACTGCAACTCTCATAAATCAAACTCTGGCCTGGAGTGATAATTGCATCCTGTGATGGTTCATTCTTTTTCATTTATGTAAAAAAATAAAAAAATAAATACATTTGAAACAGATGAAATGTATCAGATGCAGTATACACAGGAACTGAATGAGGACACACATCTTGATTTTAGCACATCAGCAATATAATCTTTAGCTTTATCCTTTACCTTTATCTTTACATCTATTAAATCTATTGTTATGTGTGATTTAGTCACAAAGGTTGTGATGATGTCAATGCACTCTGTCAGATTCATTACTATTTTAGTAGACCAATGTTATCCATTCTTTAATTAAATGTGCAATCTTTGCTCCTACTGACCACCAGCACATTCCTGGAACTGTGACCTTTGACCCCAGACCACTAATGGCTTACACTTCTCAAAATGACCCAGAGAGCTATTGTAAACCTGACTGACACAAACAGCATGCAGCCAGCTCAGATAACTAACCTAAAGGTGTGGGCAATGACCTCTCTGACCCCCCAGACAGGCCATATGGACCAGTGTAACACAAACTGTCCTGTTGTGTCCATGCAAAGACAAAGGTCATCTGTCCTTGGATGTCTTTGCTATGGAGTTGTGTTGTTACATTTGTAAGTGCTTTGTTCACTCTTTGTTTGGGTCTGTTCTAGGGATCTGCACAAGTAATTGATAAACGAGTCCTTGTTCAGATTTAAATATTCGACTAGTAAAAACACTGCTCGATTACTACAGTCTGATTTTCTTTTCTGCCTTTGCCTGCTGTGGGCTACAATGATGACACTGCTTCTCTCAAATTATTCTTGCCGTTACAACTCAATGCACTTAGTGGCACTGTGGATGCATGACGTTATTAAAGGAATAGTTCACCCAAAAATAAAATTCTGTCACTATTTAAAGTGGTTGTATTGCTTCAGAAAACTTCAGAGTGCGTGTTTCTGTGTCAGTGCAATTTGTTTTGTAATTTTTTAATCTAGATGTTTTTGTTTATGCATATTGCTCATTTTTATAATAATAACAGTTTCAAAGGTTTAACTAAATTACAAGTAATCGATTATTTGTTTCTTTATGTGTACTCAGCTACAAAATTACTTTAAATACCTACCCGTAGTCTGTTAAACTTGCCATGTCTGTCAGCACTAAAGGAAACACATTTCCTCTGGATAATTTATCTTGAAATTGATAAATTGCGCTGAAATAGATTTTCAGCTACCTTACGCTCTCTATGATCCCACATCCAGCCATAAAACACACTCAACCACACAGTTTTAAAGGGATAGTTCTCCCCAAAAGAAAACTCTGTCATCATTTATTTACCCACTGGTCATTCTAAACCCGTATGACTTTCTTCCATGGAACACAAAAGATTAATTTTTGGAAGAATATCCTGGCTACTCCTTTCCATTTAATGAAACTGAATGAGGAACTCACTGACTCAATGAACAGGTTGCAGCGGTTAACAGGCCATACAAAGCTGTCATACGACTTGAAGACTTGAAATATAGCACATACATCTGACCACTTTTATGGTACTTTTATGGTGCTTTTGTGTCAATTTTGAAGCTTGAAAGCCTCAGTCCCCAAAATTTCTCCTTTTGTTTTCAATGGAAGAAAGTCTTATTGGTTTGGAACAACGGGGTGAGTAAATGATAACAGAATTTTACAGAAGCTGCGTAAACCTTTGAGTAATACCCAAGTAAATGTGTTTGACATTATTTGAAAAAGTAGCTGTTCTTTCAAAGCTTCTATATATGAGACCTTTGCTGCATAAAATACGTTACATTGAAAACAGACAAGACCATCAACTATGATCACCAAACTGGAACTCGTCTATGAGAGAATTTAAGGTTTTTTGTGTGTGTTTGTGTGTGTGAGTGTGTGTGTGTTTTAAGAAGCAATACACTGCTGAAAAATCAGCTTACATTTTATTAAATTATTATTATTATTTTTTTCTTTTTCTGTCTGGTTTAATATTATATTTATTAGTTTAAGCTTGTCTACAGCTTTGGCCAAGCTGGTCTAACTGGTCTCTCAGCCTGACCAGCTTTAAAGCCCCAAAACCCTTTGAAACCAGCCAACAGACCAGGCTTTCCAAGCTGGGAGAACAGCTAAGACCAACTAACCAGCTTAGGCTGGTGTAAGCGTTTGTTGTTTTGTTTTCATTTTTTACTGCAGGGTACTGTACACAAGCAAAAGCATATTTTGCCAAAACCCTGAATAGTTTGATCTGTAATGCCTATTTACAATATTTTTTTTTTATTTATTTTTTTTTTTTTATTTTTTTTAGGATAGAAAGTTACTTTTGTTTTACGTCTAGGATTTCCTGGAGCATTTTTGTTCACATCATTCTTTGGAATTAAACCAGGCATGACAGAGGGCACATTGAAAAGTGTGCCAATTAGTAAAGCATAAGAAGAAACAGCACATGGGAATTTAATTCCTTGTGGACAATATCCGAACAATGGCAACTGTTATAACCCTAGAGTGCCCAAAAGATTCCCTTATACAACCTCGGGAAAAAACTGTTTGGAATGAAATATTATTAATTTGGGTGGGCTCAATTCCAGTGCTTGCTGAGTTTTATGTAAATAAAACTTACAATGTGAGTTAACTCCTCTTGTTGGCAGTCAGACAGAGCTAAGCAAACCTTATTTCACAAGGACTAAAACCTAACCCTGAAACTGGGCACACTACAACACTATCCATCATGCCTGTTCTCTAGGCTGCCAAAACTCCCACTCACATGTTACTGGGCATACCCCTTTGTTTAGCCTTAAGACTTGTACACAGTTAACATATGAAGTCTCCAATACGTTTATTTTTTTATTTTTATTTTTTTTATATATATTTTTTTTATTCTGTCTAATCTGATTTCTGACAGAACAATCAAGACAGAAAGATGATTTGACTTTCCATTATTTAATGCATTTTAACAGTTTCTCAAAAGTAGACTGTCCTATAAGAACAATATCAAACGACCTAGAGTGCTGATTTAGGACCATACAGCATGATTACGAGTGTGATATTGCTTTTTTACAACAGTTCAAAGAACAAGTAAATAAACAAATGAGGAAAATCTAAGGACTGTAACAACAAAATGCATTTGTGCATGGAACTACTTTCTTACCCCACGGATCAGGATCTGCAGTTGCTAGTTCAAAAGACGCACACAAGTAAAAACATTACATCAGAACTAGTAACGATGGCTTGGGCTGTTTATAACAAGTTATTGGAGAAAAAAAAATGTGTGTGTGTGTTTGAGAGAAAGAGAGAGAGAGAAAGAGCAATTGAGCTAGTGATTACCTGTGTCTGTTGTGACTCCCAAGCAGTAGTGTAGTGCTAGTCAGCTTGCTGAATATAATGGAAATTCTGGTCAAATACATCCTTTTATCTCTGTGTAAAAATAGCTGTTTGAGTGGGGTCCCCCCTCCCCCCCTTACATCTCCTCACAACAGGGAAACTCTTAAGTGCCCCAAGTATGTGTGAGTGCTCAATCGGATGTGTCACTAAGCAGTGATCAGCCTTAATGCTGAAGCTGTTAGTTCGTAGTAGTAATTTGGCGGTCATGAAGTGCGAGACAATGACAGTGACTTCAAAGAAACACTGTTGCTGTGTCAGCACAAGTCAAAATTAACTGGCTCATAAGACATAAAAATGGTCTTTTGTTGCCACCTGTTGGCTGAAATCTTTAATGTCACAAGGATAAATGAAAAGGCGTATAGCTCTTTTACACATCTACGCTGCTCTTACACAGAACGCCAAAAACACAAGTGGAGTGACTCAAACAGTGAAGCCTCCCAGTGCTGATGGTGTGAGACATCAATTCTCATGGAACATCTCTCGTCCAATCAGATTCGAGGCCTGGAACTAATTGTTGTATAATAATATTTACCTTTGTAAATAAGGACATTCAAGCAGACATTG
This sequence comes from Myxocyprinus asiaticus, assembly GCF_019703515.2. NCBI lineage: Eukaryota > Metazoa > Chordata > Actinopteri > Cypriniformes > Catostomidae > Myxocyprinus > Myxocyprinus asiaticus. Next base: position 54,910,150 of record NC_059344.1, read on the forward strand.
TTTGCCTATTGTTGTGACTTAGTTGAAGATCAAACCTAATTTTATGATCAATTCATGCAGAAATCCAGGTACATCAAACACATCTGTTGCTTGCTTTCTGTATACAATTTATAAAAAATGTAACAATTACATTTTTTTTTTTTTTTTTTTTTTTGGTCATAATCTTACAGCCATCTTTACAGCCTTCTTTTATTCAAATTGTTTTTTTTTTTTTTTTTTTTTTTTACTTCCTCAAAATTATTAATCCTCAAAATGAAAAAAGAAGAAGAAAGTATGCTAAAGTATGCTAATCTCACACACACACACACACAGACACACACACACACACACACACACACACACACACACACACACACACACACACACACACACACACACAAATCCCTTCACCCCAAAGACCATGGCTAACATTTTCCTTTTGCATGCAAGCTGCTCCCAGTGTAGTGGTAGACTTGGCACATTGGCTGACTGGATGGCAAGAGAAGCACAAAGTCTAATTTACTGATTCATTACAGCATGTTTGACGAATAAAGGCTTAAATTCTTACCATCTGCTGAAACCCAATCAAGCAACTGTCAATTCCCTGCTAAAAAATCCATCTTAACCAGCATGCAGTTCCCATGCTGGTCTTAGCTGGTTAATGCTGGTTAGTGCTGGTTTGGTGCTGGTCTAGCTGGTGGACCAGCATATACCATAGCATGCTTTTCACCAGTAAAACCTAGCTTTTAGGTTGACCAGCTTTTTGGTTGACCAGCATGGTCTTTCAGGTGAAGCTGGTTTAGATCATTAAAAAGCCTGGTAGGGTCACCAGCACACCAGCATGCCATACTGGGGGACCAGCACACAAAACACAACTTTAGCTGGTGGCCAGCACTGTTGGATTTTTTTAGCAGGGAAGTGCAAGAAACATGTATTAGTGGTGCTTGCTTTGGTAAGCATACATTACTATTGCTCAAGCTTAGGGCCAGGTATTTGAACAAACAAACCCCTACCCCAGAGTATTACATTTCATCATATAATTATCCCACACTGTTTGAGCTACAGACAATTATGTAGATTGTTGACGATAGTTATGCTATTAGTTTTCTAAACTATGTATCAGACTTATGATAGGAGGTGTCAGGGTTCTGCCTTTGTTTTGGGTTTTTTCCCCTTTGTGGCAGAGCCCTGACATGTACGTGTTCTATGTCTGTTTTATGTCTTGTATCTGGATTCGGCCACTTTGGTTGGTTTCGTTTATTTACTCTGTGGCTGAGTCCAGGCACTTGTGTTTTGCCTCGTGTTATGTGAATGCACTTGGTTTTGTGTGTTCCCATTTCGTTGTGCATTCGTGTCTGTCTTGACTTTATTGATGACCCCGCCCTCTTGTTTGCCTTGTTACCTGTTTGATTATTAGTTTATGGTCCCCACCTATGTTCCCTGGTATCCCACCTGATTTCTCTCCCTATTTATTATCCCTGTGTGCTCAGTCTTGTGCCAGTTCATTGTCTCTACTCTGCCTAATCAGTCTCGTTGTGTTTTCACCTGTCTTGTATATTTGGTTATGTTTGTTATTTGCCTGTTTGTTTTTATCTTGTTTTTGTCTCTCCACTGTGAGTTTTGTTATTGTTATAACAAATGGTTTCCTCTCCATCATGAGAGTTTTGTGTTCTATTTTGTATTATTTTCAATAAAAGCCCATTCATTGTCCTCTTGCATTTGGGTCCTCTCCAATTCACGCTTGTTAGCGTTCGTGACAGGGAGGGACCTGAGCCTGATCTAGGGACCAAAATATCACAGAAACTTGGCTTGAGATTTTTTTTAAAATTTTTTTTTACTTGTGCCAGTATGAAACCACAATGCACTAAAAAACACTCAGAACACCTTAGCAAGAGCATAGCAATGCCCTGGCAACCACCCAGAACATCCTAGGTTTGTGGTGGTGACTTCAGCACAGGCTTCTGCACTAACTCTAGTTTCACTTATCACCACTTTCTACCAGCAGCATAGCTAGACCCTGGCTGATAGGGCTGAAGCCCCAGATCTTTTGTTATTAGCCCCAAATGTTTTTTTTTTTTTTTTTTTTTGTGATGAGAGAGGGGAAAAAAAAGTAAGGCTTAATGTTAATTGAATCAGTGTACAAAAGCAACAAGGCAGGCTCAATAATGGCTTCAAATGTAAATTAATTCCGATCAGTGAGCCCAACTTGCATTAACTGACAGTTCGCACTTTGACTTTTACCTGCTTTTCATGCTCAAGTTCATCAGACGAATCGTTACAAACGCCTCGTGCGGGAGCTTTCTATTTTCCCTCACGGGGTGCAGCTTTTCTGTATTAGAGGCACTGACAATTATGTAAGCCTTATTTCTAAATATATACTCTATAAGTTTCATTTGTAATCTTTATTTGTTTTTAACAATCCGCACACCAAGTAGATTTGAATGCATGTGCCAGTCATCTTGTTCGGTTATTCGGGTTTAGACGGGAGTCTACGTGGGATTAAAGAATGTTTATTGCAATAGAATTTCTTCAAACACAACTCAAAATAGCAGCACAGTCAGCTATAAGCCTAAATAGCACAATACATATGTCTTAAAATGATAAAATCTCACATTAAAGTCAAACAAAAATGACTGCCTGTATATGCACTCTGCCCATGCTGGTTTCCATGTCATGTGCGTGGAGTTAAACTGCTCAAATGACATTGAACTTGTCAAATTATTGTACTTTCAGTAAGTCTGCACACCAGAACAGAAGGGGAAAAAACACTTATCATTTATCAAGCGTTTAATAACAGTCATGAAACCTAACGCAGGTGTTTTCGAGATGCGTTTATAAAAATGAAAGTTATTTTTAACTTTACTCTTTGGTCCCACAGTAGCGTTTTATTGCCACATTAAATAAAGAAAGGCTAAACAGAGCGTCATTATCACAACGATAGAACGGACGCAGAGCCAGCAGCTTCATTAATGCAAGAGATGGATGTGGAGGACATAGTTAAATCATACTTTAAGACAGGATTATGCAATCCTTGGTCTTTTGGCGCATCAGCACAGAGTTATTAGTATCTGTACACTGCAGCGGTTATGTAGTAAATTTAATTTGTTCAGGAGAAAGAACCAGACAGATTCGAGCAGCTCGGCATTGTAACTGGGTTTTTCGAGGGCATGTAACCACATACAATTTCTTGATATGGACTTATATAATTCACAGCAGTTCCAATTATTTTTCACTTCACTTGAGTGCTAGCCTATATCTCGTGCCTCCCTTGACAGGTGCCTACATGTTGAAAACTCCTGTACTAATGCACACCTCATTCATGAACAGAGAACTCAAAAAAACTTCCCTCAAATTCAGCTCCGTTGCATAGCCAAGTTATCTCCCTGGTTAGTGATGTTGTATGTAATGACCCAGTCACTCCACTTTGCTGCTGTCCACCACATCACTTTGATGTTACTTTCCTTATGATTTATTCTCAAAATATTACAACATTAATCTCATAATGCTTCGACTTTCTTCTCGTTATTTTGACTTTATTCTCAACATATTATGATAAATGAAAACTGCAAATTTAAATGGCTAAATTATTTTTATTTTCTTGTAAGCGTTAGTTGCACAATGAACAATGAGCCGACAAGTTGTAATTCTCGCTTTAATTCTCCGCAATTTAAATTAACGTGTTTGATCCGTTTATTGTGCGCTTGCCGTTTGCTTATATAAAGTTCTGAACTGGTGTCAGTGTTGTGCTTAATATAATTATTATTTGACAGGTAGGGTGGTAATTTTTTAATTCATGGAAGGAAGGATTCTTCTTATTTTTATATTATAATATGGCCCTTCTTGCGATGCCCTTCCTTTCTACACATGCCGAAACCAATGTAATATATCTCTTTAACAAAGTATGTGTGTTGGGTTAAAATTCTAATATTATCTGTGTATTTAACAAAGCTTTGTGGCAAGACACACTCATGGTTGTCATAGCCAATATACTTTTGGACGCTAACCTTTCTCATATTTGTTCGCGCTGCGTGGGTGTCAACTTCCCAAGTGGCTTCTGATGATATTCTTTAGACCACATTTAAACTAGGCTTGGCAAGAGAGTCATATTTTTTTGTTTGTTTTTCCTGTCACAAATTTTAATGACATTAATATTGATATGTGTAATTGCTGAATGCAGCAGGTTATCTTGTTGGTTTTGGCCTGAGAAGGGGAAATAATTGACATGCTTGATGCTGACTATATTTTAGAGTGGCCTGAAGCCAGGGCCACATGGTGTGCCAGCGGCTGCCTCTGGCATGGACGCTCTACACATATGGTCCCCATTCATCAAGGTATTTGCAGCAAAGTGTAACAACGTGCAGACAAGTTTAATGAACAAAAACCCATAACTGCTTGACCATAATGGAAAAAAACATCCAAGAGCAAACACACGAGACAGATGCAAAACAGTAATTTTTAGGAGACTTTTTTAATGAAGATTGTATAATGCCAAGGTTAGCCAGTCATGCTATGCCTGCAGTGGACTGCAGTGGACTGGGTCAACTGATTCTTAGAGCATATAAATGCAAGTGTCTTTCATTAAAAGGTTCAGGGGTTAGTTTAAAAACACAGTTTTTATATGGAACTCAGCACACTTCAACTTTCAGCCTTTGGAAAAGTGAGAAATTAATTTTGCAGTTGTGGTTTTTAGGGGATGCTGAAGTGTTAAACAATCCACTTTTATGTTCATAGTTTACAGCAGTAAAGAATGATTGTGTTTACTGCACATAATTTGAAAACAGAAATTGGATTGCCACAGTGGTACACACTTAATAAATACTGTAGTATGCATCATGTGAATCATGGATATACTGTACAGTGGCCCTTAAATCTGGACACTTAAGCCACACATTATAATGTATGAATGTTTTTGCATATTAACAAAATATCAAAACAAATGGCATTTATTTTAAAGAAAGTTAACACAAGCACACCTTTAAAACAAGACATTTCACAAAAATATATTTGTTAGGTTTAAAATGACATTGTTTAAAGTATTTGACACCATGTTAAACTAGGAAAACTGCTTGAACTTGAGGGGAACTGACTTCTTTCATCCACTTAAAATCACCTCAGAAAAATAAAATAAAATAAAAATTCAGAAAAGTAAAGTTAGTTCTAAAAAAAACTCTTGTAAGTTTATCTGTGCAATGAAATTAATTCATTTTAATGTGGCTTAACTGTTCGATACGTTTTAGGGCCACTGAACAGCACAAAGTTATTGATTTTTAAGGTACACACTACAAGTACTATTGGAGCCAAAAGTTCAGGGTGAAAATCTGATTAAGTCCAGTCTAACCATTGCCAATACACTATTTAAGCTATCCATTACCTGCCACTGCCCTTGGCTGAACCTATATTTAACAATAAACCCTGCCAAACTACCAGAGCCGTCTTTATCAGTTATTATCGTAACCTTAGTACCATGAATACTGAATTTACAGAAAGAGCAATTATAGGGACTGCACATCTGTATGAAATCATATTTTAACATGCTTTGGCTTCTCAGTTCTGTTGTTCTGAAGAGCTGAAATATTGCCCTATTGAATATCTTTGTAATCATTTCAAGTGAAATTTAATTCTCTCCTGTCAAAGTCTTTTAACTAGTTGGGCAATGCCCTCACATGCAATAGTTGGTTTGATGGCACATGTGACATATCTAACAAAGCGTGAGACATGAACATTATGTCTAAACTAATAGCCAACTGCTACTGTTGCTAGCATTTTGTTTTTAACAGGCTTGCAGCTGATGTATGCTGTCTGATCCTGCAGTTGTTCAGAAAGTTAAAGATTCCTCACAGAAACTAGAAGGGTTATACGGCCATCTTTATTTTGACAGCTTGACTTTAACAATGTTGGAATGCAGCCCATGGCTTCCAGGCCACAGCAAGTGATTGAGTGGTCCATTTATACACAAAGTGTATGGCAAAAGAATTGAGTTACACAAAGCTAGAGTTTCCATACAGTAGCAGCTTTACTATTTTAGCGGCCTTTCAGCCTAGGTATATCAGAAATACAAACTATCGTTTTTGACCGCAGCTGTGGTAAGAGTGTGCCAAACTCTATCAAAATCAAATCACAATCCATCTATTACTCACTGTTCCCACTAAAATGTCAGCTGTGCGTCAGTTAAACAGCTCCAGCACAGAGCTCTACAGCATCAATGATGGTAGATTAGGACAGAATGAGGAACATATTTTCATAGAAATGTTCAATTGCTTTCACCCTACCCTGCTGATAAAACAGCCTAAGATGTTTTGCCTGGTCTAAGCTTGTCCAGCAGCCTTGTCAAGCTGCCCTTGTGGCTGGTTTTAGAGGAGTTTTAGGCAATTTTCAGATAGCCAGGCTGGGAAACTGGGTGTCACACATGTGGACTGTTTTTCTGAGATCTCTCTGTCTTCACGTGGATGTATGATACACTTGCTGATAAAAAATGGTGGATGGGTGACAAACATACCAGCTCACCGCAACTCTCTCTCTCTCTGATTCCCTGTCATGTGGAGCTCTGCGAAATCAACAGGAGTACCACATGAGCATAAACAATTTTAATAGAGTGATTAATGAAGCGATTCATCATTCATGTAGTAACTTTACCTTGCAAAAGAGTGTGATTATGTATTTATCCCCTAAAGGCTTGCCATAAAATGTGTATGTTCATATTCAGCTTAGTAAAGAAATTACATTCAATAAAAACAGATGGTTGTGTCTCTGCTTTCTGATTTTATTAGTCATTTAGTGTAAAAGAAAAAATGCTTGGCTACAGAATCACTATGGATTGTAATCAGCGGATGTGATAATATGCAGCTGAGTGTGATCACAGATGAAAACATTCAGATCAGCTTGACGTCTTGTCAGTTCTTCAGCAAAAAAGAAGCTCATTGGTCACTTGAAGTGAACACAAGACCCCGCCTGGGCAACAGAACTATTTTTTTTCAAGCAAGCCTGATGTGCTTTTTCAATTTTTGAAGCCATTAACTCAGCATGAAGTTTTATTTATATCTGATGATGACACATCAAGCATTCTGTATAATGTTTAATGTGACTAAATGTCTAAATTTAAAAATGTTGTCATCTTTTGTTCTTGCAACAGTATATAGGGCCATATTCTGAATTCCTTCAAAAATGTACATATTTTCTGTCAGATCTAGTGATTGCTGTGGATAGAGCTTTAATCATGGGTGACTTCAACATCCACATAAATAATGAAAATGATACACTGGAATTAGCATTCACTGATATTCTCAACTCTGTCGAGGTTAGACAAAATGTGACAGATCCAACCCATCGCCAAATTCATACGCTAATTTTGTCATATGGAATCGATGTTGATAATATAAATATTCTGCCGCAGAGCAATGATATCTCAGATCATTACCTCGTCTCTTGTATGCTGTGTTTAGCAAAGGTCACTCAATCTACGCAACGTTATCATTCAGGTAGAACTATTCTTTCAACTACTAAAGATAGCTTCACTAATAATCTTCCAGATTTGTCTCAAATAATCAGTATGCCAAAAAGTTCAGAAGAACTTGATGTTATCACAGAAAATATGGATACAGTCTTCTCTAGCACTCTAGATAGTGTCGCCCAACTTCAATTAATGAAAGTTAAAGAGAACAATCCTGCACCATGGTACAATGATTACACTCATGCTCTCAAGAGAGTAGCTTGGAAAATGGAAAGTAAGTGGAAGAATACAAAATAAGAGATATTTTGTGGTGCATGGAAGGATAGTGTCTCTAACTACAGAGAGGCTCTAAAAACTGCCAGATCTGCATATTTGAGCAAACTCATAGAAAATAACCACAACAATCCTAGGTGTTTATTCAGTAAAAAAAAAACAATTAGGACTAAATTGGTTAGGAATTAAACTTCGATTGCACCAGATATTCCATCAAAGCATAGTAGTAATACTCTATGAATTTCTTTACTGATAAAATCGAAATCATCAGAAGCAAAATTGGAATTGCACATCCGTCTGCAACAGCACCCCAGAAGACTAAAATTATTCCCTATGAGCAACTTCAATCCTTCGCTGTTATACGTCAGGAAGAGCTAACAAAAATGATCAAAACATCAAAATCAACAACATGAATGTTAGATCCAATACCAACTAAAAACCTAAAAGAGGTGTTTCCTGTAATCTTAGAACCTCTTCTTAATATTATTAACTCCTCATTATCCTTAGGGCATGTCCCAAGAAACTTTAAACTGGCAGTTATCAAACAGCTTATCAAGAAACCACAGCTTGATCCTGGAGAATTGGCTAGTTATAGACTGATTTGAAATCTCCCATTTATGTCAGAAATACTAGAAAAGGTAGTCTCCTCCCAACTATGTTCATTTTTTACAGAGAAATTCTATATATGAAGATTTTCAGTCAGGATTTAGGATGCATCATAGTACAGAGACTGCAATTATCAGAGTTACAAATGACTTGCTCTTATCATCTGATCATGACTGCATATCTCATATAGTGCTCTTAGATCTTAGTGCTGCCTTCGACACCATAGATCATGACATTCTCTTGGATAGGCTTGAGAATTATGTTGGCATTTGTGAACAGGCATTAGCATGGTTTAGGTCCAATCTCTCTGACCGCTACCACTTTGTCTGTGTAAATGAGGAACTGTCAAATCAAATTAAAGTTAAGTATGGAGTGTGTGGTGATGGGGGCGTGGCTGAGCGACGTCTTTGGAGAGCGAGGCAGAGAAAGTGAGTACGGTAAGGATTGACACCTGTGGGAAATCACTTCTAACAGGTGTTTTGTGTTTGCAGTGAGAGCGGAGAGGGATTTAAAGGGCAATCCAGACCGCCGGAGGGAAAAGAGAGCTGCACGCAGCAGTGTATTCATTTGTGTGGTCATTGTGTTGAAGCTGGAAAGCATTCTGAAGTTTGTGTGGGAAATAAAAACGCATGTTGAATTGTTACCCATCTTCCAATTTCTCCTTGAGAGAGTTAAAAGAACCTTGTCACAGAGTGACACAGGGATCAGTTTAAGGGCCTCTGCTTTTCTCCCTGTATATGCTCCCCCTGGGAGACATTATCAGGAACCTCGGAATTAGTCTTCACTGTTATGCCGATGATACCCAACTTTATATTTCTTCGAAACCTGACAAAATTGTACAATTTTCCAAATTAACAGAGTGTATAAATGATATCAAAGAGTGGATGGCTAGAAATTTCCTTCTACACAATTCCGATAAAACAGAAGTACTAATTATTGGAACAAAAACCTCAAAAAAATAAGACTCTAAATTATAATCTGACTCTTGATTGATGTACTGTAACGTTAGCTTCTACAGCAAAAAAAAAAAAAAAAAAAAAAAAAAACTTGGTGTTATATTTGATAGCAATCTAACCTTTGAAAAATAAATTTCCAATATTTTTAAAAATGCATTCTTCCACTTTAGAAATATTGCTAAGTTACAACACATGCTATCTGTTTCTGATGCCGAAAAAATAATTAATGCGTTCATGACCTCAAGACTAGATTATTGTAATGCATTACTAGGTGGATGTTCTGCAGGTTTAATAAATAAACTTCAGTTGGTTCAAAACGCAGCAGCCAGAGTGCTGAATAGAACCAAGAATTATGATCATATCAGCCCCATTTTATCAGCATTATATTGGCTACCTGTTAAGTTTCATATTAATTTTAAAATTCTGTTAATTACTTACAAAGCTTTGAATGGTCTAGCTCCAAAGTACTTTAGTGAGCTTCTATCACGCTATAATCCATCACACTCACTACGGTCGCAAAAATCCAGCCTGTTAACAATACCAAGAATATCAAAATCCACAAAAGGAGGGAGATAATTTTATATTTGGCTCCAAAACTATGGAATAGTCTTCCTAGCAGTGTTCGGAACTCAGTCACACTCTTTCAGTTTATGTCTAGACTAAAGACTCATCTATTCAGCCAGGCATACACCTAATTTATCTCACAATTCATAGTTATGCTGCTTTAGGTAGGTCTGCCAGAACCGAAAACACTTCTCTTATTCTTTAACCCTGCTTTAAAGTGAATGGCATCTATGCTAATTGTATCCTGTTTCTTTCCCTGTCTAAATCAGAGCCTGCCAGCTCCATCTCCGGTCCTGTCTGATGTCCAACTCTCATTGTGTCGCTGAGTGATGATGACCAACTGCAGCATGTGCCAGCCAGACTTCACTTCAGTCTACTAAGATGGACTTCACAGAGGATGAATTGATGCAAACTCAAAGACATGGGATTCTTCATGAGCCACTGTCTGAAGCATGGACTCAGGATGGAGTTCACCAAAATTACCTGCCATAAGCTTCCAGCTGGACTGCGATGCTCCTCACTGACTGATACCTATATCAACTTGGTCAAAGGAGGGACAACACTCTTTTAAAAAACAAAACAAAACAAAACAAAACAAAAAACAGAGAAAATGAATTAACCACTAACCACTACGTGATTCCTCAGTTAATTCGGGATGACTTCAAGGACTTTAACAATAAAACTTATAGTTCATACAAAATCATTTTGATTAACCATAAACCCACAACACTTAATTGGTTTGCTCATTTAAACCACTAATATTTCTAAACATAAATAACTAATATTGGCATTATATTTATTCATTTTCTGTTATAGCATAATTTCATATACAGCTACTTTGAAACAATGCCTGTTGTGAAATGCGCTATACAAATACATTTGACTTGACTTGACAGGGAGTCCTGACGGTCAAGTGATTTATGACCTCCTGCTCTCACCTACTGGCCGGTGATTATGTAAATTAAGCTCACACCTGGAAATCACTGGAAAAATCGGTTGGTGTGGTGTCGGCTTAAGACTAAACATGGATGATATGGTGAGCAGCACCATCAATACTTTTAAAGTATTTAAAATACCTTTCACCTTTTTCTCACTTTTATTGCACCCTGCTGAGAGGACCAACTTAGTCCAGCATGAATTTCGATGCTGGCCTAAGATGGTATATGCTGGTTTGGTGCTGGTCTAGTATGTGGACAAACATAGCCATGTTGTTTACCAGCATCACCAGTATCCAAAACGCAATATGCTGGTGACCAACAATGGCACTGGAGAGACAACAGCAAATTATGGGAAAATGTCAGAAGACACATCTGAGGTCATGTCACCTGCACTAGTGTCACATCTCAACATGTCGAAGCACATTCACCAACCACTAGGCCCCGTCTCTAACTACAGTTATTACTTATGAGTCATTAGTGAAAAACTGAAGAAAGCATTACAGTGGCCATCCATAATCAGAATGTTCTTTAAGAAACTTTCTATTCATTATATCTAAATTAACATCCGCAGGGGAGCACTGTGTGCTTTGTCAAATGGCAAAGGCATTACATATATAAAAGTATAATCTCTCCAACTGCTTCAATTAAAATAAATCCAATAGAGGTAAGAATAACAATTATGTATTGCAATTTAAATAAAGACTACTTTATTCATATGCTCAAGTAAACAAATGCCTTCTACTTTATTCATTCGCTCAAATAAACAAATGCCATCTACTTTCACATCTACAGTACCTGAGAGTGAAAATTGTACATAAACGCTGCCTGAACTATGCTCCTGTAGCAGCAGAAAAATGGATGCAAATTACCCCTACAATAAACACGCCCCACAAGTTGTTTACAACACAGGGTAATTAATATAATTACAGGACTTTTTTCTATACTCAAGGGCACTTTTATTAATGTCTCCGCCATTAATGCTGATAATTGCAAGACAGGATGATGTTTCAATCGACACCAGTCCCCAGGGAGCACAGAGTTTTTAATATAGTGTCACTCTATAATGAATCTGAACAAGCTGAGTTGATAAAATTTCTTGCAACAAGGTGAGACAATCAACACTTTACATAAGTGCTGACTCAAACCTGCAATAAGTCCACTCATGTGGCTGGCATACACAGTGACTTTGCCATTAACACATTAAAAATTAATGTGCTTTGTTCTCAAAGTTCCTGGTTTGCTGACACTGTGAAACGAAATCATTAGCTTCTTATTTACAACTATTGAGACAGTTCCTGTCTAAAATAGTGGATTTAATGTAGATTTAGACACTCCATACAGGACATTACCTGAAACAGGGTTTAAATATCAAGTTTAATTGTATGAGTCAGAGAGGTTGGTGATTTTCTGTCGGACCTATAGCACAGTTCGGTAGCATAGTGGAATTCTCAGTTTAACAAATTAGTACCAATGTTAAGAACTGGGGCCAATCTCTTTTCAATTCAGTACAATTTGGAATTTTGTAAACTAACTTTTGTAGAGTTAGTGTTGATCAGCTGTAAGGATTTTACCTTGTGTGTCATTTGTTAATGTGTATATGATATTGGAATAATGATCCTAAATACAGGTTCAGAAAAAACAGGTTCATTTGTGTGCTTTAAAGTATTTTAACTTTAACACACAATTTTCAATTGACAGAATCCTTGTGCTAGTTTTCTAAATGTTGTACTAATAAAAAGTTTAAGTTGAATGGACTAAATAACTAGTTGAGCTAACATACTATTTGAAGTCAACTTTGGGCCAATTAATAATAAAAAAATAATAATAATCGGTTTATACAGTTAATTCAGTTAATACTTTGAAGAAAGAAATTGAGAGAAATTGATTGAATGTAAAAAATAAAATAAAAAATAAATAAATAATAAAAAAAGACGTGGAACTAGATACTAAATAATAATTAGTTGAGTTGTTGTCTCTGATGTTTCAACTAAGATCCTTTGCAGTAGGCTAATAATAGACAGAAATTAGATAAATGTTGACATACAGACAGAGAATGAAGCTATAAGATTAATGTGGACCACCACATGTATCTTTCAGTTTCAGAAAACATTTCAAAAGTGAAGTTTAAACTGTGCTCAGATTTGTCAAGATACCAAAGTCTGCAATCAAAAGTCAGCGATTTCAATAGGAACTTAAACATTCTGCATCAGATTCTTACAAAACCAAATTATCTGAGCATTGCATCACAGGGTTTAGGTGACAATTTTGAGAAGTAGAATCAGTAACAAATATCTTATTTTGCTCTGAATGCTGTTTAGGTGAAGCAAGCGAGATATTTAAGAGATCTCATTTGTGATTTTTATTTATAGCTCTGCCCCAAAACAAATTCGGTCTTATAGTTATTCAGCTGCCACAAGTCACTAGATTCAACTGCTTTTTCAGGTACTGTGACAATTCCTCATATTCTTCATATAAAGACCATCCATGTTATTTTCAAAATATCCAATTGGACACTATAAGAGTCAATGAGAGGAACCCATTTATATAGTCTAGTGCTGACACATTCTAAAGCTGGGAAATCTTGTTTTTTTGTTTTTGTATAGTTTTTTTTTCCCTGTCTGTGGGACTGATGGGAGGTGACAGGCTGCTGCCAACCCCACTTTCTCTCTTCCGCTTGGTTGCATCTTCCCAGCTCATGACTATGCACATACTGAGGTCACAACAGTACAACATACATTACCACAGGATTCAGGGCCAATTTATTGGAGTTTTTCATTCATTCCGACCATGCTGCAGTTTAAACTTTACTTCTGCATTGTTTAACTGCACTTTTAAAGTGTTGCCTCCTTCCTTCTATATTTGATTTTAAATGCAATTCATTTCAAACTTATTTGTACTGTATAGTGCTGTTCACAATACAAATAATTTCAAAACAGCAAATTTTGTCAACAATCTGCACAAAGTATTTATGTTACTCATCATAAACATATTTTTTTATGTATGTCACCTTGCTAAAAAACAAAATTAAATTAAATAAAAAAAACAAAAAAATAAGTGTCATGAACACTTACTACCAGGGATTTGCTACCTATGCCCTAGTGGGGATTTTCGAGTGAAATGGCATTTTCAACCCACTTCCGTAATGTGACATTTCTGATTGAAACAGGCTATTCAATGAGAAAAAAATTTAGGGTGGGACTCAAAGATGGGAATGGACACTTTTCACAGACTGTAATGACACTTTTCAACCTTCTTTAAACATATTACTTTTTAATATTTGTAATATTTTAATTATTTAGTGAATTTATAACATTACACTCTGAGTTACATTACTCTAGCATTAATAAAAAAAAAAAAAAAAAGTAAAACTACCACTGCAGCAATGGGAGTCACAGTAAATTTGGCACCTTTCCCTATTACTTACTATCGTAATCTACTGAAGTTGTGGAAAAGTAATAATTGAGTTTATCTTTTGCTTTTTGAGCAAATAGGAACGCAAAATTAATATCTGCTGTGGTCACCCTTTCATCGCTTTATAAGTTACCCTGTTATAGTTTACTTCTTTAAACCCGGAAATGTGAAAAGGGTCAATTTGTTTAGAAATTGGTGTGTGAAAAGTGGGCATTCTAAACTAGAATTTGCATTCAAGTGTGAATTGTGGATGACTACTGCCCTCCTGAAACACCACTGGCACCCATTAGTTGAGCAGCCTTGGTGACATCGCCAAAAAGAAAAGGTTGAGCAAGATATTACATTTTGGTAAAAATGTATTTTCTTAGGAACAATATGCACTGATAAATCTAGCGCAACATGAATTAAAAAGAAAATAGGGTTGATTTTAATTTCATGTTGACAAAATACAGATGTGTGGCTGCATGCAAAATATACTCATTATAAATGTCTACTTTCCAATGTGATGTTACTCATGTGACAAATAAATCATAGCAGGAAAAAAAAAAAATACGAGCTACAGGCCCATCAATGCAGAGCAAGACAGACCTATAAAAATAGCAAAGAATGAGTTCATTGGTAACTGATTGTTTGCTCATTTGTTGCTTGTTGATGTAAAAGTTGGGCATTGGCCCTCTGTGCCTATAAAGGTCACCCCTGACATGGAAGACCCTGTAAAAACAGAACCTAAACAGTGAGCTCACTGAAGCCATCACGTCTACTTCTCAAAGAGTAACAAGCTCTCTCTGTCTGTCTCTCATAAATTTGATTTGTCATGATTTCGACAATTTGTCACAGTATCAGGTGACTGAGAGTTGGCGTGTGCAGCTCGTTAACCTAGATATCAGACACCTGATTTCTCAAAGAGTGAATGGACAGTGTTAAGCGTAACTAATATGATTATGATCGCTCTAATGCTTGGTTTTGGGCCAATTTGTATTGATTTAATGGCCTAAGGTGAAAGTGTTTCTCCTTATGTCATGGATCAGTGACGTGCACAGACCTTAGCAGGGACAGTGGCGAAAGGATGAAAAAGGGCACTGATTTTTATTTTATTTTTTATGAGTAGTAATTATATTTACTTAACTAATTTCTTTGCTTTTTGAGCATTTTTGTTGGATTATATACTGTACATAATTTTTCATTTTTCCCCTTTATCACAAGTAATAGCCTATTCTGTTATATTTCTCACAAAAAAGCACCATGGTATTACACTTGTTTATTTATTTATTTTCAGACATGGTCTGTGTTAACCCCACATTTATGACATGTGTCATAGAAAAACCATGGAATTTTTTAAGTACCTTGGAGTACCATGATGGTATCATCAATGAATATAATAATCATTCAGTACCATGGTATTACCCTGGTAACGGCACAGTGTCTTTTTTAATTTTTTATAGGGCTAATGTTTTTCTTGTCTCATCACTCTTTTCACTTTCTCTCATCTTTGCTCCCTCACTTCATCTTCTCTTTATATAATTGACATCTCTTACATTCACTTAATTTCTTTTTAATATTCATATAATGTTATTTTACTGTATTCTGTCATTAATATTTATAAATATATAGGACCTTACAGCAATATTATGGCAGAACCATGGTACAATAATGCTGTCAAGATGGTACTATAGTTTTGAACGGTTATCATGGTAGACTACATGTCCAATAATTGTAATACTATCGTATTTTTCTGAAAATGATTAGTCTAATGGCTTAATAGTTTCAATAAAAAACTGGCTTTAACAGCACTTCGATGTTCCAGACCAAATTCCAAACTGCATTTTTGCTCACTTGAAAGACACTGCTGCGGGAGGGGATGCCACTTGAGAGCAAAACGAAAGTGAGAAAATGAATATTTTATCGAAGGGCCCTTCCACAAGACTGTTAGCGAAGGGTACATTCATACAGTAATGCCATGTTTCCATCAGAGTACCCACTTCAAGGGCTCTGCACTTCGGAGTGAGCATAGGGCATAGGGAGGATCACTTGCGATTGGAAGAGCCCCTGATCTGCTGTAGCGCGCACTCTTGAAGGCACCTCCGCTTAATTTTACAGACAAATCTCATAATAACACATTATTAATTTTATTGTGAGATAATGATGAGATTTTAATTTTGTTTTATTTAACTTTTAACGCCCCTGCTGCCCCCGTTCTGTGCACGCCACAGTCATGGATCATGGATGTCCACTCACTTTTTTCAAGAAAATATTTTAAAAGTAGCTTTCCTTCAGTTTATGTTTTGATGCTGTTTATATTAAAACAATAAACCACCAGAGGCCATGCGTTTCAGCCATTTTACCATGGGTAAAGGGAGTTTTTCCATAAAGGCAATATAAAAAAAGACAACAATGTCCAATTAACAGTTAAACTTTTATTGATAATTATTGTAAATATATATATATATATATATATATATATATATATATATATATATATATATATATATATTTTCATGGGTTCCTCTAAAAAACAATGGTATATTACAATCACCCCTTATACCCGCTCTTGTGTATCGTCCTGTTATTTGATATATATATATAATCCTTAAAAACTAGTGGAGCAAAACCATTTAAAATCTTAAAAACAAGTACTAAGTCAGCAAATTTAATCAAATGTTCCCAGCTCAAAAAAGAATACTTAGTTAAAACACTACAATGATGAAAACTATTTGGCTTTTTATCTAAAACCTTAAGAGCTTGCTTATAAACAGTCTCAACTGGTTTTAAAATAGACTTACAAGTCTGTGTCCATGTAGTCATACAGTACGTGATATGTGGAAGAATCATGGAATTCATAAATAACACTGCTGCCTCTATAGTCAAACTGTTTCTGATAAATCTAAAATTGGCTAAATTAAATTTCACTGTGTTAACAACTTTCTTCACATGTTTTTTTAAAAGAAAGATGAGAATCTGTTATTATTCCTAAGTATTTAAATTAATTTACTACCTCAAGCTTCTGTCCCTGGACAAACACTTCTGCTTTTACATCATGATATGCCCTTTTGGTAAAAATCATACAAACAGTTTTCTGGACATTAAGATGTAAGCATGATTTTGTAAGCCATTGTGAAACCTGATCCATTACAGAAGTCAATTTCTGTGCAGCCTGTTGCTGACTTTTTGCATGCACATTCAAAACAACATTATCAGCATACATTTGACAAACAACATCTGAGGGACAGACATTTGGTAAATCATTTATATACATACTGAACAACAACGGGCCTAATATAGATCCTTGTGGAACTCCAATATTAGAATCTAAATATTCTGATGTTGTATTTATAACTCTTGCACATTGTTTCCTATTTTCCAAATATTTACCACATAATGGCATCAGCTGAGAAATTAAAATTCGATAACCTCGAAAGCAAAATATCATGATTTACAGTATCAAAAGCTTTCTTAAAATCTAAAAATACAGCACCAACCACACCTCCTCTATCCATCTTTGATTTTATATTTTCCAGCATAAAACAATTTGCAGTTTCTGTAGAGTATTTTTTTCTGAAACCAAATTGCATAGGATGTAGGGGAAATGCACCATTATTAAGATATGTAATTAATTGTTCTGCCACCCATTTCTCAGCAACTTTAGACATTACCGGAAGAATACTTATTGGTCTATAATGGCTAATTTCTACATAATTTCCAGATTTATAAATTGGTGTAATTACTCCAAATTTCCATGGAGTAGGGAAAATTCCTTGTGTTATAGATAAATTAATAACCTGAGTTAAAGGATCTATGATTGATTCCTTAGAAGTTTTTAAAAAAATAGAATCTAATCCATATTTATCTCTAGCTCTAGAATTTTTGAGAGAAATTTTATATCAGACACCTGCTTAAGAGTAAATATGGGTAAAGCAGTTTTCGCTAGTTTGATACACTGAGTCTCTATACAGCGAGACTTAGTAAGAGAACTTATTGTATCCACAAAGTAATTATTAAAAGTATTTTCTATCATGCCATGATTATAGATACGTTTTCCTTCCAACTCAAGTTCTATATTTCTCACTGGCTTTTTATAATTTCCTGTTAATTTCTCAGATTTTCCCATATCAATTTTGTATTTCCTTTTCCCTCCTCTATTATAGAAATATAAAATTTCGCTTTTGCTTTTCTAATTTCACTTATTACTTTATTTAATAATTTATTGAAATTTCGCTTCTCGTATTCCAATCTAGTTTCAATGCATTGTCTCTTTGTTTCATAAGGGACCAAATATTTTCATTTAATCAAGGTACACAATTTTGCTTTCCAGGTCTACTTTTAATTTGTCTCATAAAACTATTTGTAGTATTTTGAATAATATCCATTAAAACATTTGCATCCATTTCAGTACAATTATAAGAAAGATGTTCTGTCCAGTTTATATCTTCTAGTGCCTTTCTTAAGATGACTGAATTCACTTTTTGGTATTCTAAAATTACATGTTGTTCTATTTATAGCCTGATAACCAAACCTTTTTGTTTGTCAATTTTCTTACTATAAGTGTTCAATTATGATCAGACAGCCCTGTTAAAAGACTTTTCTATATGATCAGGTTTATTGTTAAAAATTAAGTCAATTGGTGTTTCAGAGGATCTAGTTATTCTTGTAGGTCCTTTTACAAGTTGTTTCAGATCAAAACTACTAGTTATATTTTTTTTATTTTTTCCAATTTATATTTAGATCACCAAGTAAAATAACTTCTTTAGTAAAGTCACATACTTTAAGAATATTATGTAATTTATCATAAAATTCATTATTTGATGAAGGTGGTCGATAGATAGCAATTATTATATAAGACATTTGTGGTGATAGGAAAATATCTAAAGCAATACATTCAATATAAAAATCATATGCTAACTATATCTCCATACACATGATACTGCCCTTAACATAAAACATAATTCCCCCACCCCTACCCACCAACCTGTCTTTTCTATATATTATAACCAGGAACATGTAACACTGCTGATGGTGAGGTGATACTCAACCATGTATCAGACAAGCATAAAAAATCCAGATTTGAATTTGTGACGAGATGTTTCATTTCCTCACACTTTGCCATAACATTGTGAATATTTAAATGGCCACCCAACAATCCTTTTGGTTTGGCATCATTGTCCCACAAAATCCTTGCCTGATTTAATTTTAAAAAGTTTAAACTGACGCTGTTTCACAATCGCAGGATTTAGGTTGCACTTGAATCCAAGCCAATCTAAATTGTTGTTCCTAATTTTAATATCACTCTTCAGTGTCATTGCAACAGATGCTTTGAGTTTCTGAGATGTATTTCATAATCAGGGTAATGTCTGTATTTATCCATATGGCAAACAATCTCTCTCTATCTCTCTCTCTCTCACTCTCTCTCCACATCTGTCGCTCACTCCTTTCCCCTCTCTTTTGATGAATACATTTATGAGCAATCAGGGCCCTGAGGCATTCTTAAATCCTTTCAGTCTAGTGCTGAAGAAAATGTGTGTATGCAGGCCTAAGAGTACAATCATGATCACACGTACACTTTATTTACAAGAAGAGACACTCCAATCATGTGGGGAGGGGCGGCTGTACAGTGTCAGCCTGTGCCATAAATAACTGATGGGGAAAGGGATTGTGATGTCTTAGGATAGGTAACTGATACAGCATTTGTCATATAGAGCATGAAATATATATCAGGCACCAAAGTAAGTCTGGACGGTTTTTCTGATTTTTCCGATTAATTCGAATTCGTGTTTTGACAAAAAAAATAAATAAATAAATAAATAAATAAATAAATAAATAAATAAAAATTAATCAAGAAATCGAGATTTTGCTAAAAAATATTGCAAATGCTATAGTTAGATACATTGTAAATTCACCAAAGGCTGAATAAGGAAGAGAAAAATAATTCATAGCGCTTGTCTTAATGCTGCTCCCAATCTGATCAGCTGCACATGTGTGGCGCACTCCAACTGAATGTGACAGGTTAACAACAGGGAGACTGATATTAAAGACAGCGGTAATATTCCCAGTACGATTGTACACAATGTGATTGTAGCTCAGCTTCGTCCATCATGCAGGTATACACCGGCTTAAGACCATAACTGGCCTCGGCGTGCGCATGTTGATAAACGGTCTCCTTTCCTTTCTTTTTACCCATAAAAAAGTGTTAGTTACGTGACAGTTATAGGCGCTTCATTTCAAATCATGAATTTGATTTTTTAATTATTGCTTTGTTCTGTGATATGTTTCAAGTGTACTGCAATCAGGGCCTGAAATTCAGTGCAGGATTGTGGGTATAGCACACAATTTTAATAATTCCCGCAAATTCCACTTTCATAGCACGGGAAATTCCTGCACACTTTTATCCACTTTACAGTGCAGCTGCGAATTATTAAACCAATATATACAGATGAGATGAACAAATCAAATCAATAAACTTGTATTTGTATCAAACTGTAACTCCAGAAGATACATGAGTAAATCCACTCTATCTCTCCCTCTCTCTCTTGTCCAGCTGTCAGCAGTGCGTTGAGCACTTGAGTTTCAGTGAGGGAGCACTTTGTCAGATAGTAACTGAACTTAAGATGTTACAGATGTATAAACTTTTCTAAACCTGTTAATTCAACATGCAAATGGAGTTATACTGCATCCCCATTAGCGAGTGATGCGATAAAGCTATCACTTCTGTTAATAAATAACAAAAAGTCTGAATCAGAATGAGCTTTAATGCCAAGTATGCTCACGTACACAAGGAATTTTGTTTTGGTGATAGAAGAAACAAGCAAGTGCACACAGAACATTACAGTGAGACACAGTAAAACAAGGTAAGAGTATAAATAGACATTTAAAAAAAAAAAAAATAGGAAATATAACATAGAATGGCGTATGTACATTTGCATGTGGTAATATACAGTATGTGCAAGGTAGGGGTATGTACAGTTATTGAATTAAATATGAGTGAATTTATATATGTACATGACATATTTATACATTATTGCACTATGGGAGTCCTGAAGGTAGTTTAATTGTTCATGTGGTAAATGGCCTGAGGGTAAAAACTGTTCTTATGCCTGGTTGTCCTGGCGCTGAGTGCTCTGTAGCGCCAATCAGAGGGCAACAGTTCAAAAAGGGATTTGGCAGGTTGTGTGGGGTCCAGAGTGATTCTCCCAGCATGTTTCCTTCCTCTGGAGATGTACAGGTCTTGGAGAGTGGGCAGGGTGGCATCAATAATCCTCTCAGCAGTCGTGACTGTCCGTTGTAGTTTCCTTCTGTCTGATTTGGTGGCTGAGCCAAACCATACAGTTATAGATGTACACAGGACAGACTCAGTGATGGCTGAGTAGAACTGAGTCAGCAGCTCCAGTGGCAGGTTGAACTTCCTCTGCTGGCAAAGGAAATAGAAACCTCTGCTGAGCCTTCTTGATAATGGAGTCTATGTGATTGTCCCACTTCAGGTCCTGAGAGATGGTAGAGCCCAGGAACCTGAATGACTCCACTGCTGCCACAGTGCTGTTCAGGATGGTGAAGGGGTGGGGGGGTGGGGGGGTATTTCTCTTGAAGTCCACTATCATCTGTTCAGCTCAAAGTTGTTGTGACCGCACCAGACAGCCAGCTGTTCAACCTCCTGTCTGTATGCAGACTCGTCACTGTCGCGGATGAGGCCCATGACCATGGTGTTGTCTGAAAACTTCAGGAGTTTTACAGAGGGGTCCTTTGCAGTGCAGTCATTCATTTACAGGAAGAAGAGCATTGGAGAGAGAACACATCCCCGAGGAGCACTAGTGCTAATAGTGAGGGTCTCGGATGTGATTTTCCCCAGTCTCACTAGCTGCTGCCTATCTGTCAGAAAGCTGTTGATCCACCAACAGACTGTGGTTTGCATGGAGAGCTGGATCAGTTTGGTTAAGATAAGATCAGGCATGATGGTACTGAAGGCTGAACTGAAGTCCACAAATAAGATCCTTGCATAAGTCCCAGGTCTGTTGAGGTGTTGCAGGATATAATGCAGTCCCATATTGACAGCATCATCCACAGACCTGTTTGCTCAGTAAGTACACTGAAGGGGGTCCAACAGGGGTCCAGTGATGTCCTTCAGGTAGGCCAAAACCAGTCTCTCAAATGACTTCATGACCACAGACGTGAAAGCGACAGGTCTGTAGTCATTAAGTCCTGTGATTTTGGGTTTTTTGGGTACCGGAATGATGGTGGAATGTTTGAAGCAGTAGGGAACTTCACACTGCTCCAGTGATCTATTGAAGATCTGTGTGAAGATGGGGGCCAGTTGGTCAGTGCAGACTTTCAGACAGGCAGGTGAGACACTGTTTGGGCCTGAAGCTTTCCTAGTCTTTTGTATCTGGAAGACCTGGCACACATCCTCCTCACAGACCATAAGTGCAGGTTGAGTAGCAGGAGGGGGGAGGAGGGGAGTTCCAGGAGGTGTTGGTGTGTGTGTGAAGTGAAGATCATAGTGGGGGAGGGTTGTGAGACTGGGCTTTTCAAACCTGCAGTAAAACACATTCAGTTCATCAGCCATTTGTTGATTCTCTACAGAGTGTGGGGGAGGTGTCTTATACTTGTTAATGCTTTTCAGGCCTTTCCACACAGATGCAGGATTGTTGGCTGAAAACTGTTTTTTCAGCTTTTCAGAGAAGCTTCTTTTAGACACTCTGATTTCCTTAGTGTGTTTCTGGCCTGGTTGTACAAGATTTTATCCCCACTTCTGTAAGCAGTTTTCCCAATTGATTCCGCAACGTGATCCGCTCTGTACAGCCGGAAGCCCGGAAGATGTAGCGCGCTGTCCGGGATGGCTTCTTTCAGCCAGGTTTCCGTAAAACAGAGCAGCGGAGTTAGAAAAGTCCTTATTTGTTTGAGTGAGCAGAAGCAGTTAGTCCATTTTGTTCGTGAGGGAGCAGACATTTACCAGATGAATACTCAGCAGCGGAATCCTAAAGTCGCGTTGACAAAGCTTCACAAGCACGCAAAGCTTTGACAAAGCTTTCCCTCACTTGTGTCTCTTGGAGTACTTGTAGAACACCGCTGAGCCTCCAACTAAGATGTCTAATAAAACGTCCGAATAATCAAACACCAGCAAAATGAAACTGATCGAGAAAGAGTGACATAAAACATGACAAACAATCAAAAGTAACAAAAACGCTAGAGAGCTCCACACCGAAGTAGCCATCCTTGTATCAAGGTATCAAAACTGTTAACATTGCATGCGTGATGTTGGAGAGATCTATAGTTTATATGCATTTCATATTTTGCTGCTCCATCATTAGTCATAATGCAGCACATTTGACAAGAAAGGCAGAAATACCAAAAATGCTTTGTGTACCAGCTGCATGGTGAAGAGAGACACTTAAACACCTGTTATATCTCTCATCTCCATCTCTCCATCCAGGGTCGGAAATTAACGGGGGCTCTGGGCAAAAATGCCCCTTAAATTCAAAATATGGGGGTCTGATAAAAGACAAGTTCCAAATGCATAAATTGCGATCTTCATTGGAATTTTTGCTGAACATAATTTGTTTTGTGTCCTCCATTGTGCAGAGTCAGTGGCGGATGCTCGCCATAAACGCGCACAACCGGGCACTAGCTTCTCGCGTTCCACAGCAGTTCGGTGTCGTGCTCATGCGCTAAATTACGTGACCGTTCAGTCCTTTTGTTCAAAATATACTATGCTAGTAAGTAACACTGTCACTCCCTGTGCTATAGCCTGCTTACCTTCCCATCGGCTCATCTCACTTATGCATCTGTCTGTCTGTTTGAAAAGCCTCCTCACCTGCTAGAAGCCAAAAGTACAGGAGGGATGGGTGTTTTTTTTATTTTTTATTAAGTTAATAAGGTCTAAGAGAACACAAAATATAATGTAACCAAATGCTACAATGTAGTTAATAATAATATTTGCAAAAATAATATCTGGATAAATAGCCTTGATGTGAAATAAAACATTATTAATGATACAATAATAATTTTACATTAACCATTTTTAGTATATGAATCAAATCTCTGACTAATTTTCATTGTGAAATGTTTAGTTTTGCATTGTTTTATTCAATTGGCATGAAGGAGTTGCTAAGATTTTTTAAGCTCCTCATTCAAAATCAGGAGAAATGCCGTCATCTCTTCCTCTATGTTGGTGCATTAGTTTTGTAAGCTATGTGAATTTAATAGCCAAAATGTTTGGAAATATGTGAATGAGAAAAAACTTTTGTTTTAGCAACAATGCACATTATGCAATGTATGGATCATGTAATTTTGAAATTATTGAAACATGCCATTTTACAAATTGAATATATATATTTTTTTTATTCTAACATAAAAGGATGACAGGATCATTTTATAAGGTTAGAATAGAAAAATCTCTATCTGCAGAGGTTTATGAATATACACACAAATTATTTGATATACAATGAGTACTTTCTAGATAAACTTATAGATATTGTTTTCTAGATAGGCTTGGTTTAGATAAAATTAATACCTACACTGGCAAAGAATTATTTGGCAGTGTTCTTATTCTATTATTTCTGAACATCTGGGTTTACTAGAGTTTAATTTATTTTACATTTACACTCTGTGGACAACTTCCCCCTGTGGTGCATTTGTAAATTTTTCTTGCACACCTTTGTTTCCTAAAATGAAAAGAACTTGGATTTCTCTAACCAGGGTGCCTTGCATTCTAATAAAGAACATACAATTTGAATCATGTTGGAGTACATTTAAAAGTTGAAAAAATCCGTAAGTTTGATAAAAATTATTATTATTATTTATTTATTTTTATTTTTATTTTTTTGCCATATCGCCCAACCTTACATCAAAGATGATGTTAGTTTTTGACTGAAAAACAATAAAGTGACCTAGATTACTTCTTTCCGAGGAGTTTTAATTTAAACTCAACTTCTTTTTGGTGGCTTGCAATTTTATGATATTTTATGCTATTAAGATTAAAAGTTCAAGGCTAAAGTTCCATTGTTGTTCAAAATCTGTATGACTTTTTTTTTTCTTTTCTTCCATAGAACACAAAAGGAGAGAATGTTAGGGACTGACAGCCACAGTCACCATTCACTTTCATTGCATCTTGTTTCATTCAAAAAAGTAAATGGCGTCTGAGGCTGTCATTCTGTCTAAAATCTCATATTTTTGTGTTCCACAGAATGAACAAAGTCATGTGGGTTTGGAACAACATGAGGGTAATGTAAATTATGGCATAATTTTTATTTTTGGTGAACTAAACTTTTAACCTTTGAGCTGTTGATGTCTGCATAGTATGATTTTAGTCATTCCCCAAAAAATGTTAGTCACTTTAAAACATAAAGTGTGATGTGGTAGCCATCATTACAGGGTCCTCATAAAATGCTGTTCACATGAAATCATTTACTAAAAAACTTTCAACAGAAAACAATGTACTGTATTTCAGACAGCAGAGCTGGTCAAAACATTCCCCATTCCTACATTTCCTCAGAGATGAGCTAGGGTTAGAAACAGTACATGTCTTTCCTTTTTCATTCAATGAAATTACATTTACTTGCATTTATTTATGTACTTTCCTTCATTCTAGCGGTTTGGTGTGGTTTATCTTGGCTAGACATTCACTGAGGCTGTGGTGCCAGTACCACCAATACCGATTTTTTCGTTTCTCTGTGTCTGTGAATACTGACACAAGGAATCCCAGCATTCCTCTTATGTATTCTATTAGAGACTGTGGTTAGTATTCTGCTGTGGCCTGTTTGTATGAATGTGTGTCTGTGTGCTTTTGTTGCTGCTGAGATTTTTTGGCGCTTATCAGGCAGATGGCAGCAGCAAACCCAGACACACACACACACACACACACACACACAAGTAAACACAAGAAACCACACGCACACACACATATCCAGCAGTAAAAATAATCTGACCACGGAAGCACCTGACACGACAGCTGTGTCTGAGCTGAAGCCCAAGAATGTCGCCTGAGAACTCTGATATGCTGAAGCCAATGGCCTGCCTTTCATTTCAAAGCATAGTAAACAGGGATGTTGTCTCCCCCAAAGATATCTGAGAAGAGGGACCTTTGCCCTCTACCATCTCTCACAGATCTTGTCCACATCCAGCACTTTGATCTGCTGTCATCTCACAACCTTTCATTATCCGTTCACTCTCTGAGCTCCTCAAGCTTACTCCTGATGTTTCATAAAAGAAATAATAAAAATAATATTTCAGGATCTCTAACTTTCACTCTTTTGAAACATAATATTCAAAAGGATAAATTGCAAACTTCAAATATGTCAGCTATTCACTAAGTATGGTCTTGTATGGGGCCTACACAAACCACAAGGTGATATGTACCTACACTACCAGTAGGGCTGGCCCATAGCATCGCATTTTTATTTATTTTTTGCCAGAAATTCAGCCTCTCATGACGACAGTGCACCCCTCTTACCCTGTGTTGAGCGAGATGTGCCACTAACCTCCTTTCAGCTCTGACCAATGATTACATAGGGTGACCATACGTCCTCTTTTTCATGGATATATCCTCTTTATTTAACCTGAAAAAAGTGTCTGGTTGGGATTTCAAAATTGCCTAAAAATGACCAGTCTTTGTCTTTGTCTTCAGATGTAGGCTACTCTTTACAGTTAGGACTATCATACATTCTGTGTGTTTCATACTGCACATCAGTTTCTACGTGTTTACATGGATTATTCTGGCTGAGAGTGCCAGAGCACGCACTGTTTAAAGTACTTTTTTTGTACACGTTCTCTCTCTCACTTACCCACCTGCTCAATCTCTGCATGAAAAAGATTGACAGATTGCACTGCAGCAACTAGAAAATTAATGATGTATGTAGGCTACACTTTTAAAAGTACGTTGCCCAACTCTGCGAATTATTAAACACCTGTTATATCAGACTCACGCTTGCCATGCATTGTCATGTTTAACTGAAAATGTTGACTATATCCAGTGGTGTATTAAGACTTCTGGGCAACAGCCATGCAAGTATTGATAGTAATAAATATTAATAGTGATAAACAGCACCACACAGGTAAAAAATTTAAATAGTGCTCACATAAATGTATATAATTTGAATTTGTGTCGATTGTTAAGTTGGTGCAGGGCCGGTTCTAGACATTAAAGGAATGTTCCAGGTTCAATACAAGTTAAGCTCAATCAGCAACATTTGTGTCATAATGTTGATTACCACAAAAGTTAATTTTGACATGTTCCTCCTTTTCTTAAAAAAAATAAAAAATAAAAAATAAAAAAGCTAAAATCTGTGTTACAGTGAGGCACTTACAATGGAAGAGAATAGGGACAATGAAAGTGAATGTGGTCAATTTTTGGAGGGTTTATACACAGAAATTTGAAGCTTATAATTTTATAAAAGCACTTACATTAATCATTCTGTTAAAAATTATGCATTATTTCAGCTGTAAAGTTGTTTAAATTATCATTTTTACATTCATTTTAAGGTTTTAGGGTTTGTTGACATTACATCGTCATGGTAATGAAGTTGTAAAATTGGCTATAACTTTACACAGAAAAGGTTAATAAGTGATTTTATCACATAAAATAATTTTTACACTCATATCCTTTGTGGCTATACTTTTGAAAAAGTGAGTATTTTATCGTTCAAAAATTGGCCCTCATTCACTTCCATTGTAAGTGCCTCACTGGAATCTCGATTTTTGCTGTTTTTAAAGAAAAGGAGTGACGAGTAAAAATAAATTTTTGTGGTAATCAATATTAAGCCACAAATGCTGTCGATTGAGCTTAACTTGTATTGAACCCGGAACATTCCTTTAGGAGGCCCTAGTCAAAATTTATGTGGAAGCCCCTCCTTCCCCCCCACATTTCGAATTGTCAAAATTGATTTTCTTATTATTTTACCATTTACTGTGGATTGGCATGCAACAAAGTGGTAGCTCATTCCAATAATTACTTAATCACATAATCTGCTTCAAACATTATTCTTTCATTTCTTTCAGAGATTCAATGCCATAAAATTAGCAAGCTTTAGCAAATCTAATAACAAATCAAATACTTTTTGACTAGTTCTTCCTCAAAGTTGCTCATTGCAGCAACCTGGTGACTTCTAAACTAAACTTTGTTACCTGATAAACTGGTAAATTCTGTGCACCCCTGTCTCGCAAGACTTGCATTGAAACCAGCCAATCAAAATGGATTTTCTGCCAGCGCTTGCCAATTTTGATGCAATATGCATCATGCTTGCTGTGGTGCTCTGTGGGAATTCAATGGACATACTGTCTGAGACTGAGACTAACCTTTAGCACCGTGCAAATTTAAACCTCACTGAAATTTCCTTAATTGTTTAGTGTTTAACAAGTACAGCTAGTAAAACATAAGGGAGTTCAAAATAATCAATCCCATATCCATTACAAACTTTGATATAATGACATAACTTTATTACTATAAATATTCATGTTAAGATTTACAGTGCATCCGGAAAGTATTCACAGCGCTTCAATTTTTCCACATTTTGTTATGTTACAGCCTTATTCCAAAATGGATAAAATTAATTATTTTCCTCAAAATTCTACAAACAATACCCCAAAATGACAACGTGAAAGAAGTTTGTCTGAAATCTTTGCAAATTTATTAAAAATAAAAAATGTAAAAAAAAAAATCACATGTACATAAGTATTCACAGCCTTTGCCATGACACTCAAAATTGAGCTCAGGTGCATCCTGTTTCCACTGATCATCCTTGAGATGTTTCTACAACTTGATTGGAGTCCACCTGTGGTAAATTCAGTTGATTGGATATGATTTGGAAAGGCACATGTCAGAGCACAAACCAAGCCATGAAGTCCAAGGAATTGTCTGCAGACCTCCGAGACAGGATTGTATCAAGGCACAGATCTGGGGAAGGGTACAGAAAAATTTCTGCAGCATTGAAGGTCCCAATGAGCACAGTGGCCTCCATCATCCGTAAATGGAAGAAGTTTGGAACCACCAGGACTCTTCCTAGAGCTGGCCGCCCGGCCAAACTGAGCGATTGGGGGAGAAGGGCCTTAGTCAGGGAGGTGACCAAGAACCCGATGGTCACTCTGACAGAGCTCCAGCGTTTCTCTGTGGAGAGAGGAGAACCTTCCAGAAGAACAACCATCTTTGCAGTACTCCACATCAGGCCTGAATGGTAGAGTGGCCAGACTGAAGCCACTCCTCAATAAAAGGCACATGACAGCTGGCCTGAAGTTTGCCAAAAGGCACCTGAAGGACTCTCAGACCATAAGAAACAAAATTCTCTGGTCTGATGAAACAAAGATTGAACTCTTTGGCCTGAATGGCAAGCGTCATGTCTGGAGGAAACCAGGCACCGCTCATCACCTGGCCAATACCATCCCTACAGTGAAGCAAGGTGGTGGCAGCATCATGCTCAGCAGCAGGAACTGGGAGACTAGTCAGGATCGAGGGAAAGATGAATGCAGCAATGTACAGAGACATCCTTGATGTAAACCTGCTCCAGAGCACTCTGGACCTCAGACTGGGTCGAAGGTTCATCTTCCAACAGGACAACAACCCTAAGCACACAGCCAAGATAACAAAGGAGTGGCTACGGGAAAACTCTGTGAATGTCCTTGAGTGGCCCAGCCAGAGCCCAGACTTGAACCCGATTGAACATCTCTGGAGAGATCTGAAAATGGCTGTGCACCGACGCTCCCCATCCAACCTGATGGAGCTTGAGAGGTCCTGCAAAGAAGAATGGGAGAAACTGCCCAAAAATAGGTGTGCCAAGCTTGTAGCATGATACTCATAAAGACTTGAGGCTGTAATTGGTGCTAAAGGTGCTTCAACAAAGTATTGAGCAAATACTTACGTACATGTGATTTTATTTTTTTTATTTTTTATTTTTTTATTTGTAATAAATTTGCAAAGATTTCAAACAAACTTCTTTCACATTGTCATTATGGGGTATTGTTTGTAGAATTGAGAAAAATTATGAATTTAATCCATTTTGTAATAAGGCTGTAACATAACAAAATGTGGAAAAAGTGAAGCGCTGTGAATACTTTCCGGATGCACTGTATTACAGCCATTTCTAAACTCCAACACACAAAATAATGTGATTTTTTTTTATTTCCTGCTTTGTAATAAACACTAATATTATAAATATAACCATTAATACATGTTTTTTAACATTCATTTTACTGAATGAAATCTATGCTGTTCAATAATAGACCACTGAAAATCTTCTATGAATAGCCTATTAGGAACACATCTCATGGTGTCTTTCTGATTAAAAAACTCACCATCTTTAAGCTCGTTCTGTAAGTCAGGCATCAAATTCTCACAGACTTGCGGGCAAACTGAATAACACCTCCTATCTAAAAGAGCTTAAAGATGGTGAGATTTTAAATGGAGTGGTGGTGGCGTAGTGGGCTAAAGCACATAACTGGTAATCGGTTGCTGGTTCAATCCCCACAGCCATCACCATTGTGTCCTTGAGCAAGGCACTTAATTCCAGGTTGCTCCAGGGGGATTGTCCCTGTAATAAGTGCACTGTAAGTCACTTTGGATTTAGCATCTGCCAAATGCATAAAATGAATACATTTTTATTTTCATTTGTTTTATTTAACGGAGTGTCTATTGGCACCCCAATGTTAATAGCATCTGCCACACAGGGCAGCTATTTGCACCCCAATAGTCTGGTGAAACCACAGGAAAATACAACAAACCAGTCAACAGATGTCACTGCAGTGGCATGGGGTGTAAAGATGGTGTGTAAATGTGTACTGTTGTCCTAGCAATCACGGTTCAAATCCGCCTTTTGTCCCATTCTTTTTCCCATCCGATTACCTGTTTCCACTCTTAATATTTCCTTTAATACTACTTATAATAATAGATACAAATTAATATAAATGTTGATTTCATCTCAGTGATTTGGTCATGGTGAATGTTGGGGAGTGCAAAGAAGAGTTTGATCCAGAGGCGGGGTCTGTCGATCACACTCGTTCCCGCAGCTCAGCATCGCTCGTGTGTACATTGTATCACTATTTTTTTGGCAGAAATCATAGTACTAATGCAATTTATCATGGTGTCAGTACAGTAATATGATGGTAATATAGTAACCATGGTTAATTTTGTGGCTATTGTAAATTTACAAAACATACCATGGTGAAACCATGGTTACTGTAGTAAAAACAAGTTTTTTTTTTTCTAAGGTTAGGTTTAGGTTTATGTAGTGTGTCTGTGGGACTCTAAATAAACACAATAAACACAATGCAATGATGCCCATATACTCTACAGAATGTTAGTATTTAAATATGGATGCAAATAGTATCTGACACTATTTGCGCCAGGGTGCAATTAGTATCTATCATTATTTGCACCAGGGTGCAAATAGCATCTGCCTTTATTTAATCGCCTCTCAGTCTCTGCTGCTCTTGTTTTTGTGAGCAGTGCATACAATTGTGTTGCTGCTAATGAACACCGCTGCGCGGCACGAGTCATGACTAGTGCAGTGTATAGGGAACATTACCTCGACCCTGAAAATGCATCCATGGCCATGCCCAAAAAATGATTGCTCAAGATTTCACAATAGCAAAGAAGACATCAGATTCATATTACATGTTCTTTTTTGCAACGCTGTCAATGTGTGTTAGTTGTGGATTTTCCAAGCGCTAGAAACAAAATTTATCACACATGTGCAAATGGGTTAACATTTCTATAATTTTTCTATTTTTAGGCAGCCCTGAGTTGGTGCCCCCAGAGTCATCGTACCCTTGGGCACTCGCCCAATTGCCCATTTGGTTAATCCACCCTTGACTTTATCGAGACAAATATACTATGTATCAGGGACATTTGAACAAATATGACTGATAAAAATAGATCTTGATAGAAATTTCACAACTGGGTCCGTCAGATATTTGTAGTGCAACCTCTGTATGTGACCTGTAAAGCTGGCACTTGCGTGTTAATGGCAATATATATATATATATATATATATATATATATATATTTTTTTTTTTTTTACAGAAAATACTACACGTACTAAATGTGGCATGCAGTAAACGTCTGCCAAAGGATCATTTGTCTTTCAAATTTTAGCTTCTGGGAAGTAGCTTGGCACCACAGGAGGACTGAAAAATTTGAAGTGTAGTATAAAAATTATTTTGAATGGCATCTGATCTTTTTTTTCTTTTTTTTTCTTTTTTTTATTATTATTTTTTTTTATCTATTTTTTTTATGGCCATTATTAAAAGTATCAATGTTACTATTCATTAAGTGTATTAAATACATGTCATTGATGACTTTTCCACAAAGAAGTCAAAATCTAAAATCTTGCACAGGGTGCCAACAGAGTCTGGGCTGGCCCTGACTACCAGTCAAAAGTTTTGGTACACTTAACTGAATTTATGTTTGTCATGATCATAAAACCCATTTAATCTAAAGGCTCATGCTTAAATACTTTTCATGCTTTAAATTTGCATATGAATTTCTTAATAACAAAAATGAATGGGTTTATTTATTTATTTATTTTATTATTATTATTTTCACCTTTTCTTATACAGTCTGACCAATAAGCCAGAATAGCATAGAGTTTTATTACAATGTAACTGTGTGCTATAAATGCAAGCAAATAACAACAGAAAACATACATAAATCCAGAATTGTCCTTGTAATTATTTGTGCATGCACATAATCTCATACATTTGAATCTGTGTTGACTTTCATGGGGCTATTTATCCCATCACTATGACTGCCAGCTCAACTCCCTCCACCTGAACATCTGACACTAGTGCCAACTGTGAAAAAAATGTCTTGTCCATGCCAGGACTGCAGGCCACTGCTTTATGATGGCAATGCCAGCCAAACCCGCCTCGCCATGTCCCTGCTGGCGGAATTACAGCATAAAGTGTAATAAGCAACCTAACCCAGCAGGTGACATCCATTATCACTGATAACAGGCCTGTGTCTCAGCCAGCTGGGTCCACATGCACATGGGTGGGAGCAGTTAGTTGGCACTGTGCTAACATTACGGTCAGTGATAAAGCTTATAGTGAACATTCGGGGCCAATTAACAAGCTAAAGAATTAGTTTTTATCACTGCAGCTGGGGAAATTAAAATTCATGTAGAAGTGCATACTGCAAGTAATTATGGCCAATGGTGAATGTAGATGGTCCTAGGCTGTTTAGAGATTAGGGGAAAATGGTTGATTTATCATATATGCATAAGATCCAGGGTTTTCAACCTGGGGATCCGCAAAAGTCTTTAGACTGTTATGTAAAACATATAGAAACATCTTAAAATTAGGACAAATGTATTATGCATGTTTCCATATATATCTCCCATTTCTGCATTATTATTTGCATTAGATGGATAGTTCATCCAAAAATGTAAGTTCTGTCATCATTGACTCCCCCTCATGCTGTTCCAAACCTGAATGGCTTTCTTATCTTTGTGAAACACAAAAGGAGATGTTAAGAACTGACAGCCCCAGTCACCAACCACTTTCATTGCATCTTTTTTTCCATACAATGAAAGTGAATAGGGGTGGGTAAAAATATTGCTGTTCCGATTAATCGCGATCTTCATTTGA
This sequence comes from Myxocyprinus asiaticus, assembly GCF_019703515.2. NCBI lineage: Eukaryota > Metazoa > Chordata > Actinopteri > Cypriniformes > Catostomidae > Myxocyprinus > Myxocyprinus asiaticus. The sequence goes on from NC_059344.1 coordinate 54,943,878, forward strand.
ACGATCTCAATCTCGATTCTTAAATCCCAAGATTGATCTTTTACTCTGCAACCCTCCACTACAATGAGAGGAAATCACTCGCATTTGTAACCAAATTTCATGCTATGCGACTAAAGAGAATACATTTGGCAACTGGCTGGTAAATGTAATTGTGTAGTTTATTTGTGAAGTGTTCAGCAGCGAGATCCTTTCACAGCATGTTGAGAGTAAAAGATTTTCTGTGTAATGTGTGTCCAAGACGAGATCACCGCAACCCATTTGTCATTGAATACGGTCTCTTTTAATACCATTTTTGTTCTTTCAAGTCAGTTGTTGACCAAAAACAACTACAAAAAAAAAAAAAAACAAACAAAAAAAACATTTAATTCTAATCATGCATCACACAGATGAGGTAAAGCCATACGAGTCCTCTCTAGTTAACATGTACCCATTTAAAGGCGATGTATACAGAAATGTAATTTTTTGTTAAAGAGACAGTACCGGCATTAGCACGTGTTCAACAAATCAATGTAAATACTTGTAAATAGTACAAATTATGCAATTTAACAATAAATATGTAACAAAAATTATATATGAAATATAATATCATATTTATTGATTGAATACATTTTTTTGTTCATTTTTAAAAAGCTAAAATGTGACCAAAATGATGTAAAGTTAATAAAATATAATTAGTAAAATTAATATTGTCCTAATGTACATAGATAAAGGTCCCCTGTATAATTAACAGCATTAGCTGGGAGATAATTTATTTTATATGTAAGCAAAAGGGACATTATAACTGAAATAAACCAATATGAATCGAATCGAATAGAGAGCTTGTGAATCAGAATCGAACTGAATTGTGAAATCTGTATCATTACCCAGCCCTAAAAGTAAATGGTGACTGGGGCTGTCTCCTTTTGTTCGCCATGGTAGACAGTTAGTCATAAGGTTTTATAATGAAATGGGGGTGAGTAAATTACAACAGAAGTTTCACATTTGATAAAAAAAAAAAAAAATCCTTTCAAAATCAAATGATCTCCCACAGTTTATTTATGTAGTGATTTTGATCATTCTGTAGCTAAATATCCTGTCACATGCCTATTTAATAAGTTTTCTGTGCTAAGAATACAACACACGTCAATGGAATAAACTGGTTTGTGTCAGATTAAAAGGGACCACGTTTTATAGAAATCCATTATTACAACTAAGCACTAATGATCTTAAGTCTGATTTTCATGCATCTGTGTGCCAATAGCTGACCTCTGTGACACTGCTCAAATTGAAGTTTCCTCACTGAATCCGCAATAGCAAACATCAGCACTAATGTGGCCACATTTAATATTGCCACAGGTCAAATTTGTTCTTCCTGACGTTTATAGCTAGTGATTATTTGAAGTGGTCTGTTAAGAGACTCACATTAGACTGGTAGTTTACTTCGCCAAGATCGAACCATTAGGAATCTGTGGCTCACACCAGATTGTTTCTCTGCTGTTGAAAAAATCATCCTTATTATTTTAGAAAATGGCTGTGAGCTGGGGAGGATAGTTGTCAGGGCACACCACGTTTATGCATCTTTTGTGGGGTACAAGGCAAAATTGCAGGTTGTACACTAATCAAGATGCTAAAGACCCAGATGCTTCCAAAACTGCTCCAGCGACATTTCTGTGGTAAGCAAAGTTTTCTCTCCTTTTTTTTCTTCTCTCTCACTGTTCCTCACCATTTGTAGCTCCCTCTCACTCACCCCTTTTGTCTTTGGGATTGTTAGCATAGAATATTAGCATTCCCTCTAACATTACATGGAAAAGTATCCTGGTATCCTCTGATGTAAGGAAATTGTCAATCCTTGTGCACCATGGATTTACTGGCCTTTTAAGGGATAGAGACTTTCAGGCTCTTTTTTGCTAATAGGGATAGTTCACCCACAATTTTTAATTTTGTCATCATTTACTCTCCCCCATGTCATTCCAACCTTGTGTTATTTCCTTTCTTCCATGAGGTACAAATGGAGATCTTAAAGGATTAGTTCACCCAAAAGTGAAAATTATCTCATTATTTACTCACCCTCATGCCATCCAAGATGTGAATGACTTTCTTTCATCTGCTGAACACAAACAAAGATTTTTAGAAAAATGTCTCAGCTCTGTAGGTCCATACAATGCAAGTGAATGGGTGCCAAAATTTTGAAGCTCCAAAATCCACATAAAAAAAATAACAAATCCCTGCCCAATAGGGGGTGATATGCATGAATAAAGTGAACCACCTGGGAAGAATGGGAAGTGATGTTGAGATTGACTGAGCAGGGATGAGAATTTTAGTAAAAAAAAAAAAAGACTTAAATGTTGATCTGCTTCTCACCCACACCTATCATATCGCTACTGAAGGCATGGATTAAACCACTGAAGTCGTATGGATTACTTTTATGCTGCCTTTATGTGGATTTTTGAGCTTCAAAATTTTGGCACCCATCCACTTGCATTTTGAGGACATACAGAGCTGAAATATTCTTCTAAAAATCTTAGTTTCTGTTCTGCAGAAGAAAGAAAGTCATACACATCTGGGATGGCATGAGGGTGAGTAAATCATGAGAGAATTTTCATTTTTGGGTGAACTATCCTTTTAAGCAGAATGTCCCAGCTTCTGATTTCCATGCTTTGATAGTGGATGGCGATGTATACTGCCAAGCTTCAAACAGGACAAAAAAAAAAAAAAAAAAAAAAAACACACAGTAAAGTAGATCTTATGCCTTGTGTTCTATAGGGCTGGGTATTGATACAGATATCCTGATTCCATTTTGATTTACAAGGTCTCAAATCGATTTGATTTGATTCCAATTTGGTTCAATTTGATGCAATATCAATTCATAAGGGTATATTTCTGTTACAATGTCCATTTTGCTCACGTGTAAAATAAACTTTCTCTCTCAGCTAATGCTCTTAATTAAAAAGGGACCTTCTATATAACCCTTCTAGGTACAATTAAAAATATGAATTTTACAAATAATATTTTATTATTAGTTTTTTCATCATATTGGTCACATTTTAGCTTTTGAAAATTTTTCAAATTCAGTCTATTCCATCAATAAATGTCTTGAAATTGCATATATTCATTTATATTTACATGTTTATTATTTACTTGTGTACGTTGATGTGTAGAACACATATTAAATTGGTACTGTGTCTTTAAGACTACCGGCATCAGCCAGTGAGCGCATATAACTGGAGAGGACATTTGTGGTTTCTTTTGCGCATTCATGTCTGATTAGAATAAATGTTTCTTTTTGTTGTTGTTTTTAATCAACAACTGACTGTCTTGACATTATTCAGTGACATATGGATTACATGGATCTCATCTTTGGAAACACAGAAAAAGTTAAACCAACAGTGAAAGGATCTCAGTGCTAATAACTTCTTCACCACTACATTGCTCAGTAACTCATGAGTGAAATCTGAAGGTTTACCAGCCAGTAGCCAGTTACAGACATATTAGACGGAATTTGGTATTTACTTGCGTTTTAGAGGGTTGCCAAATAGAGTAAACGGTCAATCTTGGGATTTAAGAATCGATATCAAGACGGTTCAGACGAAGATCGTGATGCATTGGAAAATCGATATTTTTACACAGTCCTTGTGTGCCATATTCAAAGTCATCTAAAGTCACTACAAGAGCTTTGTGAGAGAAACAGACAGAAATTTAGGTTGTTTCTCAATGATAATCTGCACTGTAGCTCGCAAATTTCACATTGTGATCGGTCACGTGACACACAAGAACCAATGGTGCTTGGCAATGGTGTTACACTTGGCGCAACATGTCTAAAAAAGTCAAATTTTTGTATTAATTGAAAGCAACTATAAATGCGATTTGAGAGCTCAGGCAAAGGGGAGAATCATCTGAAAATAACGGCTTAAATTTTGTCTTGTTCCAAAATTAAGTCATATAAACACTTGAATGATACTTGGTTTTGGAGTTTGGCAATATACTGTAAACCATCAACTTAAAAATTATTTAAAACAAATTATAAAGTGTCAAAACGACATGAAGGTGAGTAAATGATGACATTATTTTCATTTTGGGGTGAACTAGTCCTATTTAAATGGAAGTCTTGAATTGTATTAATTCAGTTTTTATCAAATTTGCAAGATCATTGCAGTGCATATGCTGGTTATACCTGACACACCAGCACTCCAGATTTGATGTCTAGGGTCAAAACATTAGTACTCAACAGGGATTTAGAAAAAAGAACAGAGACATACCTGATCCAAGATGAAGACAAAACAGCCATTGGATTCCCAGAAACAGGTGCCAAGAAAAAAAAAAGAGAGAGAGAGAGAGAGAGAGAGAGAGAGAAAACAGACAGAAATTAGAGTATGGTCAGTTTTTCATAGCTCTCTGCAAATTTTCTGTCAAAATACAAATGGATTGGGAGTCAAGTAACTCTGACCCACGCAGCATGGCGTGTTTAATCAGTCATCAATCACTGTCAACGCTCACTTCCTGTCAACAAAGTTTAAAGTATATACTTCCATTTCATGCTGAGGATTCTGTGTGAGATGACTGGCTTATGATATAGTGAACTAAAGGCAGAGAATCACCTAGTTACAAATCATTTAATTAAAGATTGCAGATGTCTGTCTCAAGTTGTTTAGATGTGTGTGTGTTAAATGATTTGTTTTCCCAAACACAGTTCAACTGAGCAATAGTGAAGCCAATCTGATGATACAAGCTATTCTCCAAACTCAGTGTTGCTTTCAAATTTGCCTTGAATTCCATCAGCAGCCTCAATTATCAGTCAATTGCCCATTAAAAGCAGAAAATCTAACATTGAGAATAGAGTGTGAGCAGAAATGTGACTTCTCACCAAGTCCTGCAAAAAAATACAATTCCTTTGAGTAGATTGGATTTAAGACCAGATATTATTGTTGTTTATTTCTTATTTCAAAGCTTACTCTGTTGTCACAAGAGTCGCGTGCCAGTTGCTGACAGCTGTTTGTGCTGGCTGCAATAATTGTCGTCCAACAAAAATATCTGTGGCTTTTTTCCCCCACACTTAAAAGACTGCTACTGGTAAGATTGGCACACTTACACTTGCACTCTTGATTGGTGTGCATTCCCTTGTAAGGATACATACTATTTGTCTGCTCGCTATGAACCTTCTTTTTTTTTTTTAATTTCAAAGAAAGTCAAAAGCTATATACAGTACATGAACACTATTTTTTTTGTTGTTGTTTTTTTTTACTATAATACATAAGTATTTGATAGAAATAGTTTAAAAACTTAAATTGAAAATAACTGTGATGACCAATTCAATCTCATTTGAACATGAAAAGCAATTCTTCTCTTCTATCTCACAAAATGCACATAAACTATTATTCTATATCTGGGGTTTTCTTTGTTCCAAAGCAGCCTTACAAAGAACATGGCCTTACAATCTCAACAAAAAATATTACAATTATTTTTAATCACAAAACTATATGCAGATTTGTTTTTATTTCTTATGGTTAAAACCCATGTCAATATAATAAAATAATCATTATTAATCTCATGATTTCTGACCAGTCTTTAGAAAGCAAAATGCAACACTAATAATGTAAAATTTGATCAAACCTTTTTTGACACTTTTTCTTTCTTTAAATTTTCCACAGACCCCCTTGACCGCCCTTGTCGCTAAATGAACCTGGACCCCAGTTTGAAAACAACTGTACCATAGGATACTGTCTTGCTGCTAGTGTTCATTCTCTAGCACATTAAAGGGACAGTTCACCCAAAAATGAAAATACTCTCATTATTTATTCACCCTCATGATATCCCAGGAGTGTATGACTTTCCTTCTTCACCAGAACACATTTGAAGAAAAATAGAAAAACATCTCAGCTCAGAAGGTCCTTAAAATGCAAGTGAATGGTGATCCGATTTTTGAAGCTCCAAAAATCACAGACAGTCAGTATAAACATCATTGATATGACTCCAACGGTTAAATTAATGTCTTCTAAAGTGACACAGCCGCTTTTGGTGCGAAAAAGATACATATTTAAGTACTTTTTTAAACTCTAAATCATGCTTCTGTTCTGCAGCGGTATGCGCGTGTGACGTAATCGCATTGGCATATAAAACACGCGAGAACTGAGGCACGTGCGTAACAGCCGGAAGAGCAGTGCTGTTTACAAGTGAGAAGGAGGAATGCTGTACAGTAGCTTCGTTGGTTTTGGTTTAGATCTGTATTTATCTGTTTCTTTACTCGCAATGGTGTGTTTGTGTGGTTATCCTGGATGTCTCAACCGAGAGGAGATCGTTAGATTACGTCCGTGACATGGCAACGCAAATACGTCACACAAGAGACCACATGATCTCCACCCTCTCGTGAAGCTTACCGGAAGCGATAATTTAGAGTTAAAAAGTACTTAAATATTGATATTTTTTCACACCAAAAGCGATCGTATTGCTTTAGAAAACATTAATTTAACCGTTTGAGTCGTATCAATGATGTTTATGCTGACTGTGATTTTTGGAGCTTCAAAAATCGGTTCACCATCCACATGCATTTTAAGGACCTACTAGGCTAAGATATTTTTCAAATTTTCTTTTAATGTGTTCTGGTGAAGAAAGAAAGTCATTCACACCTGGGATATCATGAGGGTGAGTAAATAATGAGAGAATTTTCATTTTTGGGTGAACTATCCCTTTAAGCAATGGTACCCTTATAACAAGAAGAATCTAAGTATGGCTCAAGTAATTTCTAAACCCCATACCCTCTTCTTTACACCATAATGTCCTGTCCTCTTTCTCTCTCGCTATCAACGGCCAAAAACTGCATTGTATTCCAATATTCTACCAAGTCCACCAAGAGCATGCTGGACATGCATGGTAAAAGGAGCCCCATCTGACCCTTGTTAAATCCCATTTTAGTACCAGCAGTGGCTTACTATATAAGAGATCTGTGGTTATAGGTCAATGGTAATTTATTTCCAGCAAAGCATCCAAGTGTTACATCTTCCATCTTTCCCCTTTCATCTGACAGTGATCAAGGCTGTTGTACACCTCCTGGAACATCGTCAAAATGTTCCACTGGCCTGAGGAGAGACAGGGTGCCTCTCTTATAAAGCATTATGGTCAATTTGCACTCCCTAAAAAGAAGGATGTTCTTAGAAGGATTCAATATGTCAACGATGTCAGAGATTTGAATGCACAACAAAAGACAATGCCATGAAAATAAATTGTTTTACTGATCTTAATTTACAGTCACTACATTATGGATTCAGATGAAGACTCATTTGTGGCCCATGCATGGTTAATTTACTGGAAAAAGCTTTGATCTGGACAGTCATTGCTATGCACCCTCATGTTCTGGCTGTACCAGAGATGCTAACTAGCTCCAGAAGTGGAGCAGACCAATGAAACACATTCCATTAATTATTCCATTAAAGCTTTCTTAAAAACTCTGTGCTCTGATGTTTCTTCTGCTCTAATACTGTCTTTTTTTTTTTTTTTCATATTTCATTTGTACAAACTCTTGGCATGATTAACATCTTAATATCGTGAGGGTATTAACAGTCAATAATTTGTTGAATATAATTTCACCCTGGATTCAGGGAGGAGAAATGTCAAATTGAAGCCAAACGGAACACAAATGGAAAGCTTTGATCAGTGATCAACACTCCTCACAGATTTATGTCTTTAAAATTTCCATACAGTTGAATATAACCTTATTGAGTATAGACTGTAAAACTGATTCATGATAATGTAAGGCAGCTTTGTTCAGCCTAAAACAATATAGCAATTTTCCAGGGACTCATGTTCAAATCCAGTGAGGATTCCAAGAAAAATGATACGGTATATGAGGTTATTTATGACATTATTTGGACCTGAAACTGGATTGGATAATTCTGACTCAAAGTAGTTGCAAATGAAGACAGAGGCTGGTGTGCAGATTTTTAAAGATTAGAATGTATTGCTTATCTAAAATTACGTTTTTTTGGAAACACTATATATATATATATAATTCACAGAGAATGCTTTAACCTAATAAATAATTACTGTAAAGGCATTTGTGTAATAAACGACTATTTCGATTTTAAAAATGTTGTATTCTTCAATTTTTCTGTTCATCTAAGTATCCTCCACTTGTAATGGCACCTTATTCTAGAAGTCAGTTTATTCTAGAACCTCAGGTAAAGTGTTATCCCATGCTTTCAGCAGAACTTCCCAAAAATATAATTGGCTTGTAGGTCAATTCTCACAGATTTAACAAGCTTTTCCAACAACAGCAACACCTCAAACTGTAATTCATCAGTTCACTCATTTCTAATCACTCATCATCTTTAAGTTCTTTGTACATTCTTCTCTTTTCTTATTGTTTGCCAGTGTCAGATATATGTTTAGGAAACCCTTCCTAAAAGGCCAACATCCCAGAGTCTTCTCTTCACTGTTGCAGATGAAACTGGTATTTGGCATGCACTGGTCATTGAAGTCGGTAGTATTAAAATAAATAAAATTATAAAATAGTTATTTCAAACAGTCATGATAATTTGCAGATAGGGATGCACCGATACAATTTTTTCTCTCCCGATCCGATTTTGATACGTGAACTCTCAGTATCGGCCGATAAGCCGGTAAGCGAACCAAACTATCAAAGCATCTGAGATGTTGTTTGTGTGGAGCACTTACATATTGCATGCCGCTCTGTGAGCAGAAAAAAGCAGCATCAGCCTGTGCGTGCTATCTATGTGTGTGTGTGTGTGTGTGACACAACAGAGCACCGCTCATTTACTGAAGCACGCTGTGCATGCAGATTATGCAGTTATTTATTAAACGCAGCCTTTTGAGATGCACTAAGCTATCATATGTCTTCAGCAGACTTTAAATGAAATGCAAAAGTCATATGGACTACATTTATGGTGCTTTTCTGGATCTTTTATGCCATTTTTGGAGCTTGACAGTAACAACAATCATTAACACACAGTATCGGATTTGGATCACACTTGTCGGATCGATACCCGATCCGGTTAAAAACGTCAGTATCAGAGCCGATTCCGATCCAGGTACCAGATCAGTGCATTCCTATTTGCAGCATTACTAATGTCTAAGGTAGTGTTTTTAATCAATTTATGCATGTATTAATAAAATATATCACTCTCCCCTTATCTTCTATTGGCCAGACATATTGGTTGCCAACAACTCAAACCATTGGATAAGCCAACTTTGCAATTTTAGAAAATGCTCAACAATGTTGTGATAGCACCAAAGAGCCACAGAGCAGTCGTGAACTAAGTGTTTATATTTTTCAGTGGAATCAACCTATAACTTATTTACTTACTGTAGCTGTAGTTGTCTCTGCATATTAAGTTGGAATGGAAGAAAGTATTTTAATGTAAAAAATACACCACCTTTAATAAGTGAAATTCTAGCAACTCAGTTAAGAAGTTAAAATATTTTGATGCAGAGTGTATGAATGTTTATAATATTTATTCACTCACTTAGGGATGTTCACTGTCTGCATTCTATGCATGAGTAGAAAGGTTCTTGGAGAGAGCAAACATGAAAATGTGATTTATTTCTTTAAAGACCATCATATGGTCAAAATTATTGTGGTCACATTTTTGGGAAGTGACAGAGGCAATTTGAACTTCTGAATCTCATGCCCAAAATTTTGCTCTGTTTGAAACGCCCCATTTAACAGACAATAAAACCAGGCATGTTAAGTTACACCAGCTAAATAATTTAATACTGTATTTGCCACATTCCATCAGAGAAAGAATCATGCTATTGAAAAAACACTACGGTTTTCCACAGCTGATGAACAGCGATGATTGCTATAACTATTTCTTCACTTTGTTTTGACTGGATGCAAAACAGTAACACACTACCAGACCATAAGCACTTTAAGCACTTAAGTAGCTTTCTTTGCATGCAACATGGTGCCAGCAGGTGTGGTGATGGACATCCACTGAAATAGCAAGAGTCCCCATTCAGACGGCGTCTGCCTGTCTCCTTGTCTCATCCCATTTTCTTTCGCTAATAATGGCCAGCTTCCCGATTTAAGAAAATAATCTGTTAATTGGCGGTTGCCTAAGAATTTTTTTTATTCCCACATCCGCATGTCAGAGGCTCTCAACGTCCTTCACAGTGATGTTAACTGTAATGGGGAATCTGTACATTTACTCCTCGCTTCAAGTATCATATCAAATATAGCTACTCGGCCTTGGATTACAGCATGTCCCATGGCTCTGAGAGTCTTCAGACTGGCTAGTTTCTATAAAATGATCTCTCTTGCTCTGAAGAGTACATTCAGAAACACTCTGCATGGATGAGAGGGATCCGCTGCTTGGGAATCTAAACCATCTGGTCAGGGTGAGAGGTTGTAACAGCTGAGGACTAGGGTTAGGCAGCTGGGTGTGTTTAGGAACGACGATGTGTATCTAAACTGCTAATTGCAAAGCCCAGCATATTCTGCTCTCAATCATTATGAGTATAATGAAGCTGTCGTTTTATACCAATCACATAATCTTTTACTCAGATTGTAACTTTCCACAATAACCAAAGAATTAACCACAAAAATCGGATTGTCCAGTAAGGTCAACATCTACCTTCATCAAGCTCTGGTGGGATCTAAGGAACAAAGGCAGATGTGAAGAGAATGGTTGGAATGGAGATTCTTAGAGTGAGTGAGGGCTGAAAAAAAGAATGCTTTTGTTTCTTGTGGTTAGTCCAGTGCCCATGGACCTTTCATGTGTACGATTCGAGCTGGAGAAGCACAGAAGATCGCTAATGGGCACAGAATGAGGCATAAACATATTCCCAGAATTAAACTGGTGAGGGGCAACTGTGGATGGTGGGAGTAAAGTATTCCTACGTAAAGCTTTAATGCAAAATGCGTCATGGCTAAACATTCTGTAACCCCCATGGGTAGACACCTCCCATGAGTCATTCAGTGCTAATGTCCTTGCTGAACAAAACAAAACAAAACAGAACAAAACAAAACAAAAAACAAATCAGCATATACCTGTCTAACATGGTTAGCTGATCTCCCAGCCTAGCCAAGTTGTACTCCGCTGGTTTAGCTCTGCCCAAACCTTTTTAAAAACCAACAAACAAACCAGCCTGATCAGACTCTGAGACCAGCTAAGACCAACAAACCATCTTAAGATGGTTTAGATGTTTTTTTTGTTTTCAGCAGGGATATTCCACCAACTCTTACTCTTAGAATGGATCCAATAGATAGTACTCATGTAATAAACTTCAATCAAATGGAAATTATGATAATCCTTCGACACACGTGTAATACTTTTATTACTGGCATGATTTGCAAAAGAATTGCCCCAAACTCCTGACAATGTTGATTTGGTTACTGGTGATTATTTTATATGCTAGTCTTTTATATAAATATAAAAACAACCCTGTACCTCTACAAGAACATGTATTTTGTCAATACGACCTACATCGTTTCACATTTTTTTATGAGCCAAAGCAGCTGCTCATGTAAAAACAGCTTGTTTGCCTTTCAGCATTTGTCCTCTTCAAATATTGCCAAATATTCCTGCAAATTTCCATCTACCTGGCATAATAAAATTACATTTTGTGTTACTGATTAGTTCATGATACAATCAGCTATGGCCCAGGAGGAGATTGTAATGTTTGTATTTTATGTAAATGCCCCCAGGATTGTGTTTGTGGGTGGTTGTGTGTTTTTCTGTTTGTCGAAGAAGCATTTCTGCTACTGACATTTTTTTTTAATTATGTATAATGTTTTTTTTTTTTTTTTCTCAGTAGTAATACAGCAGGTATGAGATATAACTGAAGATTTCAAACATGACATAAAAGGAAGCTTCAAAAAGCAATTAAAATCTAAGTTTGACAAGGACAAGCTTCCTTTTCCTTTGAATATCCTCAAAAGTTCTTCCACTACATATCACTTACATTTCATATCCATTCATGTTTTAAGAACAAATACCAAGAGCACTGGCATAAATCACAGAAAGAATGAAAAAGAAAATATGGAATATTTACAGTGGTTTTTTTTTTTAATTTATTATTTTTTAATGTTTTTGTTTTTGTTTGTTTTTGTTTGTTTGTTTGTTTTGTTAGTGCAAAGTAGCATAGTAGCATTTTGTTTGTGTGTGTGTGTGTGTGTGTGGGGGGGGGGGGGGGTCTTCCCTTTATAATATTTCCTCTCTTTGTGTGTATACTATTTATAAGAGGGATAATCAGAACCCCAACGTGAAACAGACCCGTCTTTTCACCCTGAAGTCACTATTCATTTTCAATGCTTATTTTTTGCCCCATACAATGAAAGTAAATGGTGACTGAGGCTAATATTCTGCCTAACATCTCCCAAAGACCTTCATATACTGTATATTCATATATGTCACACATTTTTCAGAGCTTTTCAGAGCATAAAAATAGCTTGGAAATCTCTGGTGCTAGTCATTCAAGTAAAGTGTCAAAGAGAGAGCACCAAAAGATGTGCCTGACACTCTGGATAGAATATTTTTAACACTGTCCAGGGTTCATGATTTGTATTTACTAGACCTCCTCGGGAAAGACCGTTCAACTGCCTCTATATAAATCATTCATGCTCTATTGTCTCTGTACACTTGGAAATAATCTTCAAATCTAGAATCATTACATGTTGGTTTAGCGGAATGCATGGTTGAGGTTTGCAAATTTTATAGACTGAGGAGGCCACAGTGAACAGATGTTCGATGATGTGAACTGAAGATAATTGAGTTTGAGACATCCTATTGTTGTCCTGTCAATGTCCTGATGAATAACCATATAGATGATCTCAAAGGGTCAGAAGGAAAAAAGGTAGTTCCCACCCCTTTTCCTGGAGGCACCCCAACACTACACATTTTGGTTATTTCCCTAATCAGACACACCTGATTCAACTCATCAGCTCGTTAGTGGAGACTCCAAGACCTGAATTGGGTGTGTCAGAAAAGGGAGTGATACAAAATGTGCAGTGTTGGGGGGCCTCCAGGAACAGGGTTTAAAGAGGTCATCCTCTTGTAGATTTACACTCATATATGATTTTTATTTTAAATCAAGATTGGGGCCTGTAAACAAGGGCGGGTTTATGATTTCTGAGACCCCAAGCAACCGACCAAGCCGGGGCCCCATTTCGAAAATGTTTGCTTAAATTACATAAAATGCATTTTAAATCATAATTTTAAATTCATCCTATCAACCACTGTAGCCAAGTACATTCAAAATGTTTAATTAAATAAAAATCTTGTTAAAGATAATTAATGCATGTTTTCCAGTTTTTCCACTATACAGTGAAAAAAAAAAAAAAAACTATATTTACCTACATATATTTTTACAAAACAATGTTTGTGTGTGTGTGTGTGTGTGTGTGTGTGTGTGTGTGTGTGTGTGTGTTTGTGCAAAACCTACTACTTCACCCAGTAACATTTTGGAATTCAGTTGTTATTTATTAATATTATAACCCAACAATTATTTATTGTTGTCCAGTTTGCCATTATAATATGATACAGTATTATTATTACTTTGAGGATTTGTTGTATACAATAGTAATATATTCCTGTCTTATTTACTTTACTTTCACCTGGAGTTTATATTCTGATGTTAAGGCTGTATTTTATGTAAGCATCGTAGGCAACATTCGTATTGAAACAATAAACATACAAGGCACGGCAGCCCCTCAGCACACTAGAGCAGAAGGAAAAAAAAAACATTGCCGTTTATCATGCACTGAAACTTTGCTTGTTGCAGAACAATCTAGAATAATGTTAAATATTGTAACAGTCCCCTCTTTGCAACCTGAACTTGTTCAGAACATTAAATCTTTGTGACACTTGCGCTAAAAAAAACAAAACAATTTAGACACAGTGCAACGACTGAAACAGAACGCAGGTGTCTCGGCATACATTTTTGAAACCTGAAGCTCTTATTAACTTGACACAGTGTCTAAAAATGTGCCAGTCCTCCATGAGACACTGAAGAAACCCAACGTCCGTGGCCCCACACAATTGCGTGGTTTGCGTGGTGGTTAAAACCGCTACTGCCCACTTGTTCTTGTCCTTTTAAAACTCTGGAAAATGTGAGCTCTTGGAGGGGCTTTAAACTAGCCTCAGTGAACTGTCGTATTATTTGGTGATAGATTCTTGTTGAAAAGTGTTCTTGGGCTGCCCTGAACTGACTGGCAGAGATGAGAGTATACTAGATGACCTATGACTCATAAACGTTCATTGTGCTATGCCAGCAAATACCAAATGATTGCTATAGTCTGTATTAAGGCAGCTGCCGGATGGCAACACGCCACCAATGTGCCAAATCCCCTTCTTCATGTCATCATTCACTGCTGAAGCATGACATATCTACCTAGACCTAGACTAGACCTTCCTGTGCCTCTTTATTTTCCCTGGTTCAATTGATATCGTTATGCACATTTAAATTAAAATGATACAAAGACAGAACAAGCTTGGAGGACACCAGTGTGAGCATACCAGACAACAAAAAGCAGGTGTTTGTTGGAGTTCAGGTATTAGAGTAGGTATTGTTTTCTGAACGCTTATTGGAATACATTGTACTGTAATTATACTGTATTTAGTTGCATACTTAGATTAACATTTTTTTAAATTTACTCTGATATCTTATGATTCATGCATGATGCTGCTATTGACTCTGTGGGGGGTTTCTGTTTCAGAGAGAAACATGTGGAAATGTTTTAAAAGTAGAGAAATGCAATAGACCAGATACATTACTTTTCTAGCTGTCAAAATGATGGAAGGCCTTTTGAGTTATCCGTCAATGATTTTGTTATTGTGTAAATGACAATAAAACATTTCAGTTTTGATGAAAATTTCCAACTAAAAAGTACTTGTTCTTGTTACCGACAGCAACTAGTAGTGTGTTTTTATGCTTTTTTATAGTATTTTTTATATATTTTTAAGTCTGTTAATGTAGTAAAGAATTATGCGTAGAGGCACTATGTGTCAGTACTTACCATCAGTACTTGCCATCAGTAAAATATTCTGGCTCGGCCTGCATGCCCCGAAGAATTTTTCCATTTGGCCCACTTGTTGATTAAGTTGAACAGCCCTGCTGTACAGCATCGCTCTCACTATGACCCAAATGCCTGAATCTGCTCATTAAAATTGTAAAAGTGTGCTTGACTACACTGCGTGTCTGTATGCCCGGTTATAACATTCTACTCTATAATTTGATCATCATTTGATGAATTATGCTGCCAAGATTATTTTAAATACAATTGTGTTTACCACCTGCTTTCCGTGGGTGGTAATAGCACAATGTTAATTGCGCCAGGCAAATAGAGCTGACTTTTGTGAATAAGGCAAAATCTATAATAGACCTAGCCAGTCCCAAACCTGTATGACTTTCTTTCTTTCATGGAACACAAAAGTTGATATTTGTAAAAAACCTTCGTAGTCACCATTAACTTTCATTTTATGGAAAAAAGATGAATGACGGTAAATGCCGACTGACACTAACATTCTTCTTAACATCTCCTTTTGTGTTCCATGGAAGAAAGAAAGTAATACAGGTTTGAAACAACATGAGGGTAAGTGAATCATGAGAGAATTATCATTTTTTGGGTGGACTATCCATTTAATTTATATACATGGGGCAGCACAATACCAGCACAGATAAACTGGACTGTGAGTTTGTGAATACACTGAAAAACCGTGCACAAAAATATCAAAACTATATTTGCCTTCTGTATTGAAAAGAAAAATGAAAGCACTCTAGAAACTTGCCAGGGTTTAGGAAGGTTGACCAGCTTACAGAGGTACAGCGGTTAACCTTTATAGGGCCATGTAAGAATTATTAAGGAATAATCTGCAATAAAAGTACCCATACAAGACAGACCATACATAACCTTAGGGCAAAGGAGTAAAGCTGCCACCAGTCAGTAAAATACTTTCGGTTTAATTTTCGCTGCCATAAATGGTCGTATCTACTCTAGGATTGAAAGTGGCTATTATGATTTAAGACTTATGGAGACCATCAAGGGGAAGAAGTTAGTGGGCGTACAATTTACTACCACAACAAGAGTCCTTATTTTCACTCACGGTCCAGAGGTGGTTAGAAAGTTTTCAGCACTGAGATTTTTTTGAATGAGAAATTAAGCCATGCAGAAGTGTAAACACTTTTGCTTTCCAATCAAGTCAACCACACTCAGCTTTATGATAAATAGCAAGCGGCCTGTGGATACAGGCAACATTATGCATTCTCAGTGTGTATGAAGTGAGACGATTGGAGGTGAGTACATATTTATGTTAGAATTGGAGGCAATGCTCTGTTTTGATTTCCTTGTGTCAGAGAGAAGCAGGCATATCAGTTATCAGAATGTGCCTCTGAGGAGGACTGTGTGCATAGAAATGCTTGTTAATTGCATATGAAGATTTAGCTAAGCAAAGGATACATAAATGGACCGGAATGGAATACAGTCGTGACTAAACCAACACAAGCTGAAAAATGTAGAGGCTTTGCACAGTACCAACTATTATGACAAAAAACATTGGATACATATTTTTATTTTCAAAAGTTTTTCATAGCATGACTTATCAGTTAAAAGGTGCATGTTTGACAGCTCTCATACAGAACTGGGTCCCAATAGGGGATTTCTTGTTCCAATTTGCAAAGCATTTTCACACATTTCCATTTTGGGTACAACAAATAACAGCTCTAGCAATTTAAATTTTTTCCACTTAATATGTGTAAATGAGTTACGTACAATTATAGCAAGCAATTTTACAGATGTCATTTCACTCTAAACACTATAAAAGGCCTGTCTTCTTATGGGCCTAAACCCCCAGCCATATTTACAATGGAAGGTGGAAGAACCACACCACAATTTTCTGGGAAGATGGTGCCCATTTTGCCAGCCATTTCTACTGGATTTATAACAGGTATGAGATAAACAGCAACTGTTCTCAAATCAGGAAGCCTCAACATCTACTGTATGTGGAGAGAACCAAGCAAGAAGATAGCTCATTTTAACTTTTAACTTTGAGCGCACAGCATGTTGGAGATTTACAAGACTAGATTACAAGTTTGAAGGTTGAATGCTGTTTTTAACCTAGCCTAAGATTACAGCATCAATAAGTGGGCTTTTGGAAACTAGATATGATATATCAACTGGGGCCATTGTGGCAGCTGTGGTTCAGGTTGTGACTTCCAGTGGGCCCCACAAAATCTCACCCTGCACACGCACACAGTCTCTGTGGTGTCACCACATCCTACTTTGTCATTTCATTGCATGAGAGCCAGAAGAAAAAACACATATTCATTGTGTGTGTTAGAGGTTCATAGAAAACATCAAAGAGTGAAACCTAAGAGAGAGACATGGAAATGAGAACAGAGATTTTTGATTTATGGTCCATCAAACAGAACTTCCAGTTTTTACCCCTTACTCTCTAAACAGCATACATTCAAATAATCAGTGTTTGGGATTAACAACTAACAGGCAGAATTGTACTTATCATACAACAGCTTACAGGAGTGGCTTGAATACTGTTTGTATCAACAAACTTTTCGAAGTGAAGCTCCTTTTCTTTTCTCATTCTAGCTGATAACAACACCTGTAACCATAGTGACAGTGATTAAAGTAAATATCAAAGATGACGACTTCCATAACACCTAAAACTCTCATCACAATTTACACAATGTTATTTAAGAAACACATTCAATCAAGGCGCAAGTTCATCCATCAATCTTAACCAACTGTGCAGCATTTGGGTTGTCCCCAGAACTAACAACAGTATTCTTCTGCTGTGTGAATGTAGACTTAAAACTGGATTACACTACACAACTTTAATCCTGAATTTTGCCCAGAAGTTTTGTTGGGCCGAGTTGGAGCTAGTCGAGACTAGTCAGCTCCAGTCTGCAGACTGTGGGACAGTTGGAGTCAGAGGAAATCGCATAGCAAATTATGGGTACATACTCTGATATCTTGTCCCTGATATCTGATTCCATCTAGTCATAGGATAACATGTTTGATATTTTTGAGCTGACTGTCCACGACTACAAAGGAAATCCTGGCATAGTGTATGATGCTCCATGTGTCAAATCTAAAGTCATATGGTGAGCAGCCAATGAAAATTGAGCACATGGGGCATTCTTGAAGCTCAAGAAATAGAGATGGCAAAACATCATTCAAAATCACCTGATTTTAAATGCATCTTCCCATGCAAGACCGCAATCAAATGCACTTGGCCAGTGTCTTTCGCATCTCAGAACACAGAGTAGCATCAACAACAACAGCGGCAGCCTGTATCCATGTTTGTTAATATCTGTCATGTGGCTTCTGTATGAGTTTGTGATCAGATGGGATCGATTTGAAAGTCAGGTAGTGTGATATCACCAGTCATATGTGTGATGGCCAGTGTGGCAGTGGGGGCATGGTCGAGTGTTTGTCTGGAGAGAGAGAAAGCGGTAAGGGTGCATACACCTGAGATATGTTGATTATGATTAACACCTGTTTTCAATTGTAGTGAGCTTGGGGAGAGTGGCATAAAAGTGACCACGCCAGCACCAAGGAGTGAGAGAGAGAGTCAGGGAACAAGAGTCCTGCCATGAAGCTGAAGTGTAGATGTGAAACTGAAGTGTAAATGTGAAGCTGATTTGTAATTGTGAAGTTGATTTATTGTGAAGCTATAAGCCCAGAAAGTTGCCAAGTTGCAACAGGAATTTGCAGATGTGTTTTGCCCTCTGCCAGGTCTTCCAAACCTCATCCAGCACCACATCGAGACCAAGCCGGGGGTAGTGGTTCATAGCCGTCCTTTCGGATTGCCCGAGCACAAAAAAATAGTTCGGGAAGAATTAGATGCAGTGCTCAATATGGGGGTAATTGAGGAATCCCACAGCGATTGGTCCAGCCCGGTTGTTCTGGTTCCTAAGAGAAACAGGTCTGTGCGGTTCTGTGTGGATTATAAAAAAGTCAATGAGGTGTCTAAATTTGATGCCTACCCAATGCCTCGTGTTGATGAGTTGCTCAATCGGTTGGGCACTGCTCAATTTTTTTCGACACTGGATTTGACAAAGGGTTATTGGCAGACCCCCTTGACACCAATATCCCGTGACAAAATGGCCTTCTCCACACCGTTCGGATTACACCAATTTGTGACACTCCCATTCGGTTTGTTTGGGGCCCCGGCTACGTTTCAGCATCTCATGGACCGAATCCTCAGACCGCATTCGGCTTACACCGCTGCCTATTTGGATGATATCATCATTTACAGCAATGATTTGCAGTGGCACATGCAGCATCTGAGGGCGGTTCTGATGTCGCTGCGATGGGCGGGACTCACAGAAAATCCAAAGAAGTGTGCGAATGGGCGGGTGGAGGTATGGTAACTGGGGTTGCACTTGGGCCATGGGCAGGTGCATCCCCAAATTGACAAGACTGTGGCAATTACGACCTGCCTGAGACCCATGACCAAAAAGGGGGTGAGACAGTTCCTGATAAGGGTGAATACACCTGAGCCAGATTATGATTAACACCTGTTTACAATTCTAGTAAGCTTGGAGAGAGCGGCATAAAAGTGACCCTGCCAGTGCCAAGGAGTGAGAGAGAGTGTCAGGGAACAAGTGTCCTGCCATGAAGCTGAAGTGTAGATGTGAAGCTGAAGTGTAAATATGAAACTGATGTGTAATTGTGAAGATGATTTATTGTGAAGCTGTAAGCCCAGAAAGTTGGCAATTAAAACCCTTACCTGTGTGTGGAGAAATCCAGTTCCCTGTGTCCTCTTTCCCTCTTGCCGTGAAGTCTTTTACAGCCAGTTTTGTCTGTAGCAATTTTCAAAGTCGGTAAGTGTATGATGCCTAGTATTTGAAAATCAGTTCAGACTTTAAACGTTGTGTATTGTAAACCAAACATGCAATGACGATACACAGAGATGTGGACTGTCTGCATTTAGCGAAAATATGTGCAGCACATAGCCAGTCTGCACAAATGCTGATGACGAAATTTGGGTCAAGTATGCATTGCACGTTTCGATCAGTAACACTTACAACCGAAGTATACTTTGGTCTTAAGGTCCAGGTCTACTTCATTTTTCTGTGTTCTGGATCAGATCGCACCATGTCGACAGCATTGCCTTACAAAATGTATGCTCTTTTGACTGCAAGCAAATATGAATGCGTTTGATGCATGCGCACTACAACTGCTTTGTAATACTCCTTTAATACAGTCAACAACAGGCGCATGCAGTGACGATGTGAACAGACAAGGACTGTCCGCATGTCGAGAAACTCTAGGCCACATGCAGACAGTCTGTGTGAAATTTGCATCACCCATACTGTGTGCATTCTAATCAGCAACACAGACAACCAGAGTTTACTTAAGTGACCATGCAACCATGTTGTTGTATGCAGGGTCGCATTAACGCACAGGCTTACAAGCCCAGAGGCCAACATCTCCCATGGGGCCGAGCTTGCGGTGTCCACCACCCCATTTTCCCAATCCAGGTTCGCGGGAGGAACGTGTCTAAATGCTTTCAGCGGGAGACACAGATGTTGGGACGGAGACGGTAGTGCATGTAACGCATGTTCACACAGCAGTCCCCACCATCTGGTTGACAACTGGAAGGGGGCCTCTGTGGAACAGGGAGCCCATGGGCCCAGTGGTACATTAAAGTGCCCCTGATTGTATGACTCAATTGTAGTAAAATAAGTTTTGCCCCATCAAATATATCTAAATATTTTCTACACACATACTTCTAAATGGGTACAGCCCCCCACCAACACTACACACACATACAGTATTTTTGTGCATGCAAACTATAGCTCCAGTATGTGACCATTCATGAACTGGAAATATCTGGGTCAGAAGGATATTTCAGTGACTTCATGTGGTTGTGAGTAAATGTACCATGTGACTGTATGTCTCTGTCTGACAAAACACAGGGAGATGAGATGTGTGGATGAGGGATATTTACAGTGCTGTGACACTGACTGTAAAATGCCATGATTTCTGAGGACTGGCTGTTAACAGAGACACCTGCTGTTGGACAAACACCAAAAGGCATTCTGGGACAAGACCCCAGGGCCCTGCACTGGGTCACAAGGCAAAGGACGGATGCCAAATATGATTAATAGTGGTCAGGAGAAGAGTTATAACCAGGTCTTAATGAGAGACCTTAATGTTAGGATATGAGTGGACAACACATCCAAGACAACAGATTCTTGGACAGTATAAGGATCAGACAATATTTATTTTCTTTCATTTGTGCTCCTATTGTTGTTGGTTCTCTATTTGTGTGCTTAGTCAATGACTGTAATTTCCTCATAATTAATTATAGTGAACTGTTGCCAAGGAGGAGCTGTTTCATGTAGAGCTTGTATTGTTCCCCTAACAACAATCAAGATAAATGTCTTTCTGCTCTGTGTATGTTACAGGTCCAATATCCTCTCTTGTTCAGACTGAGGGAGAGAGAAAGGAAAAGAAATAATGAAAGAGGGGGAGAGAGAGGTTCCACATTCCTGGTTCATTGCTCACCTGCCATCTGTTGTTCTTGTCTGGGCCAAAATAGATTTGTTCATACAACAACACAGGAAAAAAGATGGACCTGAAAAACTGATATCCTGATATCCAATTTTTCCAGTCTCTTCCGCTGTCTTTCTTCAACTGCAAGATTAAAGTCACAGAATTGTGATTTCTTATATGGCACCTTTTAATATGTCTGCCAACACCTGTGTTACCCTACTGCGACTGTATCTGGATTTGTCCTTTTGTGCAGACCTGAGAACTAGATTAGCATTTCCTGAAGGAAATACCAGTGCTTGCAAGGCAGCAAAAGGCTATAGTTAATGTTTTAAGTAAGTGTATTGTCATGACACTTCACACGTTATTTTCTATCTGCTGTGAAGGAGAATTAACCAAACTGATTACACTGTAAATTCGGTGACATAGGTCGGAAAAGCTCCTGCTGAAATCGGCCGGTGCATACAGAAATTCGAACTACATGCCCCCAGTGGCCAAAATTGGAATTGTTGTTAAACATGTGAGTTCCAGTTTCCAGGTAAAATGTTCATAGAGTGGCAACAAATGCAAGTTGTATTTTTACTTGTAAATGATGTAATACAGTCAACAGGAATGCATATTTTATTAACCCTACACCCTAAACAAAACCCCAACCCTAAACCTCAGTTGAGTAAAACTTTTATTTTAGAGGGAAAATGCAACCTCCGAATCACGGCCATAATTTTTTGTGAATGCGATAACCGTTACCATTGGACCAGAACACGTGTCTCGGAGGTTGCACGTGCAACACGCTATCAGTAGTGCTACAGGAAAGCATAAACACATTTGAATTGATGCAAAAATGTCTGATGGGAGATGGTATTTGTGAGTAACTCGTCAGAATAGGGTCAATTTCAAGTTATTGAAACATTCGGTAGCAACATATGGATTTTCCGAGTGATCATGCTGAATCAACACAAGCAACATCTTTGCAGAGTAAAGGCGGGCGGCTTTATGGTTAAAAATACCTGTTCAAACAAATTAAGTGTGCAAGAACATGTAAGAAAGACCAATAACAATTCAATATGCAATTTTTATAATGACATCATCATTGTGGGTCAATGGAAGATTTTTTTTTTTATTTAAAGGGATAGTTCACCCAAACATGAACATTTTCTCATTATTTACTCACACTCATGACATCCCAGATGTGTATGACTTTCTTTCTTCACCAGAACACATTTGAAGAAAATTAGAAAAATATCTTAGCTCAGTAGATCCTTAAAATGGAGTTAATTAACAGTGGTTCAGGAGGAGCATGCTAATTTTAATCGGACAAATCACAGCAAGCATGCAGGAGTATATAAGCTGCCACTTACTTGCTTCCTGTGACAACTCTCCTGTCATGACAGTCTTTCCAGCATTTGGCCCCGCCCATTGCCCATGAACAGACCCAGGCATTCGGATCATTGGATGCAACTTCACTGCAAAGCATTCAGCTCCACCAGAACAGCTTTTTCATCTATCACAGCAGCTCTTTTGTTTTTAGCAGTATTGACGGCTACCATGTTAAGTGTTATATTTTTTACCCTGTCTTTCTTTCTATGCTCCATTCACCGAAGCAGTTTATAGCGTGAATTTGCTTCCGCAAAATGGCTCTACGACTGCTCATACGTTCTCTTATCTAAACTTTCCACCCAGAAAGCAGTGCGAGCTGCCCCCGCGAACGGCGCCGTTCCGGTTTCTTGCCATTAGAGTTCCATTTTTATTTTGAAGCAAGAGAAACAAAGATAACTGTAACTATTCAATCCAACCACCATTTCAACCCTCAGCATTTTAATCAGGTTCTGCCGCACAGATGATTCCTGTCAGCCTCATTACCTCGCCACAGCTTGTTCAGGGCGTGCTCTATCCAGCGATTGTTCGTCATCTTCTAACATGAATATCATGATTGTTTCTCCCTCCAAAGTGCCCTTTCGAGCATGATTTATTCCATTCTGAACACAGGGGCATCATGCAACAGAGAACTCCTTCCAATCGACCGATAATCTAATGATAACTTCTTTTCAAACCAACGCAAACATTTTAAAGCAAGCTCGCTGCCACACAGCACTCACTCTGACCATTCCACAGCTCACTGCAGTTATACACGGCCTCTGTCTGAACAGACACAGTGCAGCCCACTATCCAGTGGCCATGGAGCTAACTTTTCACAGATTATTTCTTATTTCACAGGGTTGTGAAATGTCTTCCTAGTATAAGTTTCACCTAAATATGACTATTTAGTCTTTTCTACAGCAACGCCTGAAATTGCGCCTTCCGCAGGGGTTTCACCAATATTACTTCCAGCATTACCTACCGAGGAGCCAAAGATGCAAACATTTTAGTTGTTAAGGAAGCACAACTGTGGTGCTCCTGCCTTTGGCTCAAAACATCCTTAAGCAGCACAAATGTGCTGTCCACGTGCCACAACTGCAGCGTATTTTGGGTCATACAACAAACTCCCACGACACCGCAAATCAACGCAAATGTGCTGTCCATGTGCCGCAACTGCGGTGTCTTTTAGGCCGTGTGCCTAAACCTCCGCCATGCGACAAACTCCCACCACACCGCAAAGCAGCGCAAATGTGTTGACCAGGTGCCACAACTGCGGAACATTTCAGGCCGTGCCACTAAATCTCCCACAACTCTTCAATCATGTTTTCTGTTTCCTCTTATTAAAAGTCTAGGGGCATAGCTCATAAATATATACCCATCACAAACCACAATTCGGCAAGGTTCTTTACTCTGCGCCACCCCGCCATTCGAATGCAGTGTGGGCTCTCGCGTTCGGATGCAGTGTGAGACTATGCAATTTGGCCACAGGTTTTCCTGTTTGAATTGCAGTGTGGGCCCTCCCGTTCGAACGCTATGCAGGCTTTCCCAACAAATTGCAGTGTGGGCTCTCCCATTCGAATGCAGTGTGAGCCTCAGCGCATTGGTCACATGCTCTCCCGTTCGAATCGCAGGGTGGGCTCTCCCAATCGAATGCAGTGTGAGATTTCATGTCATTCACTCCATAGGCTCTCCCGTCCGAAACGCAGTATGAGCTCTCCCGTTCGAGTGCAGTGGTGGTGCAGTAATCTTAAGAGCCTTTAGCATTTCCCGTTAGCCTTTGCATTGGCATTTCTTTGCTCATGGTTAAAATGAGCCCAGCAAATAATAAACAGAGCCTGATATAACCTCCAAAATAACCTGGTGCTTTCCTTACAGGCGTGTGTAAATGTAATAAATCCATGTGTGCCCCACATGATTCTGCCGCAGCAGCGGCCCACTTGGTACCACCGCAGCAGTGCCCCACTTAATACTGTGTGACAGGGGTCACTCTTGGGAGCCCGAGACACCTCTGGTCTTTGATAAAAGGCCAATGAAAATTGGCGAGTGGTATTTGTATGCCACTCCCCCGGACATACGGGTATAAAAGGAGCTGGTATGTAACCACTCATTCAGATTTTCTCTTCGGAGCTGAACGGTCATGCTCACTGAGCTGAATTCCCACAACTGTTCATTCACCTTTGCTGGATCTGATGGCGCATTTCAGCAGCTTCTCCCCACTCTGCACTGGTGCAATGCAGAGAATGCCCCTGGGAGCTTCGGCAGAAATAAGAGTATATTTCTCTAAAAGAGTATATTTCTCTAAAAGAGCGGCACACACGGAACGTCTTTTTAAAGACGCGTCTTTTTAAAGATGCCTTTCCGATTGTGTGTTATTCCTGGTTGCGCTCGTTATCTCTCGCCTTCTGACAGTCACGATCACTGTCTTTCGTGTCTGGGCACTGCTCACGTGGAGACAGCGTTCGTGGATGGTCATGTTTTCATTGCGAGGACATGTCCATGGCAACGATGCGGTCACGGCTCGCCTTCGTAAGAAAGCATGCCACCCCAGAGGCTCCCCGCCTCAGTCCTTTTAGCCACGGGTATGAGGCCAGCGCGGCTAGCTCCCGGATGAGTCCGCCAGCTCATCTCACGGTGAGTTCGACCTCTTATTCAGAGCCAGCAAAAGTGATGAGCTCTCGAGCACAGCATCGGAGAGCGGGCTCGTCCAGTCGGATGCAGAAGCCTCAGCTGGGCTCCTCCCTTCGGGGATGATTGCCAAGTCACAGGATGACGCGGAGATGACGACATGCTTTCCTGGGCAGCCGCGAGCGTCGGCTAGAGTGGAACCCTCTGCCTGGAGTTCGGTCCGGGCTACTCTCATGTGATCCTGAGACCCCGACCAGGCTATGTGCCCAAGGTTCCCACGACCCCTTTTAGGGACCAGGTGGTGAACCTGCAAGCGCTGCCTCAGGAGGAGGCAGACCCAGCCTTGTCGTTGCTGTGTCCGGTGCACGCTTTACGCATCTATTGGGATCGCACACAGAGCTTTAGGATCTGAGCAGCTCTTTGTCTGCTCTGGTGCACAGTGGAAAGGAAGCGCTGTCTCCAAGCAGAGGATCGCCCACTGGCTCATTGACGCCATAACTATGGCATATCACACCTGGCTGGGCAACACCCAACACCTTTGCAAGGTTCTACAACCTCCGTGTGGAACCGGTTTCATCCCAGGTAGTGGCACGCAATACAAGCAGATAAGCCCGGGATAGCCAGCCGGGTGTATTGCTTGCACATAGCGCCTTCCACTTCCTTTTGAGCTGAAGACGTGTGCCATTAATTCCCAGTAGTGTTCACAAACATTGTTCCCTGGTTGACTTCCTCTGAGCCCTGTGGCAGAGAGACTCGCTGCCGGCCCAGTACATGTGCTAACTAAGAGTCCTGTTCTGGGGTAGGTGCACCGCATGTGGCGGTTCCCTGTAAGGCTAACCCCATGCGATTTATATCTTCCGCTAGTTCGTTTCCCTGTTGGCAAACTGTGTCTTCCTTGGGCAGAGCCCCTCTGGTTGGAAAGACCATGTGACATATTTTTCCACTTAAATACCACCCCCCCCCCCTTTGGGCAAGGTGTAGTCTCCATGGTGTCTTCCCCTTGGGAGGGACACCCCCCGACTAGACCTGGTGGCCCAGTCGGATAATCCCCCTTCTTTTTTAGGGAGTGGAAAAAAGAAGAAGAAAAGAGGCCACGACTGGGTTAGCCTGTCTCTATCTTTTGGGTAGTCGACTTGTCCCCAAAGGGCCGTTCGACACTCTTAACTATGTTGGGGGAGGTTATGTGTCGACCTGGTGTGCTAGCTATGAGGCACACAGTAGTCAGCCCACCACACACCGCCAGTTCACATAACACAGTTCAGCCAATTGTGGCATTTTGTATAGGGACCCTAGTGTAACTACAACGTAACGTCGAGTGAGTGACAGATAGGGAACATCATGGTTACTTGTGTAACCTCCGTTCCCTGATGGAGGGAACGAGATGTTGTGTCCCTCCTGCCACAACGCTGAACTACCCACTGAAATGGCCGGACCTTATATCGGCTCCTCAGCATAAAACCTGAATGAGTGGTTGCATACCAGCTCCTTTTATACCCGTATGTCCGGGGTAGTGGCATGCAAATACCACTCACCAATTTTCATTGGCCTTTTATCAAAGACCAGAGGTGTCTCGGGCTCCCAAGAGTGACCCCAAGTGTCACTACATCGACACAACGTCTCATTCCCTCCATCGGGGAATGGAGATTACACAAGTAACCATGACAATTTCTCTAGCACTCTTCATAGTGTCGCCCCCCTTCGATTAAAGAAAAAAGCCCCGCATCATGGTACAATGATCACACTCATGCTCTCAAGAGAGCAGCTCGGAAAATGGAGCGCAAGTGGAAGAATACAAAATTAGAGGTATTTCACGGTGCATGGAAGGATAGTGTCTGTAGCTACAGACAGGCACTAAAAGCTGCCAGGTCAGCATATTTGAGCAAACTCATAGAAAATAACCACAACAATCCTAGGTGTTTATTCAGTACTGTGGCTAAATTGGTTGGGAATAAAGCCTCACCTGAACCAGATATTCTGCCGCAGCACAATAGTAATGACTTCATGAATTCCTTTACTTATAAAATTGAAATAATCAGAAATAAAATTGGAATTATGCAATCATCTGTCACAGTGTCACAATTTTCCTCACGTTCTACTTCAATCCTTCGCCATTTTAGGTCATGAAAAGCTAACAAAACTTATTGAAACATCAAAAGCCACAACATGTATGTTAGATCCAATACTAACTAAGCTCTTAAAAGAGGTATTCCCTGTAATCTCAGAACATCTTCTTAATATTATTAACTCCTCACTATCCTTAGGACATGTCCCAAGAAACTTTAAAATGGCAGTTATCAAAACGCTTATTAAGACGCCACAACTTGATCCTGGAGAACTGGCAGATTATACACCGATTTCAAATCTCCCTTTAATGTCAAAAATACTAGAAAAGGTAGTGTCCTCTCAACTGTGTTCATTTCTACAGTGAAATAGTATATATGAACAATTTCAGTCAGGATTTAGGCCCCATCACAGTACAGAGACTGCACTTATCATGGTTACAAATTACTTGCTCTTCTCATCTGATCACGGCTGCATTTCACTTCTAGTGCTTTTAGATCTTAGTGCTGCCTTCAACACGATAGATCACAACATTCACTTGAATAGGCTAGAGAATTATGTAGGCATCTGTGGACTTGCATTAGCACGGTTTAGGTCCTATTTAGCAGACCGCTACCACTTTGTCTATGTAAATGAGGAATTGTAAAACCAAACAAAAGTTAAATATGGAGTGCCACAGGGATCAGATTTAGGGCCTCTGCTTTTCTCCTTGTATATGCTTCCCCTGGGAGATATTATCAGGAATCGTGGAATAAATTTCCACTGTTATGCTGACGATACCCAACTTTATATTTCTTCAAAAACTGATGAAATTTCACAATTCTCCAAATTAGCAGAGTGTATCAATGAAATCATAGATTGGATGGCCAGAAATTTCCTTCTACTCAATTCCGACAAAACAGAGGTACTAATTATTGAACCAAAAACCTCTAAAAACAAGCTGCTAAAATATAATTTGACTGTCGATGGATGTACTGTTACATCGTCTTCAACAGCAAAAAAACTTAGGTGTTATATCCAATCTGTCCTTTGAAAATCAAATTACCAATGTTTGTAGAACAGCATTCTTCCACCTAAGAAATATTGCTAAATTACAACACATGCTCGCTGTTGCTGATGCCAAAAAACAAATTCATGTGTTCATTACCTCAAGACTAGATTTAAATTAAATATTACTTTGACTGTTCAGTCGGTTCCCGCCTCCTCCATGCCCATCCTAACCCTGTTACAATAGACTATCAATTAATTGCCAAAAAAAGCCTTCATCAGCCAACTAACAAAGGACAATGCATCTATGTGAACTTCTGCAGTTAATCCAGGATGAACTTCAAAGACATTAGTCATTAATCTTACAGTTCTTATAAAATCTTTGTTTAAATACTGACCCTTAACACTTACTTAGTTTAATAATTTTAAACCAAGACTTGCACTATACATAAGTAATATTGGCATTATATTCATGATGTTAGCCAGAGGGGAACTGGCTCCCACAGTGAGCCTGGTTTCTCCCAAGGTTATTTTTCTCCATTAACCAGCATCTTATGGAGTTTTGTGTTCCTTGCCACAGTCGCCTTCGGCTTGCTTACCGGGTTTCTAAATATAATTATTATTAAATTACTTATTTTTAAACACAATTCACAATCGTATTTTATCAAACTACACAATGATGACTCTAAGACATTATAGATATTACAGTTTCATTTTCTGTTAATGCATGATTTTCTGTAAAGCTGGTTTGAAATGTTGTGTGTTGTGAAAGGTGCTATACAAATAAAAATAACGACTTGACACAAACACTTTTGTTATGAAAAAGATAAATATTGAAGTAATTTTTTAAACTCTAAATCATGCTTCTGATCAGCAGCACGAAAGGGTGGAGTTAAATTGGTCTCTAGTGTGATGTATTCACGTTGCCATGATACAGACATAATCTCACGTTCTCCACTTGGTTGAGACATCCAGAATAAGCAAACAAATGCACCACTGTGAGTAAAGAAACAGATAAATACAGATCTAAATCAAATCCAACCAAGCTACTGTACAGTGTTTCACTTCACTTGTAAACAGCACTTCTTTTTCCGGCTGTGGCACACGTGTGCCAGTTCTTGCGTGTTTCAAGTGCCAGTCTGATTATGTCACACTCGTCACACATGATTTAGAGTTTAAAATAGTACTTACTACCACCCCTGGAGTCGCGAGTTTGAATCCAGGGCATGCTGAGTGACTCCAGCCAGGTCTCCTATGCAACCAAATTGGCCCGGTTGCTAGGGAGGGTAGAGTCACATGGGGTAACCTCCTCGTGGTCACAATTAGTGGTTCTTGCTCTCAATGGGGCACGTGGTAAGTTGTGCATATATCGAGGAGTGTAGCATGAGCCTCCACATGTGGTGTCTCCACAGTGTCATGCACAACAAGCCATGTGATAAGATGCGTGGATTGGTGGTCTCAGAAGCGGAGGCAACTGAGATTTGTCCTCTGCCACCCGGATTGAGGTGAGTAACCGCGCCACCACGGGGACCTACTAAGTAGTGGGAATTGGGCATTCCAAATTGGGAGAAAAGGGGATAAAAAAAAAAGAAAGTACTTAAATATTTAGCTTTTTCACACCAAAAGCGATCGTGTCGCTTTTTTAAAACATTAATTTAAATGCTGGAGTCGCATTAAGGACCATCCACTTGCATTTTAAGGACCTACTGAGCTGAGATATTTTCCTGATTTTCTTCAAATGTGTTGAAGAATCTGTTAAAGACAGAAAGTCATACACACCTTGGATATTGTGAGGGTGAGTAAATAATGAGAGAATTTTCATTTTTGGGTGAACTATCCATTTAAATAAAAACTAGTACATAATTTAACATAAATCTGTATGTTCAGTGGTTTGAGCTGAATTAATTGCAGCAATTTGTGCTGAAGAATAAAATTGTATGTTTGATTAATAGCTATGAAAACAGTGCTGCCTTGCAAGTAAACTGTAAAATGGTCAAGAGAGTTTTTGAAGTGCAAAGTAGGTCTAGATCATTGTAAAACAACATCCAAGACTCTACATGCTGATATGCTGTTTACCCATATATGGAAAACAAGCAGCCAAGTTTTAGGGCCAGCATCAGATTAAGACTGCATTGATTGGCTTCATCAGCTGCGATGACACTTCAGCCAACACCACCCCTTCTTTCCTCCCCAGCCCACTTCACACTTGACATGAGATACCATAAGCCTTATGGATCAAGCTGCAAGTGTGAGTGATGCTGGCAAAGACTTTCAGTTGCCTGCTTGTGGTGACTGTTTAGCTCCATGGAATCTAGTCTGTGTGCATCCCACAAGACATTACACCTATGAGCACATATAATCCAGTGCCACAAATAGTTTTTTAACTTTATAAGAATGTTTTATTTTTTATTTTTTTATTTTTTTTATTTTTATGTGTGTGGTTGTTGTGTATGAAAATAAACTGGCCTAGATTGCGGAACATCAGCTGACAACTTCAGGGATGAAAAAGCACCATTTATTACCAATGTTCTAAAAGTATAGTATTTATTGTTATATTTGGATTATAATGATTTTCAAAGGGTTTATGAATAATTCATAATGTCTTCCAAAACTGCTAAATAGGGACAAACACACTTTGCAACACATTGGTAATTATGCATTTAGGTATCATGAACTAACAATAACCAATATATTTTTACAGTGTTTATTAATCCTGGTTGATGTTAATTTATAAACTATTGCATATTGTTAGTTGATTTTAGTTCATATTGCTTTTTATCAAGTTTATCAACTTTTAATATTAAAAGCGTATTAGTGTAAAAATCAACATTAACCAAGATTAATAAACTATTGAGTTAACATGTACAACCTTATTGTAAAAGTGTTACCAAATTTTCAAACTTTTGTCAGACATGACAAAACAGGTCTGATCCTTATTGTTGTGGTACTGTCCCATGGTATTCAGCTGGCATTAGGCTGACATCTCTTGGTAATGCCAGGCTTATATAAAATCACCCTCCCATTGAGAGATAACAAATGCATGCTCTCACAAAGATGACAAGGAGCCCTCAAACACCCATCCACAAAGATTTTGCTGCATTCTGCCCTTTCAATGGATGTGAGGCCAGCTTCAAAAGCTGCCCGGCCATTTGCCCATCCATGCAGTTGCTATGATACCAAACACATAAACCCAGAAATACACGACAGTGAGCCATCAGGAGGCCTTTGTACAACATTCAGCCGTCTAATGAGTTAGCGGTTGATTAACTCTTATGATTAAAAAGCTGAAGAGATTGAAGAGGGCACTGGCGAGAAATAAAAAGACAAAGAGGATGACAGATACTGTATTCTAATGATGGCTACATGCTTGGTTCACCCCTTTTTATTACCTCCATAACTAGGGAATTTATCTCTAATAAAAACAATGGTACCCGTAGATGGTTTATAAAGTATAAGCAGATCGACCCAACATAGCTCTCATACTTTGTTCCTAGACATCATTGAAACAAATTCGACCAAGCTTTAAACCGTTTAAAAGATTCACTGTTCAAAAACCAAACAATCTATTGCCTTCATAGCGAGGGAACTTATCTCTATAAAAACAATGGTAGATGGCAAGTTGCAAGGTTTTAAAAATCTAAGCCAATCAAACCAACATTGTTCTCATACTTTTGTTCATAGACCTCATTGAAACAAATCTGAACAAGCTTTAAGCCTTTAAAAAGATTTACTGTTCAAAATCCAAACAACCATAAGTCTACATTAGTTTACATTTCATTGTCTCAATCCTTCTTTAAGTCCCCCTTGAGGATCATAATTCCAGTATTTTGCTGGCTGCTACATTCAGACTTTCTTCGCTTGCTATGACCTTGACAAACCATCTGCAACAAGTTACTCCTGCAAGAGCAAACAAGGCTGTAGACTCTGCTCACTTTGCTGCATCTGGATATTTTATTTGTCATGGACAGAGTACATGCCATGGGGCTTGAGTTCACCTTTGGACACTGGCCCTTGCCAAACAAATCTGGGTGGGCAGCTGGGGAAATTCAATGCCCTCTCCTACACCACAGCCAAATTCTGCACTGCCCTGGAGCTGAATATGTGACCTCATGAGCCACTGCTTGGCCCACAACCCTAAGCTAGGTTGAACTATTAAATGAGCTCAGAACAAGAGATTAGCTACAATGTTTTGCCTGTAAAATCCCAATATTTTCAAACCTAGAGCATCTGAGCATCAGGCATTCGATAAAGTTAATGCTGTGCTGAAAACTTTTCTTTTGAATTCTTTGAATTCAAAGCATTCCATTTAATTTAAAGCTAATTGTGTCAATTGAGTCACTTCCAAGTTTCTGTTTCTTCTTGCAGCTTATTTATAAAAAGCAGTGGCTTCAGAAGTGACTGTTATCACCACTTGCTCTCAGTCTCTGTGCATTGCAGTGTTTGTAAGTCTTTGACATTTCAAAAAGATGGAAGACAGGGCTATGAAAACATATCATAAAACATATAAAGGCAGTTAAATTCAATTAAAAGCTAACTGAACATTCTCAGTTTTGTCCCTTTAAACTATCAGATAATTACAACCTAAAATCTTGCATTAAATAGAAATGTCAAACGTCCCTAATATTTATCATTTTAGCAAAAAAAAAAAACAAAAAAAAAAAAAACACTGACAACTCAAAACGCATCCTAGCATCAAGGACGGCCCTAAAACTTATTAAGTGGGGTGGCTATGGGGAAAAAATAGGCCTAGCTTACTACATTTAACAACTTTACTTACCCACTAACTTCACACTTTTCCTCATGATAGCTTTTGATTGTTATGGCATGAGGACACAGTACAAGGTTGTAGCAGTTAGGGCAGCTTTCCAGTCTAGACATTATATCACATCTGTCTTGTCTGTGTCAGTAAGTGTCAATGAAACCAGACATGTAAAGGGCTAGTCTGCTAATGTTTACTCAATTAGGACTCTGTAATACTGTGATTGGAATGAAGGTGTCATGATGATGTTGAACAGGGACCACTGTGTAAAATTCATCAAGGTGGTTACCAGCAGTCATTTTTAGGAACTAGATCATATGAGGTCAATACAATAATCTCAAAGAGTCTATGAGTGTACAGATTTTTCATTTACAAGTTCTTCACAAATTATTTTGGATGAAATGTTTGTGTATTACATGTTATGACCAACAAACATAAAATGCTGTATTAGTGTTGCATAAAGAGGTGTGTATTTCAATTCAGCTTATTGGCTTATAGAGGCATTATAGAGGTTTAGGAGATATTTAATATGTCCCACATTTTCTGTAGCAAACTGCAGCTTACAGGCGTTTTTTTCTTTTTTTTTTCTTTTTTAAATAGCTCCCAGGTCAACGAGAGTATGTAGCACTAAGCTAGTATATTAGTGATAAGTCATTAACAAAGCCAGCAATCAATCAAAATACCTCTTATAAAAGCAAATTTAACTTTATTATAGGTGAAGTGTGTCATTTCTGTGTCACTTGGGTCATCAAATAGTATTGCAAATGGCTTACTTATAGTTTTCTGTGCACATTAAGCCATGATAGGATAAAGAATATTAACCTCTGTTTAACTATTGAGATGAGCAGCAGTGAAGGGGAGCTGGTGAATAGTTTCATATACGAAGGTTGAGCACATTGATAATATTATAATAATACTGCACCGTTTATTGTGCTCAATCAGCAATAAGCATGTTCATCCTGCTGTTCACTCTTATTTTGGGCAACACAGTAAGACAAATCTGTTGACAAGCTGACCTCGTTTACCATGTGACATTAATTAAAATTGGCTATGGGCCACTGTTTATGTGCCAAGCATGCTCAGAGTTGTAAAGAGGTCTCTTGATTTAAAGTGGATGAGTGTTGGCAACATAAAGTGAAACTGAGTGGTTTCTCTGAAAAAAGAAAAGAAAAAGTGTCTTCTGGCACTTGAGGACATAAGTGAGACTGCCTTGTCCTTCCTTTTCATGATTACGTTCCAAGATGAGACTTTGAGGCCCAGTGAGACTTTCATACACCTCTGAATGTACAGTCCAATTTATTCAATTAATCAGACACTTTGAAGTATTATGGAAGTTTTGCCTTTCCACTATGCCCAGCAGCTCAGCTTTTGTTCTGACATATTGCCAATTCTACAAAATTTCTACAGAATGAATTTCAGAGTAACTTAAAGTTAAGAAAAGACCTGCTGATGTAACACCAGGATACAGCTCTTTGATACTCCATATAAATGCAAGATGACTTTAGTGGCTTTTAGATCTTCTCAAGACTTGAAGTTTAGTTGGCCTAGACTTGAGCTGTGTCCCAAATGACACACTGTACAGTTACGCTATTGTATTATCTAAATAACTTTTCTACGTGATCAAAATAGCATTTCTGCCATCATTTTAGGGTGTGTGCTAAACTAGCAAGCTAATCAGCAAGCAGTTAGCTAAGTTTGCTAAGCCAGTGTTTCCCAAACGTTTTTCAGTCTCTCGACCATATGTTGTTCCATGCCCATTGGAATTTCTCTCTTCTGTGGAACACAAAAGGAGATGTTAGGATGAATGTTAGTTCCAGTCACCATTCAATTTGTTTACTCTTTTTTCAACTCAATAAGAGCGAATGGTGACTAACATTTCCCCTAACATCTCCATTTGTCTTCAACAGATGAAGAAAACCATATAGGTTTGCAAAAACATTAAGGTGAGAAAGTGATGACAGAATTTTAATTTTAGGTGAACTGTCCTTTTACCTACCTTTAATAAGTACCTTGGACCCTTTAATAAGTCAATGCTTTCCAGTGTGAAGTTGACAGAATGCACTGAAAATTAACAAATGAAATCCTGAAAGAGGAGAACTTGCTGCTACATTAGTTATGATGTTTAATGAAAATAGATAATATGTATAATAAAGGATGATATTTTGAATATAATGCATGTATATTATTAATATTATAGTATTTATATTATTAAAATCGGTGCACAGGCACCATCATCTTATTATTAAAATGACTGATTTACAAGGCTGAGAAAATACAGTCCCTCTATAGGTCAGATGGAGATGAGAGGTGTATCAGGTATTCAGCAGGATGAAGTAGTCTGTTTTAGGTGTTTCTCTTCACCTGCAGCTGTTTTGGTAGTATTATACACAAAGAATGCTTGCTATTACTGCCTTTCCTGTCAAAGTTGCTGTAATATGAGCGAGCACCATGATGTAACGAGGCAAAACTAGATCGCTCCAATTTTGCGCACTTACAATGTATACAGCTTCGTTGATTATAAACAGAAGCGCTTGTTTTATCACGTTGTACATACTTAAACAGTGCATCTTGAATTATTATTTTTATTTTGAATATATTAATAAATCAAGTTCAACAACATAAAGGCAAGCACTTCGATGTAATGCAGCAGTGCAGAGACTGCACTTTGAAGTGACACATGAGTGAGATGGACATTCCATTTTACAAATCCTTCATGCTTTGATTCCTCCGTCCTTGTTTACATTCATAGCACCCCGGTTGGGAGCTACTAGGCTAACTGTTGAAACATAAAACTAAAAATGTTTCATTTGAAGATTTATAGCTCCACCAATGTAATTTGATGTGTGGCATATATTTTAAAATACATTCATTGTCATATTTACATAGTTAAGATGACAAATAGGATTTCTAATCAGACAACGAATAGAGTACCCATTGAATGTTATTTCAGCCAATAGGATTGCATTATGGTCCAGAGAAATCTGATCCTGGGGGGGGGGGGGGAATCTTGCATGACACTGACACTCTTTGGCCAAGACCTGACAGTTCAGATATCATACACTCTGGCCTGGATTTGGAGTTCAGTTTTCACACACCGTCAGTAGATCCAAGACAAGAACAGGTGCAAAGCTCTTTGAACAGACGAGAAGTGTGCTTTGCTTACACTTAACACTTACTGGCTCACTCCTGTCTACAGTTTATAGGTGTGAGGTGGCTTGAAAGACAGCGCAAGGCGATCCACACATAGTCAAAGAGGTACAGAGATTAAAACACTAAGAGCACTGGAAAGAGAAAGGCTTACTCTGGCATTCTGCTCTGCAAATACTAACTGCAGGTGCATGGTGCACCAAGTCACCCCAGTTTGTTCACAATACCTCGAATGACATGGTCATAAAAATCATGCATTAATTCAGAGTTGGCCTGCCATGTGAGTTCTTCAATGCCTAATGAATTATGCACTGAACTGTTTAAGTTACAGATGTATTTTGCTTTTAAACAACATAAACATTTTAATAGTCAATATCCAATTTCAACAAATGTTTCTCCAAATTTAATAAACTTAGCAATCCAATTACACCAAGTAAGATGAAGTAATAAGTAAGACATTCAAGCCGACCAAGTGTCTCCACCCCTGCACTTTTGGTAATGTGAGACATATCAGTGTTAACATATTACTGTGGTACTAAGCCAGCAGCAATAAGTAAAGAGCAATTACATGTTGCCCTACCATTATCCTTTCTCAAAATCATCTGCACCGAATTGCGGGACATAGCATGGGTAATATACCAGAGAGTTGTGGCAAGGTACAAACAAAAGGATTTATTGATTTAACTGTACCGACTTGTTTTTTCCTTCAGATTGTCAATGCTAGCCACATTGTAGATGCTCTCTGATCCAGAGGAGCTTTTCCCAGAACAATGGGCCACCATAGACATCCAGTAACCCCCTCCATGCAAATGTGTTTTGGCCTAAAACAACCCATTCTCTAAGACATCTGAAAAATGAGTGGATGATTTTTTGTAGGATCAGGAAGTTAGGATAGCTCAGAGGCACAGCACATTGACCTTGTTCCAACCGATTTATTTAGTCTCTTACCACACACACAAAAGAAAATATCTACAAAAAGGGCGAATCTGCAAGTTTGGGTTTGGATAGAGGGCTAAATAGCACTTCATTTCCTTAAACAGTTGATGACACAAATGTCTCCTGAAGATAAATGTCTGGAACCAACTGTTTTTGGCTGCTTTGGTCCTCTAGGCTCTTTGAGGGGTTTCCGAAGTGGCTTCTTGTAGTATTTTCTGCATTTCCGTAAATGTTTTGGATGGTCTTGCAAAAAGAACATGTCCTGATGTTTTTCATTTTTAACCTGTTGTGAGATTTTTCCAAAGGTCAGGTTTGCTGAAACTAGACCCATATATTTGTGGAACGTCCAATTAAGTGTTTATTGTTCTTTTTTCTTGTTTTCTTTTTCAGAAATGAATTGTATTCAGGGATAAAGGATCTTTACATTTAATGGAGAGCACATTGCATGTTCTGCTTTGAACTCCTGCCATTTAGTAAAAGCATTTTATCCGACTGATTTACAGTGAGTGCACCAACTTCAGGCACATCCTACCTGGACTAACAGGGGATTAAATGACTCATTCAAGGGCACAAAGTAGACGGGATTTCAGTACCACCTCATTAGATGTGTTAAAATGATGAACATTTCACAAATCTTAAACTGTATGTTTAGAAAGACTGAAATTGAAATGAAATCAATCTGGAAAAATGCAACTTTCCACCTGGCCCATTACTTTTCTTTTATAATGGTACAAAAAGCTTTTAATGGAAGACTTGTGATCTGTGTAGTACTCTTTGGTTTGGCTGCCAAAGCTGGAGTATGATGACTCTTCTCTATTTCTGCTTTTCAGCTGCTATCTTTGCTGAACCAATGCCAGGTCTCTGTGGTCAAAGATCATATATACTACTGGTGGACACAGGCCATAAACAGTGGCTACAACTTCCCAGCATGTCCTTATTGTGATCAGTGTTGATGCTTGATCTACCAGCAACACCTGTGCCCTTCAAATGTGATGATTGATGAATGGATTTGTGAAGGTCTCCTCAAAGACATACTGCTGTCAGTGTAAACTAGCTCAGCTGTACCATTACACTGTACTGACCTGACCTTAAATTCTGAAGTAAGGTTAGGGTTGTCACTAACCAGTGTCACATTCTGACAGCTACACTGCACTTTTTACATAGTACAAGTACTTAAAGGAATATCCCAGGTTCAATACAAGTTGAGCTCAATCGACAACATTTGTGGCATAATGTTGATTACCACAAAAAAAATTATTGACACCCTGTTTTTCTTTAAAAAGCAAAAATCTGGGTTACAGTGAGGCACTTAAAATGTGAATGTGGCTAATTTGTAACATTAAAATACTCATTGTTTCAAAAGTATAGACACAAGACATAAAGAATATGCATGTAAACATTATTTTAGTGTGATAAAATCACTTACTAACCTTTTGTGTGTAAAGTTATAGCCAATTTTACAACTTCTTTGCCATGACGATGTAATGTCAACAAACCCTAAAACCCTAAAATGACTGAACAAATGACTATTTAAACAACTTTACAGCTCATATAATAAATTAGTTTTAACAGAAAAATCAATGCAAATGCTTTTATAAAATTATAAGCTTTACATTTCTTTGTTTAAACCCTCCAAACACTGACCACATTCACTTGACCACACAACATTGACCACACTCATTTTTACCCATTCACTTCCATTGTAAGTGACTCACTGTCATTTTTGCTCACCAAACCTTATCATATTCCTTCAGAACAATGAGAAGAAGTGGTCACCATAAACTGCCATTGTGTGACATCACTGAGCACAATTATTTTTTTAAACAATTTCTCCCTTGTGTTAAAGAAAAAGAAAGAAAATCATATGGAGTTATAACAACACAAGGGTGAGTAAACAATGACTGAAATTTCATTTTTGGGTGAACTAATCCTTTTAGAACCAAGGGAATGTGAACTTTAGAATAGGATCATTTGTTTAAATTCAGTAACTATTTTTGTCTTGTGGAATATATGAGAGTATCTGTTGTCAAATAGCTTCTTCAAGGTAAGTACTAAATACATTTTTATGATACCTCTTATTTTTTTTAAATGATAATACACGGACACATCAGGGTTTTAGGTGCACAAGCAGTGCGTAGAACTGCCCCACATTTTCTGGGAATTAACAATCATGTCCGTGTTAAATGGCCCTATGTGGCAGCGGGGGCATAGTCAAGCGTCCGTCCGGAGAGAGAGAAAACTGTAAGGGCACTTGCACCTGAGCTAGATTATGTTTAACACCTGTCTCTATTTCCAGTGAGCCTGGGGAGAGCGGCATATAAACAGCCACGCCACCAGCAGCCGGGGAGAGAGACTGGCACAAGGAAGGCCACGGTGCTTCAGAAGCTGTTGTGTTTAATCTATTGTTTTTGTGAAGCTTAAGTGTTGAAGTAACTATATGCCTGTGAAGCTGATGTGTTTAAGTAACTCTGTGCCTGTGAGACTGATGAGTTTATGAAATTGTAAAGCACTGAGGTGGCCAATTAAAACGCATATCTGAATCTGGAAACCTCGCTTCCCTGTGTTCTCCTACCCTTCTGCCTGTGAGGCTATGTCACACTGGTGCCAAAACCCAGGATTTAAAACTGAAATACGCCCCATGGAGTCCTCCCAGGTGGCCGAGATCCTCCAGTCCCTCGCCAGTATGCATCAATCCAACCAGCAATCACTGCTTGAGCTACGTCAACACCAGGAACGGCACTTCTTTGAGATCCTACGGGCTCAAGCAGAGGACCGGCTCGCTTGGCATCGACTGCCAAGAGAAACGGCGGAGTGGGTCCAGTGCCACCACCCGGCGTCGCTGGAGGAAGCTGCTCGTCTGGCGGAGGACCATTTGGCGGTGTACCAGAGGGCGGAAGAGCCCTCCCACTCCCCCCCCCCACCATGTTTTCCCCGATCTCTTCCCCCTCCTCTTCTCTCTCTCACTCTGCTCTCTCCTCAGAGCCCGTTCCTGCCCCGCGGAGGCGAGGAGTCCTGCCACCAAAGCCAGTTCCATGTGCGTGGGTTTCCCATCGTCCACAGCAGCAACAGTGCCCCGCCGATCTCCCCCTCAGGTGGAAGTGCCTGCCGACGTAGGTGCGGGCGTGGTGCCTGGGCCGGCCTGCTGGAGTTGCGGGGATCCGGGACACTTCCGGGATCAGTGCCCTGTCATGGAGCTGGGAACGGTGGTCCGGATCCCCGACACTCCCGATCAGGCTGGAGCGTACTGGATACCGGTAAGTATCAAGAGGGGTACTCACCAAGCATTGGTGGACACGGGTTGTAATCAAACCACTATCCACCAACGCTTGGTTCAACGCAAGGCTTTGGGCACAGCTAAAACAGTGAGGGTGAAGTGTGTGCATGGGAATATTCATAACTACCCGATGGTGACCCTTGTTATTAAATTTCGGGGAACAAAACATAGAGTGGAGGCCGCGGTTAGTTCCCGCCTCACCCATCTGCTGATTTTGGGGACTAATTGGCCTGCGTTTAGAAATGTATTGAAGGGAATATGCGCGGATGGGTCCTGCACTAAAGCCATGAGATGTGAGATGTGTGATGCTCTGGCAGGGGAAGCAGAGCCAGGGCCGTCTTCGTCTGCTCCACGTCAGGATGACGTTGGGGGGAGAGGCTGCAGCCCCTCCTGTCCTCTGGGAATTCCCTGAAGGGGATTTCCCTTTGGAGCAGTCGCGAGACGAAACTCTCAAGCACGCTTTTGACCAAGTGAGAGTGATCGATGGTCAACAACTCCAGCCGGGTGTTGCCTTTTCATATCCTTACTTTGCAATTATTAATGAGCGGTTGTATAGAGTGACGCAGGATGCTCAAACAAAGGAAGATACAACCCAGCTCTTAATACCACAGAGCCATCGCGAAATAGTGTTCCAGGCGGCTCATTATAATCCCATGGCGGGTCATCTAGGGGAAAGGAAAACGCTGAACTGTCTAATAGCCCGTTTTCATTTGCCGGGCATTGGTGGCGATGTCCGCAGGTGGTGTGCGGCATGCCGCGAATGCCAGCTGGTGAATCCACCGGCCACCCCAAAAGCACCATTGCGCCACCTTCCGTTGATCGAGGTCCCCTTTGAAAGAATTGGAATGGACCTCGTCGGGCCATTAGAGCGGTCTGCACGTGGACATCGCTTTGTATTGGTCCTAGTGGACTATGCAACGTGATATCTGGAAGCAGTGCCTCTGCATAACATCTCAGCATGCAGTGTTGCGGAGGCACTCTTCAAAATAATCTCCGGGGTGGGGATTTCGAAAGAAATCCTCACCGATCAAGGCACAACCTTTATGTCACAAACACTACGCGAGCTTTACGAATTATTGGGCATTAAATCAATCCACACCAGCATCTATCATCCACAAACAGATGGCCTGGTGGAGCGATTTAATAAAACCCTTAAAAATATGATTTGTAAGTTCATACACAAGGATACTAGAAATTGGGACAAATGGCTCGATCCCCTGTTACTCACAGTACGAGAGGTCCCGCAAGCCTCCACGGGGTTTTCTCCATTCGAGCTACTATAAGGGGTGGCGCCCGCACGGCGTGCTTGATGTTATGCGTGAAGCTTGGGAGGAGGGTCCTTCAAACAGTAAGAATGAAATTCAATACGTTCTTGATCTTAGAGCAAAACTCCACACCTTGGGGCAACTAACACAGGAGAATTTGCTCCAAGCTCAAGAACGACAGTGCCGACTCTATGACAGGGGTACTCGGCTTCGGGAATTTGCACCGGGAGATAAGGTACTCGTATTACTTCCCACATCGATCTCCAAATTACTTGCCAAGTGGCAAGGACCCTTTGAGGTCACACGACGAGTGGAGGATCTCGATTATGAGGTAAAGCGAACCGATAGAGGGGGCGCATGTCAAATATACCACCTCAACCTCCTGAAATTGTGGAGCGAGGCGGTCCCTGTGACGTTGGCTACGGTAGTCCCGGAGAGGGCGGAGCTCGGGCCAGAGGTGAATACAAAACACAATAATTTCACCCCAGTCACTTGCGGAGACCACCTCCCACCGTATCAACTCGCAGAGGTTGCCAAGTTACAGAAGAAGTTTGCAGATGTGTTTTCCCCTCTACCGGGTCGTACGAACCTCATACAGCACCACATCGAGACTGAGCCAGGGGTGGTGGTACGTAGCCGTCCCTTCCGATTGCCCAAGCACAAAAAGAAAATTGTCCGGGAAGAATTGGATACTATGCTCGATATGGGGGTAATAGAGGAATCCCACAGTGACTGGTCCAGCCCAGTTGTTCTAGTTCCTAAGAGCGACGGGTCTGTACGATTCTGTGTGGATATAGAAAAGTCAACGCGGTGTCTAAATTTGACGCATACCCAATGCCTCGCGTTGATGAGTTGCTCAATCGGTTGGGCACTGCTCGATTTTATTTGACACTGGATTTGACCAAGGGTTATTGGCAGATCCCCTTGACACCAATTTCCCGTGAAAAAACGGCTTTCTCCACACCGTTCGGATTACACCAATTTGTGACGCTTCCGTTCGGTTTGTTTGGAGCCCCGGCTACATTTCAGCATCTCATGGACCGAATCCTCAGACTGCATTTGGCTTACGCCACTGCATACTTGGATGACATCATCATTTACAGCAATGATTGGCAGCGGCACATGCAACATCTGAGGGCAGTTCTGAGATCGCTGTGATGGGCCAGACTCACAGCAAACCCCAAGAAGTGCGCGATTGGGCGGGTGGAGGTACGGTATCTGGGGTCCCCAAATTGACAAGACTGCGGCGATTGCAGCCTGCCCGAGGCCAAAAAGGGGGTGAGACAGTTCCTGGGGCTGGCTGGCTATTATAGGAGATTCGTGCCTAATTATTCGGACGTCACCAGCCTGTTGATTGATCTCACTAAAAAGGGAGCTCCAGACCTGGTCCAGTGGATGGAGCAGTGTCAACAGGCGTTTATGCAAGTGAAAGCCGCACTTTGCGGGGGGCCGCTTTTACATTCACCCGATTTCTCTCTCCCTTTTGTCTTGCAGACGGATGCTTCAGACAGAGGGCTGGGGGCCGTACTCTCGCAGGTGGTGGAGGGGGAGAAGCGCCCGGTGCTGTACTTTAGCTGTAAGCTCTCGTTGAGAGAGACTAAGTACAGCACCATGGAAAAGGAGTGTCTCGCCATCAAGTGGGCGGTCCACACTCTCCGATACTACCTGTTGGGGCGGGCCTTCACCCTCTGATCGGATCACACCCCACTCCAATGGCTCCACCGCATGAAGGATACCAACGCGTGGATCACCCGTTGGTATCTGGCACTTCAGCCATTTGAGTTCAAGGTGGTCCACAAACTGGGAGCGCACATGGCTGTCACCAACTTCCTTTCCAGAAATGGGGGGGAGTGGTAGACAGGCCGGAGTCGGGCGGTGGGGATATGTGTCAGCGGGGGCGTGGTCAAGCGTCCGTCCGGAGAGAGAGAAAGTGGTAAGGGCACTTGCACCTGAGCTAGATTATGTTTAACACCTGTCTCTAATTCCAGTGAGCATGGGGAGAGTGGCATATAAACAACCATGCCACCAGCAGCTGGGGAGAGAGACTGGCACAAGGAAGGCCACGTGCTACACAAGCTGTTGCGTTTAATCTATTGTTTTTGTGAAGCTAAAATGTTTAAGTAACTATATGCTTGTGAAGCTGATGAATTTAAGTA
The DNA here is from genome assembly GCF_019703515.2 of Myxocyprinus asiaticus. Lineage (NCBI taxonomy): Eukaryota > Metazoa > Chordata > Actinopteri > Cypriniformes > Catostomidae > Myxocyprinus > Myxocyprinus asiaticus. Next base: position 54,987,889 of record NC_059344.1, read on the forward strand.
ACTCACACCACAGGGTGCTGTGTCACACCCTAATATTAGCAATGGGCTTTACCAGTGTTTTCAGATGTAGCATTTGCAGTCAAGTCATGAGATGGAACTTCTCAGCGAGTGCTAATTACTACTGTGTTGACTCAATATTTTCCCAAACCAGTCAGCAGATAGAGACAAAAAGAAATCTCAGTAAATATTATTTCTTTAGATTGGGATCATTTTAGATAAAAGTAAACTAAATTGAAAGGACAAATTGAAAATGAAGTAGAAATAAAAAACAAAATAAAAATTCGAAACAATAATAACTCTGGTTTTAATGACTAATGCAGCTTTCACTTTCTTTAGTCTATGTTTGAGTGGAGGGGAAAAAGCAACAAATACCTGAAATGTCAACAGAATGCAATAAGAAGTGTATTGAAGGACAGTTTTACTTCATACACAAAGCATATGCTTTCATTCTGAAACCACATTGAAGTTTGTTCAGCAGGAAACTAATCATAAAATATAGAGGTGTTTTTGTTACATTTATATTAACAATTGTGTTTTCTTAGTTGTGAAAGTTCAAATAAGCTTAAAATGTTGATGTTGAGTTTACGGTTACAATTTGAATTCAGAATCACGAACAGATTCATTCGTACTCGGACTCGACCTGTTATGGACTTGGTCTTGCGTCCGACTTGGCCCCTTTTGGACTCGGACTCGATTGTTTAAAGACTCGGACTTGACTCAGACTCGACTAAGGTGGACTCGAACCCAACACTACACAATGGTTTCATGAACTCTATTATTTAAAATTGCCAAAAAATTAGTGGCTCCACATAACTTAACCTCTGAAGGAAAACACCCCTGAGCTTTCTACCTCTAAGGAAATGGGATTTGCAAAGGAACAAGGCTCTGAGAGCTTTAAGAGGAGCATAAAATAGGTGCAACTCTACAGGATAAACACCTCTTAATGCCTCAGGATTACATAAGGTTACCATTTCAGCTTGTGGAGAAAGTGAGATGCCATCAGGGCTCAAACTGAAGCTGTATAGCTCTGCCTGAGCCACCCTCTCCTACCCTAAGGGGTGTAGGGATTATGGGATGCACTTTGCACTGAGCTCCATATTGATCTGACAGCCTGAAGGCACTTTGTAGAAGGTATTCTACTATAAAAGAGTGATAATAAAAAGTCTTAGGTAAAATACTTCGGGGAAAAATACCCCTAACCACATCAGATCACATCGGTTTTGTTTCAGTTCTTTCTTAGGAAAGATATCAGAAGATATCTGTCCATTTAAGCCAACATCTAGGCTTAGCAAGAAGTTACATGGAAGCTAGAGCACATTTGCCTCACAGTTCTGTCTTTCACTGTTTTCTGCACATATGGTTTCGGCTTCAGTGGCAGACTCTAAATACTAGCAGCTGGGCAGCGCTCATGACGCAGACCCTACCGCTCTATTGCCTTAATTCCCCCAGTGTGCTCTCTCTAATGTGCAAGCAGACACTCATCAGTCCCTGGGGTTTTGGCTCCCCACCCCAGCCCCCCAATGGGCCCCATTCATAAAACCCTTCTTGGGATGCAGAGGCCGTCTGGGTAAAAGCAGGGGAGCCTAGCCACATGTGTACACACCTCAGGTTACTTCCTCAGCAGAATCACACTGCACTGGAACTACCATCAGACGGGAAAGCCTCCCAGATTTACTCTGAAATAACATCCCCGGGGATCATTGCACAGTCTTCCCAAGGCAATGAAACAGTTTACATTCACAGTCATTTCCTTTGAAAATGTCTTCTTACCAAAGCACTTTACAGTAATAGAATGTGTGTGACAACTTTCATGAGGTAGCAAATTATGCAAAGAAAAGAAAAAACAAGTAATAAGACAAAACCAAAAAGTGATGTAAAAAACCTAAAAAAGGGCATGTTTAAAGAAAAGTTTACCCAGATATGAAAATTCTGTCATCATTTACTCAACCCTTTTCATCATAAACCTGTATGACATTCTTTCTTATGCTGAACACACATGCACGCACACACTTATGTTCAGACTATTTTCTCAAAATATTGGTGTGTGCATGCGATAATTTATAATGTTTTTAGCTCTTAACAACACTGAAAGTTCACTAAAAGTTCTCGTGTGTACATGTGAGCCACTGTGAAAGAACTTCTTTTATAAACTTTAAAGTGAGTCCCTATCAACGGATATTTTCTTGATAAGACAGACTGGAATATTTATATTGTTTTCCTTTTGGTTTCAGAGCAAGACAACGGTGAGTAAATTCTGACTGAATTTTCACCTATTGATGTTTATTTTGTGGGTATTGTAAGTAGGTCTATTATGTTTATTTTGATGCAAGGTTTTTTGTGCCTTTATATTCAGAATTTTGAAACCGGACACAAGAAAACAGTTTCCAAAAAATATCCCAATATGCTTTATGTCCTGACATACTTTTTTTGTAATGTAAGGTACTTTGTTCTTTTGAAAGGATCAGATGTATATCAGTTACAGCCACACATCAGTTATGTCAAAAACACATAATTTGTTATAACTGACTTTCTCTATTGCTTTTTCAGGACCTGACAGAATGACAAGTTTTTGACACTATATAAAAAAAAAAACATGGGGGGCCTGGGTAGCTCAGTGGTAAAAGACACTGGCTACCACCTCTGGAGTTCACTAGTTCAAATCCCAGGGCATGCTGAGTGACTTCAGCCAGGTCTCCTATGCAACCAAATTGGCCCAGTTGCTAGGGAGGGTAGAGTCACATGGGGTAACCTCCTCATGGTCACCATAATGTGGTTCGTTCTCGGTGGGGCGTGTGGTGAGTTGAGTGTGGATGCTGTGGTGGATGGCATGAAGCCTCCACACACGCTATGTATCCATGGCAATGCACTCAACAAACCACGTGATAAGATGCGCGGGTTGATGGTCTCAGAGGCGGAGGCAGCTGGGATTTGTCCCCCACCACCCAGATTGAGGCGAATCACTACACGACCACGATGACTTAAAAGCACATTGGGAATTGGGCATTCCAAATTGGGAGAAAAGGGGGAAAAATCCCAAAAAAAAACAAAAAAAAACATGGAGAGCCAGAACTCTAAAGTCATCTTTTGGCTAAACCATAGCCTCGGACAACCATCATGCATCATAAAAGCAAAACATACTAAATAATTCTCAGATGCTGATGTACCCTTTAAACCCGATGTCCTGCTAGGTGTAGTATCACAGATATAATTTGCAGTTCTGAAACAATTTACAGTAAAGCAACTTAATGGTATACTAACAAAAATGAATCTTCAAGAATTGTGTGGGTGTTTTCATTCAAAGAAGAAGATGGCAGGGGCCTGGGTAAAGACGCTGACTACCACACCTGGAGTCACAAGATCGAATCCAAGGGTGCTGAATGACTCCAGTCAGGCTTCCTAAGCATCCAATTGGCCCGGTTGCTAGGGTGGGTAGAGTCACGTTGGGTTAACCTCCTTGTGGTTGCTATAATGTGGTTCTCGCTCTCAGTGGGGTGCATGGTGAGTTGTACGTGGATGCCGCAGAGAATAGTGTGGGCCTCCACATGCTCTACGTCTTTGTGGTAACGTGCTCAACAAGCCACATGATAAGATGTGTGGATTGACAGTCTCAGACGCAGAGGCAATTGAGATTCATCCTCCGCCAACCGGATTGAGGAGAGTCACTTGAGGAAGGAGGTTATAAAAGGACACTAAAACAGTGCAACACCAAAAAGAAGGCACATCTATACATAACCTCTATATGATGTAAAAAACCAGAGGTTTCCTTGTAAAACAAGGTGAGCAAAAGTCTGCCTTGGATCAATAGGTTTTAATGAGTATATAAAGCTGAAAGATTAGGTAGTGTAAATCCAGCTAATAACTTTTACAGTAGCCTGTTGGTTTTGTGCCAGCAGCAGCACAGTACGTAACTAAAAACTGTGGCTTTTATACAGTATGTCTGTTCACAATGACCATATATTAATACTCTCAATGTGAAAGTTCTGTTCATCCATTCAGAGTCCAAGGAAGTCTAGTGAGACATGTCCCTTAGGTGTCTGAATTTCATAGGCCACTCTGAACTCGGGCAGTGATTATGATGCGTATAGACAATGCTGTGTTTCTGACATATACCAGAAGCCCTTCTCTTCGACTGTCTCATGAGAGGCCAGTACCGGTGTGAGTATTCTGGTTTCCCACATGAGAGTGGCCTCATCTGGCAGCCCTTGGAGTCACGCTTACAAAATCATTTGAAAGCTAAAAGGCTTAAGTGTTTTTCCACCTCACTTAAAAGACAGGCAGGAATTCACTAGCTGCACGTGCCACTGCTGGCACTACAGTACACAGGCATGTCTGGATTTTTGGGCAAAAAGAAACTGCCTTAAAGGAATAGTTCACCCAAAAATTCTCTCATCATTTACTCACCCTTATACCGTCTCAGATGTATATGACTTTCGTTCATCTGCTGAACTGATTTTTAGAAGAATTTTTCAGCCATTTTGGACCATACAATGCAAGTGAATGGGATCCAAAATTCTGATGCTCCAAAAATCACATAAGTCAGCATAAAAGTAATCCATAAGACTCCAGTGGTATAATCAATATCTTCAGAAGCGATATGATAGGTGTGGGTGAGAAACAGATCACTTTCACATTCTTCTTCTTGTGTTTTTGGTGATTACATTTTCTTCATGCATACTTCCCCCTACTGAGCAGGAAGAAGAATTTCAAGCAAAAAAGGACTTAAATATTGATCTGTTTCTCACCCACACCTATCATATCACTTCTGAAAATATGGATTAAAACACTGAAGTCGTATGGATTACTTTTATGATGCCTTTGTGTGCTTTTTGGAGCATCAAAATTTTGCCATCTATTTACTTGCATTGTATGGACCTACAGAGCTGAGATATTCTTCTAAAAATCATAATTTGTGTTCTGCAGAAGAAAGAAGGTCATACATATCTGGGATGGCATGAGGGTGAGTAAATGATGGGAGAAATTTCATGTTTGGTTGAACTATCCCTTTAAACACATACTTTGCAAAATACAGTGCAAAGAGGGCACGTTTTGATATGACATGTAAATATTGACATTCTCCAGGGGGCTCTCAGAGACTGAGAAGGTAAAGGCCTTTCCTGGTTCCTCACACCTGCTGTGGTCAGGATTTGTTTATTAATGCAAATGTAGGCAGCACTCGCTGGACACATACAGAACAGTCTGGACAAAGTTTTCTTTTCTTTTAACTTAAGATGCATTTGGGCTTGTTACTCTACTGCAAGTTACTGTACTGAGCTGTGTTCAGTGAGTGATCTACTACAGAATTTGAGATGGATGTTTAGTTCATTTATGGAAGGTTCTATTGGGAGCTACTTGCCTGCATTTCTTCTTGGAAAGGGGTCTTCAGTTTCAGCTTCTGCTCTGTATGCACTGCCCTCCTGGGGAAGACAGGCTAAAGGTGCCAGCATGTAGGCAATCTCTGCATATACACACCTCATCCAAGGCCAAACTTGCGTACCTAGAGCTTGATACACTAGCCACAGGAATGGTTCTCTTTGAGAAGCAGTAGTGAGTATGTCACCCCTTACAAAGAAATACTATGGCAAATAGTATCAGATGATAATATTGTGGTAGTTTGACATATACCCTGATACTGAATGATTACCAATTTCCTATACCATGGTAGTTGAATATGGTAATTATTTGTGTACATTTAAATGTATTCATTTGGCAGTCTCTTTTATCCAAAGTGACATACAAATCAGGAATGCTACAACAAAAAAATATTCATCCTAAAGGCAGTCTCATGGTACTTTGTCAAAAAAACATGGATATACTATGGTATTTTTTATAAGTGACAATGGCCAGGTCATATCAGACAATTTGCAAGAATGACTTGTGAAACATCAGAAAGAATCACAAACCAATCACTCATGTTTCACATAGTTTGTCATCGTTTTCCAGCTAAAGGGTGTTTATGAATTTATAGAATTTAATATTATGAATTTATCTGCCACGGAGTTACAGTACATCATAGAATTTATTGCTATAAATGCAATTAAAAACCTTTAAATCTGCATTTTTTTATTTTTATTATTTTTTTTATTATTCTTTTAAAAATTTTAATATATTTTCTTATGAAAAATAAATTGTATAAGTATTTTTTGGTACATATAAAAACATGTTAATATGTTATAGATTATTTTCAGATTTAATGCGAAATGTATTCATTTATTTTTCACTTTTATTTAGTTATTTATTTATTTAGAGCTGAGTCTGTTCTATTTAGTTTAACCTTCCTAGGAGATATTGATGTTACTACACTCGAACCATTACGCAAACAAAAAACAGCAAGGCCAAGCTGTTCCATATTTCCTATGTGGAAACATGTTAGTCTGTTTCATGTTTGCACTTTACCATTTGCTTTAATGTGTTTTCCCAAGCTTATTCTGCACACACACACTGTACAATTTAAAAAACTTGTGAAGCCAGTAAAATGGAGGTGTTGGGGGGGGACCTCTGCTTCGATGACAAGGAGTGGAGGGGATAGTTGGCAGCCATAACCCAGGCAGCAACACAATAAATGAACAATTATGGAGTCACACTAGACTGGCTTGTACATGTTTCACACATGTGGCATTGTCTAGTGCACAGCAATTAAACTTGGTTTATTTGCGAATGGCAAAGCATGACCCAGTTTTTCAGATCAAAGAGGGGGCACTAGTGCATTGACAATGGCAAATACAACTGAAATGACTTGAGGCTTCACAATTTATAGGTTATGCACCCTATTCCAGACATGACATGTAAGTGGTAGCAGAGCAACCAAAAAAATAAAAAAATAAAAATGATTGTAGGAGTGTGTAATAATTCAGAACTATGCATGCAGATATATATATATATATAAAAAAAAAAGAATGCAAGAAATCTAACCAGCTCTGGCATCGAAATTACGTGCTGTTGTATTCCCATCCATTCAAGCAGCATCTGTACCAATGAAACTGACCTCGGTCAAATACAGGATTATAATACTTTGGGGGTATCATCCTGTAAGTTTTCAGATAGTAATGTGTAAGTGGTGTCACAAATTGACCTCTTTACAGAAGCACTGGTGGGACATTAATGGTATATGTGAGACTGAGGAAAGTAATTTCTCAACTTTCTTCTGTGTTTACATTGGCTAGCTAGCGCTAATCCGAGAACAGGCCAGGGGGGAGCAATTTACCAGCAGAATAACGTGTCTTTACTCTTCAGAGAAAGAATCAGCCTCTTATATCCCTTCCTGTTGGTCCAGTTTCTCTCCTTCTGAATCTCCCAGGTGCAAGGACCAAAAACTCTGGGCTTTTCCCTCTGTCTTACATGAGCCTCTTGAATTTACACAGCTAGGCTAGTAGCAGAGTGAGGAGAGGTTTGTTAAACCCAAGAGTAATCAAAGCCTGCACCCCTTCAGCCATCACCTCTCAGAGGCAGCTTCATATCCGGACTGGTCTTATCGTCCTTCAACTTACAGCTTATAAAATAACAACTCTGCAACAACCAGCCATACAGAAAGCAAACACAGGCACCTTGAGACAAAAGCAGCAGAGTTTTAGCAACATTCAGCATTTCTCAGAGGTGGGCAGCTGATTGAGGATTTATGTTTCCAGTTAACATGCTGATGTATAGAGTTGCCAAGAACTCACAGTCTATGAAATGTGAAATCACTATACTTCTGAAATTCAATCTTTTTCTTTACCTTTTAAAGCAGATTTAGGGGACACTATGTCACACCAAAAGCTAAATCTCAGTAACTACGAGGATTTGAGTCAGAAGTCTTGTTACATAGGTTTTGTATGTTGGTTTCAAACACCTAGTTAAAAAAACAGCATAATTTTGGTAAATTCTGCCCTCAGAACTAAAATTGCAATATCATCAGAATTTTTGTCATAGCTGTTGGGTAAACATGTGAGCACAATAAAACACATTATAAAACTCATCACGGCAAGGGCTCAGGACAAAGGTGTTTTTCATTTCATGGCCATTTCATCTCTGATCTGGGCAAGTTGTCAAATTTTTTTATTAGGGTAAGTTGTCACTTGAATTTTAAATGTTTATCCTTTTATGCAGTTTATTAATTACAATATGTGTTGGCCAAAACAATGGTTTAGTATGTTACTGTTGTGCTCAAAAGTCTGCATACCCTGGCAGAAATTGTGAAATTTTGGCATTGATTTTGAAAATATGACTGATCATGCAAAAAAACTGTCTTTTATTTAAGGATAGTGATCATATGAAGCCATTTATTATCACATAGTTGTTTGGCTCCTTTTTAAATCATAATGATAACAGAAATCACCCAAATGGCCATGATCAAAAGTTTACATACCCTTGAATGTTTGGCCTTGTTACAGACACACAAGGTGACACACACAGGTTTAAACACACCGTCACCGTCTTTTTCCAGAGCAGCCTGTATTTCTCCTGAGGTTACCTGTGGGTTTTTCTTTGTATCCCGAACAATTCTTCTGACAGTTGAGGCTGAAATCTTTCTTGGTCTACCTGACCTTGGCTTGGTTTATCTTTTTATATCCTTTTCCATCTTTATACATTTCCATTACCTTGTTACACAGGTCTTTTGACAGTTCTTTTCTGCTCCCCATGGCTCAGTATCTAGCCTGCTCAGTGCATCCACGTGAGAGCTAACAAACTCATTGACTATTTATACACAGACACTAATTGCAATTTAAAAAGCCACAGGTGTGGGAAATGAAACTTTAATTGCCATTTAAACCTGTGTGTGTCATATTTTCAAAATCAATGCCAAAATTTCACAATTTCTGCCAGGGTATGCAAACTTTTGAGCACAACTGTATGTAAATTTTTACATTTTTGCTTTCATTAATTGTTTTGAGTTTTGTTTTTATGTTTAAAATTTGCTTCAATGGCCATAATAGGCTCTTATATGGCAAGTTCTCTTGTGACAGCTTAACCCATATAGAATGACAGCATGCCCTGCTATTGAGGCATGTTGTCACAAAAGGTCCATATACATGGATGGATGGATGGATGGATGGTAAACAGAATATTAAATATCTTTTTTGAAGCCAAGACTTTAAGGTATGTGCCCATAAAGAAAATGACTTTAAGAAATAAACCTATCCTGAGAAATATTAAATGTAGTAAAAAGTGTGACATCTAGCCCCGGTCTCGCCATAGCTAACTTGGACAAAACATAGATTCTTAGTTCATTCATTATTTGCTGTACATGAAGTAAATATGAGTCATATCAAAATGTTTTCTTATTTCTATAGTCACAAATGACAGACAAATTGCACTTGAACTCTTAGGTTTCAGTGAGTTATAAGGTGCTACTCCCAAGCCTCATCTAGAATAGAGCTGCATACTGTATGAGAAAGCTTAAACCTTAGACCTTGGAAAAGACCCAGTCAATTAGGTAACATTTTTGCTTATCAAATTTTTCATTTGTAGCGTCTTACTAGCATGAGTGACATCTTTAAACGTTCCTGCATCTTATGAATGAGTCCTTGTGTTTGTAGTGGAAACTTTCCTAAAACAGACTATGAAACCAATTCATCCTTGTTCTAAAGGATTAGGAGTGTGTCAGACCACTTCAAAAAGTCCTTCCCAAACCCAGTTGGTTTGTAAATGCATTTTGGAAAGTGTGTATGTTTGCGTGTTAGTGTTTTTAATGTTGGTTGTTTCCTCATAGGAAAGGTAGGATTGAGTGAGAAAGATGTTGCATGAGTATTCATGTTTATGTGTTTACCCTAAGGATGCTTAGGATTAATTGTATGACTCAAAATCCACATTTCATTTGTCAGTGCTTTAAGGCTGAAGTGTCCTTGTACTAAGTTAGAAAACCTTTGGCTTCGTATCATCCAGGCATAACTGCCCTGTCTTTCTCAAGCTGTATGGAAGTGAAGGGTGATGCATGGCCAACAGGCTTAGAGAACGTTTCATCTTTAATGGTGTGTAGCCAGGAGGACAGGAAAAAGCTATGATTTGATTCCGCTTATTCTCTTTGACTCAAGCACAATGAGGAAATTTGGGTCATTTGGACTTTACAGTTTTAGACTATCTGAGGGCATTTTTCTTTATTGATATGGTTTGGGGTTGAGGAGCCCTGCCTTAAGTCAGCATAAAATGATAGACCCTTCTGGGCCATTGAGAGCCAAAGTTGCATTGCTTAATCCACTTTAAAATGTTGGGTGTTAAAAGACAAATGGCATTTCCATGAAGACAAATGGGTTTTACATTAAAAGTGGAAAAACTCACTCAGATGCTCCAGAATCAATTCGGCAAGATGTTTTATGATGACCTGGATCACTTAAGCCACTTCCACACTATTCCATTTCTTTATTCTAATGTCATTGTTTCCCAACGTACTGTATACGGTAATAGAGAGCATTTTAAAAGACTCGGTGGAGGACTGTTCTAGTGTGGATGAGAACCGTAAGCGTTGCATAATCAATGCATTTTTTAAATGAAAAAGAATAAGTGTGGACGTGGCCTGAGACTCACCACAACTCTAAACAAATTTAATAAACAAAATTAAAATCAAACTTGTACTTTAAAAGAGGCTCACATCCTTGAATCTGCTATTTAGACTCTAATTCATGTTAAAACTGGGCGAAATTATTATTTAATAAAATGCAAAATATCCTGACTGAAATACATTTGGTTTGGTCAGGGAAGTAAAAAGATTTGATCTAACAGACTTGTATTTGTTATGTCCTCCCCAAAAATAAAAGGCTCATAAGTTGTGTATTAAATTAAGGCAATTGTACAACTGAGCATAAATGATCGCAAATCTAAAATGTAGCTTAACATAACTGTCGTGTCAATAGAGAAGCAGATATAATTTCACAACTGCTTTTATACAGTATATGATCAGCACCTCAGAGGATGGGGAAATATTTTCAGGCAGTTTTTTTGTGTTTTGGCTTAATGCTCTTAAATGCAATTATTTCTGCACCTTGTTTCTAAGATGTTACATGCCACGGTTCACCTGTCACCACACATGCTTACATTGAAGGTTATGGGATACTGAACATTAAGTCAGCCCTGACGTAACCTTCTGAAATGCATTTTTGTGAGCTGGGGTCAGGTATCAAAACAAGTCTCTTGCTGTGATGACATCCATCAACTGAGACAGTTGTGTTGGTTTTGGTCAATTCGTTTGTGTTTGGAGCAGTTGTGGCCAGAATTTGTGTTCACTTGAGACTTTTCAAGGACAGTAGACTTTAAATGGGAAATCCAGGCCCTGCTCAAGGCTCTAATGCATTTCAATTATAATATTCAAATCATTCATTTTTGGCATGTTAATGCTCTGCAAAGTAAAATGGCATGAAATTGTGCATTACCAAAGTTCTTCATGGAGTGTTTTTCTTTACTGAAGGTCTGATCATGGGTTTCCCATAATCCGTGCTGCCAATAACTATAGGAATGAGTGGATGGATGTCTGTAATGCCAGGGTGATCTCATTAGAATTTGTAGATATTTGTACTGTATGTAACGTTTACGCATACATTTTGGTACATTTGAATAGATACTGAAACTTACAATATGACAGCATTTAAAACATAAACACTTTTGTATATGTAAGACTCCTACAGACAAATATTTATGAATGGCGACTAAGCTGAACAGAAATTCCAGGAACCTTGACAAGAACAAACACCGCTGTACAATAGGTGAACGAGTTCAACACTCACACACAATCCCATAGTTTAATAGATTTTTGTTTATCAGTAACTGATGGGTAACCTTTGTCAGAAACATATTTTTGGCATAATAATATATGTCAATACATATGAAATATAAGAGAACTACTGTTGATGTTAGTGACTATATAAACATATCCATTCAAAAGCGTATGTGCACTAGAACCACACTTTATGTACTAATACCTACAAATACTAATGAGATCATGTTGGTTATACATAAACCAAAGCGATGAGCTACTAGAGCAGTTTAGTACCTCAGTACCATGTCAACCAGTTTAGGAAGCACACAGCCATAAGTATATATATATATATATATATATATATATATATATATATATATATAGTAGTGCTTGAAAGTCTGTGAACCCTTTAAAATGTTCTATATTTCTGCATAAATATTACCTAAAACATCATCAGATTTTAACACAAGTCCTAAAAGTAGATAAAGAGAACCCAATTAAACGAGGCAAAATATTATACTTGGTAATTTATTTATTGAGGAAAATGATCCAATATTACATATCAGTGAGTGGCAAAAGTACGTGAACCTTTGCTTTCATATCTGGTGTGACCCCTTTGTGCAGCAATAACTGCAACTAAATGTTTCCGGTATCAGTCCTGCACATCAGCTTGGTGGAATTTTAGTCTATTCCTCCATACAGAACAACTTCAACTCTGGGATGTTGGTGGGTTTCCTCACATAAACTGCTCGCTTCAGGTCCTTCCACAACATTTCTATTGGATTAAGGTCAGGACTTTGACTTGGCCATTCCAAAACATTAACTTTATTCTTCTTTAACCATTCATTGGTAGAACGACTTGTGCTAAGGTCGATGTCTCGCTGCATGACCCACTTTCTCTTGAGATTCAGTTCACTTACAGATGTCCTGATATTTTCCTTTAGAATTCACTGGTATAATTCAGAATGCATTGCTCCATCAATGATGGCAAGGCGTCCTGGCACAGATGCAGCAAAACAGGCCCAAACCATGATACTACCACCACCATGTTTCACAGATGGGTTAAGGTTCTTAGGAAAACGCTGCATTCCAGCATTTCTCCAAATATAACGCTTCTCATTTAAACCAAAAAGTTATATTTTGGTCTCATGTCCACAAATTTTTTTCCAGTAGCCTTCTGGCTTGTCCACATGATTTTTAGCAAACTTCAGATGGGCAATGTTCTTTTAGGAAAGCAATGGCTTTCTCCTTGCAACCCTGCCATGCACAACATTGTTGTTCAGTGTTCTCCTGATGGTGGACTCATGAACATTAACATTAGCCAATGTGAGAGAGGCCTTTAGTTGCTTAGAAGTTACCCTGGGTTCCTTTGTGACCTCGTGGACTATTACACACCCTGCTCTTGGAGAGATCTTTGTTGGTTGACCACTCCTGGGGAGGGTAACAATGGTCTGTCTGATTGTGGATTGATTGAGTCCAAACTCTTTAGAGCTGGTTTTGTAACCTTTTCCAGCCTGATGAGCATCAACAACGTTTTTTCTGAGGTCCACAGAAATCTCCTTTGTTCATGCCATGATACACTTCCACAAACATGTGTTGTAAAGATCAGACACTGATAGATCCCTGTTCTTTAAATAAAACAGGGTGCCCACTCACACCTGATTGTCATCCCATTGTTTGAAAACACCTGATTCTAGTTTCACCTTCAAATTAACTGCTAATCCTAGAGGTTCACACACTTTTGCCACTCACAGATATGCAATATTGGATAATTTTCCTCAATAAATAAATGACCAAGTATAATATTTTTGTCTCATTTATTTAATTGGGTTCTCTTTATCTACTTTTAGGAATTGTGTGAAAATCTGATTTTGTTTTAGGCCATATTTATGCAGAAATATAGAAAATTCTAAAGGGTTCACAAACTTTCAAGCATCACTTGTAGTAGGAAGCACATAGCCCATTTTGTATTCTAAGGCTTTCTTTGAGCAATAACACCTACACAGCTATACAATAATTGTGTTCCGTAGGAACATGACTTGCTGATATGAACCCTGTCCCTACAGGACATAGGCCTATTTGTTACCTGTCTAGAAATATCCTGTTTACTATAATTGAATGTTGTTTGTCACAGGATCTTTAGAGATTCCTCCTGGGCTGTTTAAAAGTACCTGTTCAATGCTATACACACATATGCACATGCATATATATATGCATGTCACAGTTCAATATGTTAATAACATATGCAAACAAATTTATGACAGGATTACGGTTTTATTTATGTGGAAAATTAATGAACAATTGTATAATATCATTCCAAGGATATTTTGTTTTTATCAGTAGTGATTCAGTTTTTCTGTAATTATTTATCATGCCATTACTAAACCGTCTCGTATCTACACACAAAATGTAAATCAGAAATTAGGCTTAGTGAATGTTTGAGCCCTGAACATTATTCATATTATATCATTAACATTTTACTAAGCTGAAGGGCACACCTTAGTTTAAAAGATTAATTAGTATTAATATAAAGCTAACAGTCAACATTTACAGGGAAAAATATAGTAGTTATAATGAAAGATATCAATTTAATCTGAAGGTTCTTGTTTGTTTTCATGGGACTTCTTTTATACTTTTTCTGCCCTGCAAGGGAGGCTGCAAGTGTACAAATTCAAAGAACTGAGAAAAGTTATTTCATTCCAAAGATCTAACTCTTTAAATATCAGAATTCATCTCACATCACTTTTGAAAGTGATGTCATGCACACTCATGAGTAATCCTGTGATGTTCACTTGCTCCACACCAAAATTAGGATCATACTGTACAGCACATCACAGGCTTGACTCAAGTATCAAAAGGCTCTGTATTAGAATCGTGGACCAGACCATACTGGCTCAGTGTCTAGAACCCACAGATGTGACCTTAAAGGTTATGAGCCCTCCTTATGTATGACCTAGCCCCTAATGCCCACCTCCCATACAGTTCCTAAACCAGGACAGATGGACCCTTGTGGTCATGACCAGATTAGAGAAACCCCTTTTGAAGAGATATTGGTCAAAAGGATGAGGTGGGAATGTGGAAGACTGGAAGACACTGGAAGACAGAGGATTCTTTGAGATGCATAACACTGGCTGTGGGTGAGAATCCAACTGATTCATATGAACAGGGGCCACACATAAAAGCAAGCATGTGGACAAAACCATCCTCAAAGAATAGATGACTGGTACAGATTTTCTTCCCAGAAACACTGTGATCTACTTGTTTTAACTTGTCTATTAAAATAAGGCAGGAGATGCAGCTGCCAATAACAATACTTCTCTATACTGTACTTCTCTACACTAATGATCTCTCTAATGGTTTCAAAATGGTGCTCTCTATGGATTTCTTAAAATATGACTGCTTGTCATTAAATAGAATGGTCTAAATCTAAGCTCTGAGCTCCTTTAATAACATTATTTTGGTTTTATATAGATATTGTTAAGAAAGGCAGACACATTTATGCCAAAGTGTTAGAGAATTGAGGGATTATTAAGACCTTCTCAGCTAATTTAGACTAATTTTGCTTTTAAACCCCCAATCACCCCCCAATCAGCCAGTAACCTGATTCTAAAGAACTCAAACCATCAAAGCCATCTGGTTTATACTTATTCTTTTTTTGCTGCTTCAGTTCCTGTCTTACAATATCATACTTCTCTGTGAAAGCAGTCTGTTAACAAGTAAGATTATGAAATCCTTGCATTTTAACCACAAGTTCAATCAAGAACCTTTCAATGGTGCTGTTCAAATCTGATCTGGGGAATGGTCACATGTGTTGTGGGAGAAGTAACCACTGCATGTGCCTTAAAGCCAGTGTCTGTTGTGGCCTCAGCTTTCCCTAAAAGATTCCAGTTCGTTTTCCATGGAAAGAGGCCAAGAGTTGAACAACAGAGCATCAGAGAGGCAGCCTGACAGTTGTCTATTCTCTTTTGTAATACCAGAAATGTTCTTCCGCTTGCACCCTCGCTCACTCACTCACTGTTTTTATGTCTGCCTGTAAGGCATCTGTCTTGATCCCGTGTGACCCCACGTCCTTCTGCACGGACATTATGTTTTGTTTTCGCTATATGCTGTGCATAATTTAATTTAATTTAATTTAAACCGACTGATCTCAGTTCAGAACAATCTGGGCTGTCAGTGAAGTGTTAAACTTTCGCCACACGGAGTCATGTGACAAAACAATATGGCACCGATCACAGCAGAGTTTGTCTTTGAGAGAAACGCCAACAAAACTACATCTGGTAAGAAAACAAATTACGTTTTTACATTGAAACCTGTTTGAGTCAAAAGATTAAAGTCTCTAGTTTCCTCCGATATGCAGTTTTTAAAATGTGAGTGATTTATTGTGATATGGCACACTGTTAAACACAATGACTACTTATGAGGACTATAGGCTTTTTTCATGAATTTACTGTTCATTTTCACATTG
Organism: Myxocyprinus asiaticus; assembly: GCF_019703515.2. Taxonomy (NCBI): domain Eukaryota; kingdom Metazoa; phylum Chordata; class Actinopteri; order Cypriniformes; family Catostomidae; genus Myxocyprinus; species Myxocyprinus asiaticus. The sequence goes on from NC_059344.1 coordinate 55,004,016, forward strand.
AGAAAAAAAATTGCTTTCAGAGGCTTTATATGGAGTTAGGGTGAAAATAAGGTGCATTTCGAACTGTTCTGAGACCAGTGCAGACAGACAGCACACATTAAGCACACATTAAGTCATTCACTAAACAGGGAGCATGGGAGCATCCTACAACTTTCCTATGCAGACAAGTGCATTCACTCCATCCAACTAAAAGTTCAGTTTTAGCCTGCATATGATGTTCGGACCACTAAATAAGTTTGGCAGACATGGGGCAATTGTAATCAGTACATTTAGACTTTTACAGCACTTGCTATCACTTGTTTGTTTGACAGTGCAAAGAGAGAACATTGAGATTTTGTTGACAAAGTAGAAAAAAAAAAAAACATTGTAACATAAAGGTCAAATCAAGACAAATATATATATATATATATATATTGTATTTGTGCTTTTCCCAATACACATTGTTCCAAAGCAGCTTTATAGCTGTTATGTCTGTAATGTTTTAAAAACATGAATAACCAATACTCCTGGAAACATAATACAAAATATGATTAAAAAAAATCTATAAAAATACACTTTTTATAGTTTGGTATTATTTAACATTGCACAACTTAGTTCTGCTGTCCCCATATGAGGACATACATTTTTAGGAAAACTAAAAATAGATGTTTAGTTTACATGTACTAACATTTTGTTATGTTTTTATTTATTTTTTGCATGTTTATTGGGTGCTACTAATTAAAAATCAAAAAGGGAAATGTAAAATGCACACAGCAGTCACACTTGGGTCTCAGGAGGTTTATGCTGGTCTCTTCTGCTTGCAGTTTTAATAAGTCACTCTATTATTCCTTTATTCTCTTTTCTTTCCTGGCACCTGAGGATCAAGGTCTTTCTTGTATGATTTTTAACCATGGAAGCAGTTGCTCTCTTGATGTGACAAGTTGTGTTTCACTAAAACAGCTTATTAAACGATATGATGCACCATCAGAGAGTGTTTGCTTATTTTATTTATTTATTTATTTATTTATTTTACATTTTGGTTTGCTTTTGCTTTAACTGCTCTTGTGCCCACGCAATTTGGGTAAAGCCCTCAATTTAAAAAATATTCTGCATTATTTGCAGACTAATCGCACTAAAAATCAATTCACTCCCAGTGGCCGAAGCTGGAACTACAGTTGCAACACACTGCGCTAGCAAAAAACCAACCTGTTTGCATATAAAAACATGATGTTACTATACCAACATTTTTGCAAAATAATTTGTACATGGCTCGTTGAACGTATTGCGGCAGTTTGCTGGTTAAATGAACACTAGACGCAGTAAAACAATGAAGACTTTTATATTACACTCACACAAATCACATGTAAAAGGGCAGATTTTTAGTTCAAAAACACTCACTTTTCACCCTGTTCCACACACTATACTATCTTATGACATCAAAACAATTTAACTATAGCACATGACTTGTATGACGAAACATTTTTACCGTTTCAATTGCATAACCAACTACATTTATTAGCTTGTTCAAATGTGTCCAAGTTGTACAACTAAAAAAAGTGTTGCTCATGCAATGTAAAGGACTGGAGTACGAGTTCGAAAGAGCACGCAAGTCGACACGTGAGCCAAAAGTGTCATAGAAGTACAACAACATGACATGATTGCATCGGCAATTGTGTTTTTCATCTCACGTTTGCTTTTTTGATACTATGGGTTAGGTTTAGGTTTAAGGTTTAGGGTAGGGAGGTCCATTTTATTGATTTAAACCTCTGTCTGAGAGAACATTTAACCCTTAATGCCACACCTTCGTGTACATTTCACCTTGGAACTGCTGCGATACATGTAAGGTACTGCATTACATATCATTTTGCAAAAGTGTTGCCAGTCACGTAATTTTCTTCTTCTTTGAATGGATGTGACATGAAAGGCACAGCACACCAAATGTATGGAAAGATTTGAGCAGGAATTCCATTAATATAGTTTACTCCTAACCCAAACCCTAAACCTAACCCTAGCGACAACAGCACAGCTTTCTTTCACTCACTTCCTTGCAAATGTAGCATCTGGGATGTGACGTCAAAGGCACAGCACGTGTGATTTTTGGTGCATTAACATTGCCCCATGGTGGTGCATAACTGGAATTCGCACATTGGGTCTGAATATGGGTGGCAAAACATGCCGATTTCCCATGTGATCATGTTGGCATTTGCAAAAAATCTTAATTTTCACTAAAATTGTCATTTTTACAGTTGTTTTGGGGTAGTAGCATTTTAGGTATTATGTCATCATGGCAACAAAGTTGAAAAATTAGATATAACTTTACACTAAAATCATGTTTACATGCATATTGTTTAAGTCTTCTGGCTTTACTTTTGAAACAGAGAGTATTTTAACATATAGCAGTGGTGACTTCTCAGAGCCAGCAAAGCCTTCTCTGCTGGAGTAACATGCCTAATAAATAAATAGTTTTTCATCCTTTCATTCTCATTTTGCCTATGTATTTCCAATCGCTTTCCACTCCTAATTAATCTACAAATGAATAGCAAAAAACAAAAAAATTTGTTCAATCAGAATTTATTCCTCGATGCTTACAGTTGTGACAACTGCTTCACAAATCGCATGCCCGAAGCCATACTCCTTAGCCGAAGCAGCATGTGAGTCTGAGCTCCACCCCGTCAGGCCTTCAGAATTTCCACAGAATCCCCCAACAGTGTAAGTGAATAGGCATCTAAAGTCAGATTGTCAGATTCATCAGTCAATCAGATTGGTTTATTTGTTCTTGTGGGTGTGGTCTTAAGGATATGTCCCAGTCCAGGCCTTCTAGCTGGCCTTGAGTGACGCAATCACGATTTAAGTGATGTGCATAATTTGAGTCGGCTGTCATCACTGCTGGTATTGCCGTTGAGAAAGAGATCCTTACGGATTTAAAAACCTAAGCTGTTCTGCATGATCATGCGATTGATTAATTAAACAGGACAGGAGGACTGATTTTCACTTCAAGCTAATTGGTAAGTGCTTTTTGCATTGTTATAGCAACATCAGGAGTTTTCTAAGTGTAAATTATGCTGCTTGAGCATTCAGTGTCGGATCAAGTTTTGAAAAGTAACCGTGTACCCTGACGAAACAAAATTTATTGCAAGCAAAATTTAAACCACAAATATTATTAGAGAGCTTTTTCTTGGTATTAGACCTCCTTGGTTCTGGCTTTCGTGTGTGGATGTGTTTTTAAAATGTCAATTGGTATTATTAGTTGATTGCGACATAATGTTTGATGGGCATACGTCGTCTTATTCATTGTGAAACTGTGTTTTCTTTGCTGTCGACTGCTTAATTTATTCAACCCGGAATATTCCATTTAAGAAAACACAGTACACAGTAGCAGGGTGGGCTCCTTAACCTCATCTTGCAAACATATGCACTCACAAACACACGTTCCCTTGACTGTTGCACACAGGTAGTTGGCAGCTGGCTTTAGAGTGTAACTGGACATCTGCATTTTTTAACCTAGCACCCGGTAATTACACGGCCGACCTCTCAGGGCTAAAAACCACATAGAAGCTCAAACCCACTGACTTTTTATTAATTGCCACTCTAATCATCCTGAACTTTTTGGGAACACGCAACTGGGTAGATAGACAGGTTCTACATGACTAAGTCTGAAGAGGAGACATTTGGGTTGGAAATCTGTAAGCCAGTTCCTACTGAGAGAAATGAGAGTGAATTATCTTTTGCTGTTGCTTGACAGAGTTTGGACTTTTGATAGATTCAGATATCATCCCTGCTATGGAAAATAGAAGAGGAGGAAATGTAGTTGTTAAGCTATGTAAAATGCATGCAGTGTCTGCATGGATCGAATTGAAAAGAAAAGAAAATAGAAGATCCATTGAAGATGTCACAGACACAAGGCCTGGCACACTCGTTCTGCAAATAAATAAATAAAAACACAAGTCGTGGGAAATGTGCACTTCATTTAAATTCTACAGTTTGTTTTTTCACAACATATCAGGCCTGCAATGGCTGCCAAGGTTTTTGAAGCATTACAGAAAGGAGGAAGAGAGAGAGAGAGTGGTTGAGGGAGCTGCTGGCTCACTGCGCGTTTCTATTAAAGGTCCTATTAAACAACAGGCCCCCATGCGGAATGCAGATTTTGGGGGGAGAGAACATGGGGGGAAAAGAAAGAACAGAGAAGCAAAAAGTGCCGCCAATGCTGGAACAATTAAGGCAATTTGGAGAAACACCCTTCATCGAATCATGCATGAGTTGGCAACGAATACACGCACTGTGAAAGCTGGGAGTGATAATACAAGGCAAATGATTTCTCTCAAATTGAGGGATGTTTTGCTTTGCTATTCTATCGCTCCCTGTCTCTCCTTTATTTCATTCCTCTCCATTTCTTGGTTTTTGTGGGCTGATGTTATGAAATAGAAATAGACTATGATGAAAAAGGTATTGTTTACCCTGAAATAAGTATCAGTCATAGGCTATGTTTGATCCTTCTTTTATGTTATTTAGATGTGTACCAAGGTGAGACTCTGACTCAGTTTGCTCTTAAAGAGATATTTAACCAAAAAGTGAAAATTCTGTCATTATTTACTCACATTTAAATCATTCCAAACATCTATAACTTTCTTTCTGTCTTGGAACACAAAAGAAGATTGTAGGCAGATTAACAGCCTGTCATCATTCACTTTCATTGCATTTTTATTTAATTTTTTTCCATATATTGAAAGTGGCATTCTGCCTACATGTAACATTTCCTTTTTGTGTTATAAGGAAAGAAATCATACAGTTTTGGAAGAAAATGAGGATGAGTAAATGATGACAAAATTTTCATTTTTGGTGGAACAATCCTTTAAGTTGCAAAAGAAATTCACTTGAGACTTGACTTAGACTCAAAAGAAATAAACCTTATTCACAACAGCGCCATCTTTGATTTTTGATGGGAATGACAACGAGGCTGTGAGGGATAGAGGTAGTCTTTCAAAGGGCTTTACTGCAGTTTAAGTGTTTTTGGATCGTCCCGTGGTTGAAAAAACATTGAAAATATAACTTTCCAAGAACATTGAAACAAAAAAACCCAGACAACATGAGTTATGGAAAATCAGATGTGATCTAGGAGCTTTATACAGCTTATACTGTCTGTGCAAGTCTGTCCCTCACAGCCTCATTTTCATTACCATCAAAATCAAAGATGGCACTACAGTGAATAAGGTCTATTGACCCTGAGACTTGACTTGGACTCTACAATAGAGATTCGTGAGCAAAACAAGTCTTATGTCTACAAAGAGAAATATATACTTGAAATATCAAAACACTGTTAAAAAGGGAGTCTCTCTTGCAAAATCTAAAGGCCACCTAATGATGGACACAAATAAATAGGCCAAACCTTATTTGCCAGCCACGGCCCATGCATTTTAAGTCTAGACCTTCAATGCGATTCATGCCATTATGAAAACACAGTTTCACAATGAATAAGACACCGTATATCATACATTACGTGGCAGTCAACTAATAATACCGAATTGGCTCAAAGCCAGAACCAAGGAGGTCTAATACCAGGAAAAAGCTCTCTAATAATATTTGCGATTTAAATTTTGCTTGCAATAAATTTTGTTTCGTCAGGGTACACGGTTACTTTTCAAAACTTGATCCGACACTGAATGCTCAAGCAGCATAATTTACACTTAGAAATCTCCTGATATTGCTATAACAATGCAAAAAGCACTTACCAATTTGCTTGAAGTGAAAATCAGTCCTCCTTTCCTGTTTAATTAATCAATCGCACGATCATGCAGAACATCTTAGGTTTTTAAATCCATAAGAATCTCTTTCTCAACGGCAATACCAGCAGTGATGACAACCGACTCGTCAGCAAGATCTCGCGCTCTTCGCTTTCAAATCACGTACATCACTTTAAGCGTGATTGCGTCACTCAAGGCCAGCTAGAAGGTCTGGACTGGGACATATCCTTAAGACCACACCCACGAGAACAAATAAATCAATCTGATTGACTGATGAATCTGACAATCTGACTTAAGATGCCTATTCACTGCAGTGTTGAGGGATTCTGTGGAATTCTGAAGGCCTGATGGAGTGGAGCTCAGACTCACGTGCTGCTTCGGCTAAGGAGTATGGCTTCGGGCATGCGATTTGTGAAACAGTTGTCACATTTTGCTTGTAAACATCGAGGAATAAATTCTGATTGGATACTTTTTTGTGTTTTTTGCTATTCGTTTGTAGATTAATTAGGAGTGGAAAGCGATAGAAAATACATCTGCAAAAAGGTCAATGAGAATGAAAGGATGAAAAAATATTTATTTATTAGGCATGTTACGTCAGCAGAGAAGGTTTTGCTGGCCCTGAGAAATCGCCATTGTTATTTGCTAATGTTTAACAATAACGTGAAACAATGGGACTTTTATTTTGGTACTAATTATCGAGGGTCCCTGCCTCCTCTCTTGCAGGTGGGCCACCACCGTTTGTGCAATGCCACTGGTCAGCAGCGAGGGAGACCTTGGATCGTATACCACGATGAAACCAGGAATTAATCGCACATACATAATCAGTGATTCAGAGGATGCATTCTTCCCCTCTAACATATCATTTTTACTCCACTGATGGTCAGGATTAGGTTGGGGGGCACAGTTTACAAAACATGCATTTCTCTTCATTGTATTACTGCCTGTGCAGCTAAAAACAACTGGCTTCACTACTCGCATTGGCCGCCCATCTGCAGACATTACACCCAGAAAATTATGCTCACACATACACACAACAACAACTGCTGTGGCCCCTGGAGACAGTGTTTCAAATTTCACTAAGCACAAACAGACTGTAGCTAAAGAAAAGTCAGCCTACTGTTTCCGATTTCACTGTGGGATCAGTCTGGGTTTAATGTCATAAGGTTTGAGACTTGACTTGGATTCCACGTCAGAGTAGTGCCTATTGGGGTGGGGGGGGGGGCGTGGGTGATGCACTTAGTATGGTGTGAAATGTTTTCCTTGATTTATTTTTGCATAAACCAGACACCTAGAAAAGTAAAGAAGCACATTTGATGGCGGCCGAGAAAAGAGGCAGCAACTCATTATTGTTTATACTAACAGTAATGCCTTTCAGCAAAATTTGACATCACTCCAAATTTCCTCTCAAAAGGTTTAGCAGATGTATAATAGACTTTTGATCATGCCACTTTGTTGACCTTGGCACATTTACAGCCCTAATGATTCACTTAAATTGAGTCTTATAGGAGGGGAGATTAGATTAACACCATGATCTGGCTGCTTCTCATTCAACTGTAAACATTTTAAATGGCAAGTTTGATTAAATCGGTTTGTAATTTTTTTTTTTTTTTTTTTTTTTTTTTTACCAAGCTTGGCTATTGTTTTCTTTTAGTCGTAAAAAGCATGTCCTTTGTGGAAATTTTGCAAGCACTTTATAGTTCATGTTCTTTTCAGTGCACTTCATTTGATCTGCTACATTGACTCTGGACATCCTTAATGTTGCAGCCTGACTTTGTATTACTCTAAAGCTGAACCTCAACAAGTATTTTTGTTTCCACCTGCTGGTTGAACTAAGTACGTTCAGTGTTTCAGCACTAAGACTCAAATCACTTCACTCAAAGCCAGTTTTGAATCTGCCCAATCAAAAATTTTGTAAACTGTTTTTGGGAAAAGGAAAAAAGTAACCATTCTGTAGGTCTGAAATTACTGATGTAAAAAAATAACTGAGACCTCATCACTGTAAAAATGGATAGATACTTGAGGCATCATTTGAGGTTCTTCAGTTACCACACCAACAGAACCCTTTGGAGATCCTCCTTCAGTTCACTGAAACTTTAGTTCCTGCAAGAACTCTAGGACTATCAGTGGTTCCTTCAGTGAACCCATCATAAAGGTACAACTTTGAGGCACTTGAAATATATTTTGAATTTCCTTGAGGACATAAATAGCTTATTTGAGGCTCTTGGAAAGGATGTCTGGAGGATCTCCAAAGGGTTCTGTCAGTGTGGCATGTCAGCGACCGAAATAATAGCCTACCTCTAGAATCTTTTAATTTTTACATTGAGATCATAATTTAAATTATTTTAGTTTGAGGTCCAGTCTCTAAGGTAGTTATAAACTATCAATTTCATCTGCAAATGTCTATCAGGCATAAGATTTCACTTATTTGACATGCGCTCCAATAGCGGGCACAGGGACAGTCGCCCACTCCTCACTAAAGCTTGTGCGCTTCCATGTACAACCCTCAAATACCACTCTGTAATATTCAGCTGTCTGTGTCCTTCATAGTACACCTCCAATTTCTCGTAAAGGTTTCTTACATATATAACAGTCTTTTTCTACAATCAGATTAGACTAAATGTAGCAAAAGACGTGTTATTTTCTATAATCGCCCAATAAACGCACTGGTGCGCACTGGCGTAATGAACAGCTTTGTCCTGCTGTGCGCTCCACTAATGTCACATTATTGCCATGTGCCAAAACCAGAATGACGTCTAATCTCGTCTATCAATAAAGAGGAGATCTAGTTTCAATCATGTGTCCTGCGTTATTAGCACGGACAAAGCATACTTACCCATTCGCAAACTACAATGTTAAATCTCAGCTCTACAATGATAACGCTCAGCTGTTAACATGACTTGCAATAAAACTGATTCACTCATAAGATCCAATTAATGTACAAACCAGCAATGCATAATTAGAAACGTTACCTGGTGGACAGTTGCATTCAGGTGAGGCTTGACGGGCAGTCCTTATTCTAGCCAAGTTTTCATACGAACGCTGTCAAAATAAATAGAACCATGCAAACATTATTACCGAATTGCATGCAATGGCCACACGCAGGTGTACTGGCTAAAGAAGTTGTACATGTGACATAAACATGGGGAGTCTGATAACTTTAATGCCCTAAATTAAGGCTGTTTGCATGATGCATATATGAAGAGTTAACAATCACTCACCTGTGACAGCAACTCATCCACTCTCTCCTGTACCATTGAATTAAACTGGTCCATGGAAAGCCCATGAAGCGGGCTAAAGAGGCGCGCGCCACTTCCACTCTCTAGATCCACGATTCTATCCTTAATTTCACTGGTCTGAACACTCAATAAAAAGCAAAACGCGAAGGACACAAGAGAAAACACAAACGGTATCGCATCCACGATCGCTCTGAGGCAGTGCCGCCGCTTGCCAGAGCCGGTGTCACTCTCCATTTTAGCCGGGCTCTGGGGCTCCTTATTTGCCTCTGAAACCCTCATGACTTTCTGCAATCACCAGCAGCGACGGGAGGAGAATGACAGAGCTTCTGTCACTGTGTATCCTACTATTTCGACTTGTCTCAAGAATATTTTAAAGCGACGTCGGAAATAGCGGTGCGCACGTCCTCACCACGGCCCGGTGCGCGCTCATTCACTGAGAGACTGTGTGTGAGCTGTGACTGATTTCACGGCTTATACTGTAGTAGTCCTCTGCAAACTTGTTGCACTACTGAAAAGAAACCCATGCAGTCTTACGACGCACCCCTGGCAGGTTTTTTTTTTTTTTTTTTTTTTTTTTTTTTTTTTTTTTTTGTGGAGAGAGATGTGAAACCGCAGACGAGCAGCCAATGCTTTGCGCATTCCACGCAATCCATCCAACACAACACGCCTCCAAGCAACACAGTCCTATGGAGAAACTCATCAGGCTTCACTGGCTCCATATGTCCCCTTCTCTATTACTAGATGTATCATTTTGTTATTGCTAATGTCAGTTAGTGAGGCAGTATAAAATTTAGCGTTCCAAGGTAGGACCAAGGACATAGACCAGATCCTGAAATGCTAAGTAATTTAGAGCTTAAATATTTTGTGCAAAAACTGTTCAAATGTGATATTTGTAACATCTGGGTTAATGACAAACAAGATTATTGCACTGAGCAAAAAAAAAAAAAAAAAAAAAACCTGAAAGCAGCCTAAGCTGGTTGGCTGGTCTTAGCTGGTTTAAGATGAGTTTATCTGGTTTAAGATGGTCAGCAAGCCTGACTACATAAAAAGTGCCCAAAACCCATCTAGAACCAACCAACTGACCAGTGAGACCAAGCTAAGGCCAGCCAGCCAGCTTAGGCTAGTTTTGTTTTGTTTTGTTTTGTTTTTCAGCATGGAAATGAAAGGCAAAGAACCATTAAAGCATTGAGGAGGGATAGAAAACAGTTTGCCAAATCACAATGTTCATCAATGCTTAATAGGCATTGTTTATTTAAAGATCAACATTGTGATTTGGCAAACTGTTTTTCTATCCCTCCTCATGCTTTAATGGTTCTTGCACCATTAATTGTGGGATATTCGGCATGTACTGTGTATCTTTTGTTTTTTCCTCCACAGGATAACCAAAGCAGTCTCCCTTTTTGGCAAAGTTGCATTGATTGGCATACGTTGTTGGACCTCCTGTTGAGATGCCGGAGCTGCATTGCTTTCCACTCGACAGGCATGCGCCTGTGGTAGAGACCGACCCCGGCTGTCCCAAACAAAGTTTCAGTTTCAGCTCAGCCACAGAAGTGGGACAAAGGACAGCTGTATTGTGTGCACTCAGACATATGTGCATACTGACATGGGACTCATTATCAGGTTCTGTCTTTTTTATGGCATTTAAACATCTTAATAACACCACTGAGTTTATTTAAGTCTTACATTGCATTGTTTTTTCAGTAATTACTATATACAGTATCTGTAGTGGTGGTCATATTTGGATTGGTACGCTTTCTTACATGTGATTAAAATGTTATTTGGTCTTGTGAAAATGCAAGTCTTCTCATCACTGTGGTTTATAGAAGAGGCTGTAAAGGGAATGTTGGTAGTGATTCAACTCTTCCAAGCTTTCCTATTCCATGAAAAGACCAACAGCACAATCTAGTGTTCATAATGTGTCTAACCAAATCACTGGGCGAGTAAGTTATCTCCGGCACTGACCTTACAATTAAACCATTCACTTTTACAGTTTTATCTAACTGTAGTAGTACTGTGTCCTTTAAAAAGAACAGTTTGTGTAAAAGTGATTAACAACAGATCTTCCAATCTTTTACTGCTTTTAGCAATTAAGAATAAAATTGTTTTAACAATTATGACTTCTATCCTCTTGATGGGGCTTTTAATATCTGGAGAGCACAAGGCTTAGTTAAAATTGGTCAGTTATTTATTGATAATAACTTTGCTTTATTTGAACAACTTAAAGAAAAATATAAGTTTCCTAATTCATACTTATTCTGATATTTTCAAGTCCGGAGTTTCATCCGTAAATATTTAACTGATTTTCCCTCTATTCTACCCAACAGCATTCTTGTGTGCATGATAGATCAGCATAAATAAGGGGTGCCATTTCTAGAATTTACAGTTTAATAAATAAAAAGCAAGCCCCTCCTATGGGCCATTAAAGTCTCTTTGGGAGAATGACTTAAAGATGACACTGGACAGTGCACACTTAGGACTCTCACACTATCATAGAAAGAATACACAGTTCCTCAGTTTATTCTAGGCACAGCCTTATTCAGTTTAAGTAAGTACATCGTGTCCATTGGTCCAGAGGCCAACTCTGTGGAAAGGCATACTATTTGGGTTGGTTGGGGATCTTTCGTAATTTTTGTCATCCATATATCAGTGGATTTTGACTGCATGTGCTGAAGTTGTCCACTAGCTGGCAATATTTACTTAATTACATTTTTTCAGGGTCATTGAATTGTTTGCTCTTACAGTAGTACAAGTGTCATTGGATTCATCAGTATTGTCAAGTCTTTAAGAATTGAAAATATTTTTAAAAAATGGCAGAAAGCTTTTTTTCTGTGTCATTGTGTAGATATGTAGCTAACATGTTTCTTATTGCATTAGATAATGAATTTCAAAAAATAGGTCCTGTCTGATGGTTCTCTGACTGTTTTGTTTAAGTGGTTCTTTACCTTTTTTACTTTATTAATTTAATACAGTATATTATTTCAATAACTTACTTTAAGTAGTTTTTTGTCATCTTATGGTTCTCTCGCTCATCTACCTCATATCATCATTACTGTATTTACACACTACATCCTACAGCTTCATGTATTTACACAGGGAATCACAGAATTTAAGCACATCTGACAAGTATCTGGTATGCAGGAATAGACTGGCAAGGCAGCAGATTGACAACACGACACGCTATGCTTTCTTTGGTGGTGACAATTTTGGGCCATATGCCCAAAATTTTACATTTGGTGTTTGAATAAACTCTTTGTTTCTTTTGCAATTACACGTTTTTTGAGGCATTTGTGGAATATTACCTCACTTAAATTATGTTCCTAGAGAAAGTGAAGATGCAAAATATGGTAAAACATCATTTATTATGTTTATTAGTTCATTTTCATCAATAAACATTATGATATCTGTTTTGAGAGAGAGAGAGAGAGAGAGAGAGAGAGAGAGAGAGAGAGAGAGAGAACTTTTACAAAATATTATGAAAGAAGAAAACTGGATGGGATGACTTAAAATTACTCCAAGTCAAAATTTTGAACACCCAGTCATGAGAAACTCATGTCAAAGAATACTAAGTTGTTATATTAACACTGGGAATAGATCTTTTCCACAGATCATACCGCAAGCATAATTTGTTTCTTTTCATCCTCTTTTTGATTTAAGAAATTCAATTTAAAATTTTCAAAAGTAGTGCATTTACTACAGGTGTACTCTAGGACATAATTTATTAAAATAATTAGTTCAAATAAAAAGACAAATTGTAACAATAGTGAATTCAAGTAATTTTTCAGTCCCACTTTATATTAGCTGTCTTTAACTACTATGTACTAACATTAAAATACATACCATACAATGTACTTAATGTGTAACCACATGATGTTCTGCAAAATTATCACAAGATTCACATTTGCTGCCACTGAGGTTGAGGTACCGGTAAGTATGGGAGTAAGATTAGGGGTTAGGATTGGGATATAGAGTAAGGGTTGCGGTAGGGTTAGGTTTATGGGTAAGGTTAACAGTGAAACTAAAGATGTAATTAAATGCAGGTACTTTAAATTTAAGTACTATGCAACACCATATATGTAAATAACAAGTACATTGTATCAAATACTTAAGTACATAATAATTCAAGACAATATAAAGTGGGACCAAATTTTCAAATCAAACTAATCTTAAATTGGTGGTAGGAAGGGAAGGGGGAAGTGAAGAAATATACTGAAAAGTCCTATCATCATTTACAGTGAGCTGTGTGATAAAGTACAATAGCATTCCAGACCGTGTATCCTGAGGGTCCAATGTGGATTAAGGAGGAACGTGGCCATATCTTTGCTTCAAAGTCAGCCTCTGCTAAGCATTATAGCGTCATATCTCATATTTCCTTATCAAACAAAGGCTCGTATTATATAAGCCACTATTCATTGCACTCCCTTGTACAATACCTTACAAATGCCAGAGGTTTTCTTGCATGATGGTGAGCTACCTTTGAAGAAATTCTTATACTTCTTAAGCATTTTAAGTTTTGGACCAACAACAGAATCAATTAAAACATTGTTTAAGTCAGTGGTTATCATTTATTGACTTCAAATATTTTGCACTATAGGGAAAGTCCTGTGCATGGCACCTAAAGACTGCAGGACCAGAACTTGACAGACTGTTGATGTTGCAATGTGGCCAATGTTTAATTGGTTGGGACAGTGTCCTGAGATAGGAAGGCTTGCAGCATGGACTGATCTGATCATTCCAGAGCTGCATACACCAGTTGGTGTAATCTTCTAATACTAGATTGGACCACCATCAGAGAGAGGTGAGGTCATCCTGGGACAATGATTAATTATTTTAACCTGGGGAGTCTGGCATGATTATATCGGGTTTATTTTAATTCAGACTGCCCAATCTACTGGAAAAGATGAATTAATCATGTAACCCAACTTAAGCAGATAAGAACGTAGACTGACTATATCCAATGTCAGTATTACTGTGCCTGTAAGTGTAAGAGGCATGGACAGGATTAGATTAAGGGCATTTTCAGACCTGTAGACCGTTTGCTTGGTTCCGAAACGAGGACCAAATTGTTACAATATTGCATTTTCTTCTTGGTTCGGTTCACTTTCACAAGGCAACATTTCAAAACGGACCAAAACTATGTCAATAAAAGTCACATGTGAGCAAGCTGTCCCCTTATTGGTCATGTTTGTTCGCTGTTCCAGGATTAAGCTGATCCATTGATATGCCAGTTAAAATGATATGCCTGTAAACAAAATTGTCAACCATTACAAATTTTAGATAATGTTCGAGCGTCGCCAGTTAGAGGCCGTGCGCCAAATACAAATTATCCCGTCACTCGAATGGACATGAGTTGTAAAGTTTCCGTCGTGGTTATTTTTATCCGACAGTAGTTGCGTTTGCATTATTTCTCCATTGAAACATGCCTGTTCTCACAGATCTCCCTCTCTCGCACGTATACACACAAACAGCAGAGTAAAGCCATGTAAAAATGTTTTTTTATTTGTCAAAAAGTTGCTAACACCGTCCTACCCTTGTTCTGCCGCTATTCAAAAGAGAGAACCAATCGTACTAATATTACCTCAGGAATTATAAAACAGCTCTTATTTTAAACGTGCAATTATATCTTATATAGTTGCCAAAAGGCTATATCCATGTTTTGATGATGAATTACAGAGAAGTGCTGATTTACAGATGTCTTCTCCAAAGATCCCTCAGTTATGTTCATGGTTTTTATAGGGATATTGTTTGGTTCGTTGGTCTGTTTGGTCAGTTTGCATTCTCAACACAAGCAAACCGTTCCAGAGTTTGTTTGCAATCGGTCCGAGACCACCTCATTCAGGCGGTCTCGGACCGATTTTTTGGTGTGGATCCGAGTGTGATTGCCGTGTTCATATATGACTAAACAACCCGAACCAAGGGAGGTTCCGAAACAAATGCTCCAAACGAGCCAGGTGTGAAAGATTTCCGCTCATTCCCTAAAACTGGCATCTCTCAAAATAGTATGTAGAAGTAATAACTCCAGCATGCACAGGTTGTTTTGAGCAAAATTTTCTTAAACCCCGTGTGTTTGACCACATCCCAAAGCAAAGACTTGGCCTACTGAGGTTCAGAAAACCCTTTTCTGAGGCACACTGAGATTATGCATGGCTAAGTTCATAATAGCATACTACCATACTCTGCCATACTGCTCAATGACCACAAACACAAATACAGATTTTTAGAAGAAGATGGAGCTCTGTCAGGTCCTTATAATGTAAGTAAACTGGTGCCAGCACTTTGATGGTCCAAAAGTCACATTTAGGCAGCATAAAAGTAATCCATGCGACTTCAGTCGATCAGTGAATGTCTTCTGAAGCAAATCGATACGTTTGTGTAAAAAATAAATAGATAATTAAAGCGTTATTAAAGAGGCCTTATTATGCTTTTTGGGATTTTACCTTTCCTTTAGTGTGTATTATAGCTGTTTGTGCATGCAAAAGGTCTGCAAAGTTACAAAGTACAAAGTCCATGCCAAAGGAAGTTACTCTCTCCCACAGAAAGCACTGCTCCTGAACTGCCTGAAATGCCTGATTTACAGTCCAGCCATTACTTCTGTGACATAGCTACGTCACTATGTAACACATTTGCATAACGCCCACTTCAGGAATGCGCTGCTCAGGAAGCCTTGGGAGCTGAAACTCGGTTATGGTAAGGGCCGTTACATTTCCGACACACGCTCTAAGCAGTTGACCAATCACAACAGACTGGGCCAGCTGACCAATCAGAGCAGACTGGACTTTTCAGAAAGGGGTGCTTTAAAGAGACAGAAGCTACAACAGAGCATTTCAGACAGAGGTTGAAAAGAGGTGCTACAGCAATGTACAGTATGAGAAAATAATGTTTTTTTTTTTTTTTTTTAACATTAAAGCATGTAAACCTATTCTAGTAGACCCCCAAAATAAAAGTATTAACCTGCAAATGAGCATAATATGGACACTTTAACTTTTAAAAAGCAATTCCTGTCAGCAGTTGACACATCACGTAGCTGTCGCATGACGTAACCACATCAGCCATTTCAAACGGCATCGGAGCCCTGGAGAAGCGCCGATTTCAAGTTAAAAACATTTTAATTATCGACTTCATATATCATAAACCTATCGATTTTCTTCACAAGACATTCACTGGTAGGTAGGTAGGTAGGTAGGTAGGTGATACTGAGTGTAAATTTTATTTGGTCTGTTTTCCCAGAAGAGAAAGCCTATACATTTAAAATGTGCTAAAAGTTGATTTTGTCAACTTTTTGGAGAACACTGGCATATACTGTAAATGGCTTCAAAGCTAATATTAATGGCCACAAAACTCTAAAAGCTTTAAATGGATTCTGTGGCTGAACTAGTGTGTAAGCGAGTAAGTGTTCATAAACGTACACGTTGTACAGCTGCCTGTATCAGAATGAATGACAGAGTGTGTATGTACTTTACACAAACACTAGCATGCGTATAAGAGCAATTTTTAAGCAGCAGAGTTATTTGGGCACCAGGACAGACAATCTCTTTGTTGTGGATATTTGGCTTTGAGATGGGTGGTTGCCAAAAGCAACTAAGGAAGTTTTTTCTTTGGGATTTACCTCCGCTGTGTCTCTGGTTTATACTGGACCCAGCTGACCACTGCAGGACCATTCAAGGCCCATTGGCTGACCATGGGAGAGAGAGCTTGTGTATACAGTATATTTGACATTAATCTTTTCATTATGAACCTCTCTCATAGAGCAATTGAAAGCATATTAAACTGATGTGATGCATGGAAATGACTGAGATAAATAATGGAGTTTAGTGCACTAAAGTGATAAAAATCTGAGGCTTAACACACATATTCTAACAACCTATTGATGTACAATTATATAGCAGTGGCATATATCAGTGATACTCCACCAGGAATATGCAAACTACAAAAGTGGAACACACACAAAAAAAAAAACAAAAAAAAAAAAGCTAAGGAATTTTAGCCTCGGAAATGTTTCATTATCTGAAAAAGATGCAATGAAAATGAATGAGGACTGAGGCTGTCATTCTGTTTGTTAGTTAGAAAGTTTGTTTGTTCGTTTGTTTGTTTGTTTGTAGGATGTACAGTGTTGTTATACTATAGCACACTGTATGGCAATAAAGTCCAAGAGTTGACTTTAATATAAGATGTCTTATATTAGGTTATTTTGTAACACCACTATATTACTTTTATATCCCACAACAAACTGAATGGAAGAGAGAAAGAGTGTGACAGACAGATACAGAGACAGAGCTTGAGGAAATAAAGTGTTCAAACAGGACACTGAATGACATGATTTATATCTGGTTCCCAGAAGGAAGAGAGAGAGAAAGAGAGAACTGGAACTGAGCTACTGTTCTTTTCTGCTCTATTTCTCTGAGCTCAGTGAGTTTCTGCCACCAGGACACTGATCTGTTTCACTCTCTGCAGTTACAGTATCTGCACAAAGGCTTTGTCATAATAGACACTGAATCAACCCAATTCCTCCTATTCACTTGTTAACCCTTTAATATGCAGTGTCAATTACAATTAAGCCATTTTTAGGTTGATTTCACCTAAAAGTGCAACATTGTAGATGTGGTGCTATCAAAACATTGCTCTGTTTGTTTGGCTGTGTCCAAAAGCTTAGGCAGCTGTCTTGATGCCCCCCTGCCCAGTCAGTCAATGACTTTACAGCAGCTCATAAGGACCCTGGTTTCGGATGGACTTACAATGCTCCTTCATGTCCAATGATCTAAAATTATTTTATGTGAGCTTTAGACATAACCAAGCAAATATTTAGAAACTACAATGCCTGAAACCACAAAGTTGAAAAAAAGAAAAAGAAAAACAGGGCATTTATAAACGAATTACTGCTGTCACCCGCTCCATCAGATGTCATATTTATTCTTCCAACTGACCAGCGTGCCTCACACACAGGATTTTGGGATATCAAAGGCAGTGAAGGTTGGATTTATGCTGCCTTCAAAAATGGACCAGATGAAGGTACTGTTTCTCAGCAGAAAGGATGTGATGCAAATACTGCCTTTCTACCTCCGTATACAGCCTCCGAAGGCAGCAATTTTCAGCTTTCGGAAAAAGCCTTCGAGTGCCCCATTCAACCAGACAAAGCAAGATTAACTCAACCAATGGTGTGAGTTTGGGGCTATCTCTTTGTACAACCTATGAAAAACGAGGGGAGCCACTGGAATCTTTTTTTTAAACCAGACTGATCTCACAGTGAAATCAGAAAATTATAGGGATGAATAAAATAAATAAAAATGCAACCTCTGAATCGCTAATTATGCAAATGCAATTATGTTCCTGGTTTCAACGCAGGATTCAAAACCAGGACTCTCATGCTCCTGGTGCAATGCACTTCCGGTCGTGCCACAATGGAAGGTAAACATGTTGGAGCCGATGCAAAAATGACTGATATGGCACTTGTCAGTGAGTCGGCATAATGTGGCCGATCCTACAATACTGAAACTCTACAAAACAGCAGACTGACTTCCTGTGTGATCATGTTGTTTAAAACAGCAATTATTTTTGCAATTCCAGTTGGTGATGATATAGTGGCGCAGAAATGACACAAATCAGCTTTCAAATAGTGACAAGCAATATGATAAAGGCAAATTTTACAAAATAATGGTCGAATAAACTAATCTATCGTTTATTAACCTAACTATATTAAATAATTTAATATATATTAAATATATTAAACTATATTGAATGGATTGAATCCCAAATGGCATACAGTGTTGCTCAACATTCAGTTGTTACATATGAATACTCCTTAAGAAGCAAATTCTGCACCTCAAAACCATTGTGAGCAGCAGGAAACACCTTTAAAACACTCTAAGACAGCAGATGAGAAAAGGAAGTCCACTGCAATTTTCAGGGACCTCAGTCAGACCATTGCTGACCTATGACATTTTTGGCTCCAAGCAACATCAATCAATGGAGCCATCTGTTTCGCTTTCTCCCGACTCATCTAAAGACTGTCCAGGTTACACTGAAAGCTGATCTACAGTATGAAAATAGTTCAACATGGTCATTAATCAGTATAAGGGGGTATTTACACTTGGTCACTTCATGCGTTGTTGATCAGACAGCTTTCCAATCATGAAAAGACCAAGTATAAATACCCTCCAACATGGAAAGCAATTCAGTCACTCAAATCTCAGAAAGTGGGTTTGAGATGCATACAAGACGCTACTCATGGGTAAATGCATCTGGTTGTTCAAGCCACAAACATAAACTTTACTCCACCCACATGGAACTACATCAGTTGCTGATGGTCAGGACACAAGTTTAGGAGCTCCACAATCCACACATGAGCGAACAGTCATGGATGAGACACATGGAAGGAGCAACAGCAAAACTCAAGCACTGATTGACATATGGGTTATAGCTATTATGCGTTATTTTTTGCATATAGTGCAGGAATATTACACTTGAATTATATCTGTTTTGCAGAGACAAATTTATGTGGTCAATTGTAAATGGAATGTGCACACGTAATCGTCAGTCAAGATGCATGAAGTGACTAAGTGTAAACAGGCTCTACATGTTACCGTCCACCCCAAGCCACCTCATGGGGAATAGTGTGAACCCTGGTGAACTCAGAGCTCTTTAGATTGGGCTGTGACTGTTATTTGTGATATAACGGGGCCATGACACTGAGCCTTGCTTCGACTGGCCAGACTGCAGAGAGGCAGAATGCATGGCGACACTGAAATGGACACCCACTTACAGACGGACAGGTTACCTTCCCAACACAAGCCAGGCATTCCTCGGACACTAGTGCCAGGAGCCTTCCTTTCATATGAGTTTTAGACCCTCTAAAGACCCCTCTCCCGCATGTAGAGTTGCCACATTCCCCAGAGGGCTAAAGCAGAGCAGAAACAGATGAGAGGAACCAGCGGTGAGGCTGTTAATCATGCCTAGACAAGAATTGGCATTAAAGAATAGTATTCAGGTATACTGTATGTCTGTGGATATGAGCATCTGCTGTACATCACACCCATGTACATCACTAATTGTTAAAAGGATAATCAAGGATCACAGTATAAGTTTAGTTTATATACAACACTGGCTATTATGAGAGCATGAATATAGGGACAGAAAAATAGCATAGTTCATTGTGAGTGGTAACCAGATGCTTTGGGGTGCCAAGAATTTTCTGAGGACAATATGGAAGCTGCCCCATCCGTAATGACCTTTCAGCTCATTTACAGTCTGAGGCTTTGCCCTGCGGCCAATTGTTGATTATTGCCTTTCATCAGAACTTCAATGAAAATGCACTTTGCTTTTAGATCAACATAGCAAAGCTCTATAATTGCATTCAAAGCATTGCTTTGGTGACATCTAGTCAAACAGCACAGGGGTATGTGGTTCAGATGGATTTAGAGCAGGGGTCTTCATCAGGGGGTCCATCAATTATTGTTTAACCTCAAAATATTTTTTGTGAATAAATTGTGTTAAAAATATATAAAACAAGTAAATGCTAAAGTTATGAAGCCAAAGTTCAGCTTAATGTTTTGTTGTCCCTCCCAAATTAAATTTAGGCTACAGAAATTGTTCACCCTAAAATTAAAATCATGTCATAAATTAACCTCTTTCCAAGCCTGTATGACCTTCTATCTCACGAGGAACACAAAAAGAGATGTTTTAATGAACACTGTATATCGCGGACTGTCCATTCAATACAATGGCAGTTGGTGGGGACTCACTTTTAAGCTTAAAATACCCAGAAAGTATCATAAAAGTAGTCCATGCGACTTGTGCATCACATTCCAAGTCTTCTAAAGGCATACAATAGGTTCTGATGAAAACCAGCAGAATTTAAGTCATTTTTCAGTGAAAATCTTTACGTTTGTAAGGTTTTGTTCATTTGCTCTATAAGAACTTGCATTGTTTAGTAATAAAAAACAAAGTTCTTCAGTAAATGTTAAGCAAATTTAAATTATTATCTACAAGTATATGACTCTGTACATCTGTATTGATTATTTATTTTTATAGCTTTGCAATGTAAGCATAATAAAGTATGTAGATGCATTATGGTACTCTGCGAATAATATTATGGGTCAGATTTTCTCAATATATATGCTCAGCACTCAATGATGCTCTATCTTTCTATCCAGCAAGGGGTTCTCAACCTTTTTCAGTCTAAGGACCCCTTGCTGGATAGAAAGATAGAGCATCATTGAGTGCTGAGCTACATATTGAGAGTTGCTTTTAAAATCTGACCCATAATAATATTCACAGAGTACCATAATGCATCTATATACTTTATTATGCTTACACTGCAAAGCTATAAAAATAATTAATTATTTAGACAACACAAAACACACACAAATACACAAGTGCACCAGTAAAATCAAGTGACAGCAAGTTGCTGCACTTATCATTCATATAAAATTCCCATAAGTGAATCTTTGAATAATTAACTTTACTGTCTTTGGAAAATTCTACTGTTTATATTAGGTCTGAAAAGTAATTGGCAGGGTATATGTCTTAGCAGGGCTATTCACACAAATATCTTGATTCCCTTCAACTACCTGCAAAGTCTTGTTGAAGGCCCCTCTGTCTAAGTCTGTCAATGGCAAACACCATTTATAATGTGCATGCTTGGTTATGCATCATTGCTCACCATGAATGTGAGGTATTAACAGCTAAGGGCATATCTGGTTTTTTTTCCCCCCACATTGCTATGAATGTGACTCTTTTCATATGCCATGGACACTGCAGTTCATAATTCATTAAAAATGTCCCTTAATTCGCTTCAATTGCCCAAATACACAGGCCTTTTCATGAAATTTCTTGTGGCAAAGTACACTGCCAGAAGTAGTTTTGGCTCGTTTTTTAGATTCTACAGGTAGAGAGTGTGTGAAGGCAAAGAAAAATGCTGAATTCCTTTGTTTGATGTGTTAATAGAGATTAAGCAGAATTGAGGCCTGCAATTCAGGTGCTTCATTCCTGGCATACCAGTGTGCCATTGTGCTACTGTCAATGAGCATCATGCAGGCCCAGTTTCTACTCCAATCTAAGCCTTGTCGTCAAAGTTGTAAATTAGATTAAAAAATTTTTTTTTCAAAAAGCATGCACACTGATTCCCATTTTTCATGCGGAGTGGGGTGAAATATAGGTAATTAGAAATAATTATGACATTGATTAACTTGTACTATGGGTGTATCTGTTAATATTTTACAATAAGTGATAGAACCCACAAGACTGTTTTGCACTAACAAACATTATTTGGCAAACCTTGGGAACTCTTTGCCCTCTTCCTTACCCAGGTTGGAATGTGTCATGCACTTGAAGCCACTGCCTTCAACAATTGCAAAGATGATTGAAAGAAAATTGTTGTTGATTTTAAGAGTCTCGGTAAAGAATGTCTACCACTCCCAGCGATCCCTTGAGAAGTGAGGAGAGATGTGGGAGTGGTTGCAGATAAAAAATTTGACCCTACATGTGGCAAGTACACAACTCAGATTTAAAAAAATGTCTTTTCAACATTTTCAAATGTTTTTCCCCCTTATACATGGTTCTTTGACATATAAGATTGTCTGAGACAATAAAAATGAGAAATCTTTTAAAAATCTTGTTTAAAACACATTTATCAAGTTAGCAGAAATGTAATATTTGTTTCATACATAAAAAAATTAAAATACAAAATAAAATATTTAATGACTTAAACAACTGAAAGGTGGTGTAACCATGAAGTAAAATGTATCAAAATAATTTTCATTGCATCTTCAATACACATAAGTGTACACAAATGAATAATTAATTCAAAAAAAGTTGTAAAACAAATCTTTCAAGGTCACACACAAAAAAAAAAAAAAAAAAAAAAAAATATTATATAAATAACGAGAAGATCAAGATGTTTTTAGGGTTAGCCCTACTCCATTTGACCTGAGCAAAATAGCCTTTTCACAGAAATGTCAAAATATCTCATTTTGTTGTTTTTTTTAAGTTCACACACACAGTCATGAGGATCTAAAGGGGTCATCTATGTTTTTATTTATTTATTTATTTATTTATATCACATGACAACAGAACATCTGTATCTGCATGTTTGGTTACACCACCTCACTTTGATTTGATGGACAAAATCAAGGTCAGTTGGTCA
Source organism: Myxocyprinus asiaticus (assembly GCF_019703515.2). Lineage (NCBI taxonomy): Eukaryota > Metazoa > Chordata > Actinopteri > Cypriniformes > Catostomidae > Myxocyprinus > Myxocyprinus asiaticus. The sequence goes on from NC_059344.1 coordinate 55,027,103, forward strand.
AGTTTTTAAAATATAAAAAATATTTTCAATTAAAGTTGTTTCAAAACTGTTACTTATTTTTGTTTAAGAAACAATAATAATGGGGGGGCTGGGTAGCTCAGCGAGTATTGATGCTGACTACCAAAACTGGAGTCACCAGTTCGAATCCAGGGTGTCTCCTAAGCAACCAGATTGGCATACTAGGGAGGGTAGAGTCACATGGGGTAACCTCCTTGTGGTATATGTAATTCTCACTCTTGGTGGGGTGTGTGGTGAGCTGTGCGTGGATGCCGCAGAGAATAGAGTTGGGCTCCACATGCGCTATGTCTAAGCCACATGATAAAATACACGGACTGACGGTCTCAGATGCAGAGGCAACTGAGATTCGTCCTCCGCCACCCGGATTGAGGCGAGTCACTACGCCACCACAAAGACTTAGAGCGCACTGGGAATTGGGCATTCCAAATTAAGGAGAGAGAGAAAAAAAGAAACAATAATAATATTATTTCTTCTTATTATAAGTACTTGCCCTACATTTATTTTGTTAATTAATCTCAACTTTTATTTGACTTTAAAAGCAAGTTTTTTTTTTTTGTTTTGTTTTTTTGTTGTTGTTGTTGTTGTTTTTACTGTCTCCAGATGATTACACCACTTATACAGTTTTTACTGTAACCCCCCGAAAAAATATCAAAATTACTTTGAATCCATTAATGGAAAACATATGTATCATAGTAGAGGTGTATTCAAGTCACTGTTCTGTGTGAATTGCATTTTTAATGTATTTTTGTATAACTTAATATTTCTAAAAAATGAGTGACGTCATTGAACCACATATTTAAGTCTAACAATTTAAAGAATAAATTCTGATAAGACGCACAGTGATGTGAAACAGTTACCAGAAAGGTTCTGCGCGTGAAGCTCTGCAGGCTGTTTCTTTAAGAGTTTTAAAGGTGGGAGAGACCCTCACTGACGCGTGCGCCTGGTATGCAAACATAAATTTAGAAACAACGTGTTCCTTGGGCACAAACATTTGGAGGAAAATATGATGTGTCATGTCTTCATCAGAAACTTTTTCGCCATTGCCAGTACGTCTATAGGAGAGGTAGGAGGCTAGGCGCGTCCAGTGGACATTTGGCTCCCGTTCACTCCAAACCGCGAGGAATTGAATTGAGCCCGGCGAAACTGTCAGACGAAGGAAACATGAAGAGAACAGAGCTGTTTATTCTCATGTGCTGCCTGTGCTGGTTTAAGGTAAGACAACATTACATAAAACTGTCCTTGAACATTTACTTGAGCATTTACTCTTTCTGTTGTGTGTTTGTAAGTTAAGGTGATGATGAGGATGACATCATGTGATAGTGTGTAGGAATTTCCCTACTAATATTTACGCACCTGTCATATGGTCATTCTATTGTCATTTTATTGTCAATGTATGACACATACAGGCAAAATGTTTTAAAAAATTGGTCAAAGGCTTTGGAATTTAAAAGTATGAGTATAGTCCAAATATATATATTTCAAAAGGTCAGCTTTGTCATCACTTAACATGGTGACATCATCTCCTTATTGTGGGCTGGGTTGGAAAACATCAGGTAATATGTTAATTGTATCAACAATTGAAAAAGTACATTACCTTTGGTGTTGCAGCAGAAAAAGAAGTGCTACAGTATGTGCCTCTGTGTAATCACATGAATGAATGATCTGTCAGTATTTCTTTTACTGAAAGGCTTTATGGGGTTTTCTAGACTCTGGGAGAGCAATGGAGTTCAATCAAGGTCTGTTAACCAGTTTTGCAGCTCAAGTGGTCAATATTGACTTTTTTGTCTACTTTCATGTACATTTTAAACCACCTAAAACATGAGCACAGATTATATTTTTTTGTTATGAAGTACTTGGTTTACATGTTGGGTTTTTTTTTATGGATCATTTGTCAGATTTACCCAAGGAAACATGAACGTCTAAGTGCTGTCATGGTTTTGCTCTGGATTAAGACATAGAACATTTGATGATGAACACACGCCACTAATAAGCACTTGCTAAATACCACGGGCAGGGGAAGATTTAGATTGCGGTCTGTTAGAAGGCCAAGGAGTGTCTGTCAGTCTCATTAAAAGATGATATGTTTTCTCAGACAACTGGACGACACCAGGTCTGCTGCTTCCTATCTTGGTCTGTTGTCGTGGCTACTCCACACCTTCCCTTGCATGAGAGGGAAATAACCTCCTGAGGGAGTTTAAATAAGTACTGGTACTTAATGTCCTAAACATCCCAATCCAGATCAGTTTTGTTTATCTTTCTGGAAATGAATCAGACTCTTACTGGGCTGTGGTTAACTGATCCTACATCAGCTGCAAAAGGCAATGATGGATTAGAACAGAAGTTTCGGATGGACAGTACTCGCTGCTACAACCTTATATCTTTTGGCTCATGCTCTGTAAGTCTGCTGTTGTACCTCTTGTGCGATTGAGGTGGCACTACTGATAAATGATGCTGGCTGTAGTTGGTGGAAGTCCAAATATTGATGCTTCATGCTATAAAAATGTTCAGTGTTGCTGAAAATGTGACCAAATAAAGTAAAGTTTGTCCCTTCCTCCATTATTTACTTTCTTTCTTTCTTTCTTTCTTTCTTTCCATTCTAATTCTCCCACAAGCCACTTGAAAAACAACAATATCCCCCACTGTAGCTTTGCCCTGTGTGGGTCGTCATTCAAGCGTGCAGCCTCCCTTCTTTTGACACTTTCTTTTTATCCTTCTGTCCTCATAAAGAGCCAGTGCTGGAGAGGAGCCGCACTGCTTAGCTATCAGCAGGCCAGGGAATACTGAGTGCTGTGTGTTTATGTGTTTGTGTGTGTGTGGGATAGATTAACTGTCTGTTTTTGTGTGAGGCTGTCACTTTACTCATAGGTCCCTGTGGAGCAAATAGAAGCTTCTTTGTTGTTGACATAATAATGTTCTCTTAGTGATTCCCTGCTGGACTTGTTGACCTCATGATTGTAAGTTCTTGCACTCCCCATATTAAGGCAAATCTTGGCAACTCTATCACTATCAGACCAAAGCCCTCACTTAAAAGCTGGATCTGAGAGTGGGTAATGGGGGCACCACAGCTTGTGTCTTCAATGGTATTATGGCATCCCTTTCTTTTCCATGGTCAACAAGCTCACAGTAAAAATACTTTTGACACATAATTGGCTCATAGAAGGCACTTGAAAAGAACGAGATCAATGTTTGTTGGTTTTTCTTTTTGTAAACCTTTCGTAAGAATGCTACAGTATGCTTGACCAAGAATTTACTAAGGCTGCAACTAATGATTATTTTTTCAATTGATTAATCTGTCGATTATTGTTTCGATTAGTCAATTAATCTAATGATTTTTATTTATTTTTATTTTTTCATAAATCTTTGATTAGTCAATTAATCCTTTGGTTAACTTACAAATAAAAAAAATAACTGTAATTCTGGCATTAAACGTTTTATTCAAACATTTTCTCATAAAAATACTTACTTTACAAATAAAAAATTCCAAACATAAAATAAAGTGCCAAGAATTAAAAGGCATTTATCAGTAATACAAATGTCCATGAGTCCAACATAAATTAAGCCCAACATAAATAGTGCACACACACAAAAAAAGATTGTAGGGCATCATTCACTTTAAAGACTGTCCATATGTCCAGCATACAGTGGCATCCTTTTTATGGAAACAATCTTGCACACAGCTTTTCCTCTTCCTGAGACACAAAAAGACACACAAAATAAAATCAGTGGCATATTTTAACATGATAATGATAATAATACTATTCATCACAAAAGTTAAGATTTATGCAGTGTAGTCCTAATTAGGAAAGTGTTGTTTACTATATTCTGCCATTAGTTACCGTGAATAATGTTGAGTATGATTTACTTCAGTGGCTAGTGCCAATTGTAATCGGAAATGCACTTGTATTATTTATTTGCAAAATGTTGTTTAGACTTAGAGTAACTGTAGCATGGGGGGCGTGGTCATGTGTCGGTCTGTGGGAGAGAGTAAGGTTCATAATTATCTCTAACACCTGTCTCTCATTATAGTGATGGTGGAGGGAGACTTAAAAGGCATGCCAGAGCATCAGAGAGGGAGAGAGTGACCAGAAAGCTACAGCAGACAGAGCTTCTGAGAGTGTTACATTTACATTTATAACGACGTTTACCGTCATATGTGTGTGTGTGTGTGTGGAAAAACAGCAAATTAAAGAGACGGACCTTGAATCTGCTTCGTTGTCTCCTGACTCCTCCATTGCCCAAACTAAGAGCTCTGCTACAGTAACGTTAATGTAAATCTACATCGTTTAGTTTCATAGGTGTATATGCGCATAAACAAACAGCTTACAACTTGCAAACGCACAGGAAAGCGGCGTTGCCATACTAGCCATTAGCATATGCTCTAGGGAGTCTTCGTTGAGTTTTTGTGTGAAACTTGACAGATAAGGAGGCAATGACAACTCCCAGGCACTGGCTACCAACCAACAATCCGACAAAACTCACTGTAATAGTCCAAATACTTACGCTGCTTTCTCGTCGTTTGAGGTCGAAGAGCCCCAGGATGTTTTCTTTTGAGATGCTCATGCATAGCACTTGTATTGCTATGGTAGGCCATTTCACTTTTACAAAGCATACAGAGCACCAATCTATTAGGTCTCTGTTTAAAAAATTCCCACACTTTTGATGATCGGGTTTGAGCTTTTTGGGATAAAGTCTCATTTTCAGCATGCCCGGGAGCTGGAGCCGCCATCATTGGGGATCAATGTAAACAGTGTGACGCATCGGCGCATTCCACGCAAATCAATGTATTTATGTAATCGACATCATCGATTACATCCACATCGTTCCGGCCCTAGAATTTACCTTTTCTGAAAAATTATCGACAGGACATGAACAGTAAATTGCTTTTATCTGTTGTAAATATTCCCTGTTGCAAAAAATAAATCACAGCCGTGGAGACATTTTCCAACAGCTGATATGACAAAGGAAATAAATTGAACAACCTTTTTACAACAATGACAGGTCTAGATGGGGCCTCACCTGTAATGTAGTGGGTAGTATACAGGTACATGTATACTATGTAAGATGTTGATGAGATTTTTGTTTTGTGTTGTTCAACATCAAGATTTTAATTTAAAAACTATTTTAAAGGAATATTCCAGGTTTGATACAAGTTAAGCTCAACTGACAGCATTTGTGGCATATTGTTGATAACTAAAAAAATCAATTTCGACACATCCTTCCTTTTTCTTTTAAAAAGCAAAAATCAAGGTTACAGTGAGGCACTTACAATGGAAGTGAATGTGGCCAATTTTTGGAGGCTTTAAAATCAGAAATATGAAGCTTATAATTTTATAAAAGCACTTGCATTAATTCTTCTGTTAAAAAAGATGACGCCGCAGATGGCTGCTTTGTTGTGGAGCTCTCTAGCATTTTTGTTACTTTTGTTTGTCTGTCATGTTTTTTGTCACTCTTTCCCGATCAGTTTCCCGAGGGATGAACTGCTGAATATTCGGCAGAGCATACCTGATAATGTTTTGCCGGTGTTTGACTATTCAGACGTTTTATTAGACATCTTAGTTGGAGGCACAGCCATGCTCTACAAGCGATCCAAAAGACGCACGTGAGGGAAGCAAGCCGGCACGCTTGTGAAGCTTCCTCAACACGGATTTAGGACTCCACTGCCGATTGTTCATCTGGCGAATGTCCGTTCCCTCGCCAGCAAAATGGATGAACTGCTTCTGCTCACTCAAACAAATAAGGACTTTTCTAACTCTGTGTTTCACGGAAACCTGGCTGAGTGAAGCCATCCTGTACAGTGCGTTACATCTGCAGGGCTTTCAGCTGTTCAGAGCGGATCGCAATGCAGAGTTATCGGGGAAAACAAGAGGCTGTGGAACATGTTTTTACATCAACGAAAGTGGGTGTACAGATGTAACAGCATTGAAGAAGATGTACTGTCCTAAGAGTGGTGGTGGCGGCATAGTGGACTAAAGCACTGAACTGGTAAGCAGAAGGTTGTTGGTTCGATCCTCACAGCCACCACCATTGTGTCCTTGAACAAGGCACTTAACTTCATGTTGCTCCAGGGGGATTGTCCCTGTAATAAGGGCACTGTAAGTCGCTTTGGATAAAAGCGTCTGCCAAATGCATAAATGTACATGTAAATGTAATTTAAAGGCACTCTTCATCAACTATAAGCCTTTCTACTCATTGCGGGAGTTTTCCTCTTTTATTCTGGTGAGTGTTTATATCCCACCATAAGCATGCATGAATGCAGCATTGAAAAAGCTGGCTGATCACATCACAGACACAGAGCAACAACACACTCTTATCATTATTCTGGGAGATTTTAATAAAGATAACCTCACCTGTGAACTGCCAAAATACAAACAACACATCACATGCCCCACCAGAGAAAGAAATATATTGGACCACTGCTACACCACTGTAAAGAATGCATATCGCTTTGTCCCACGTGCAGCTTCAGGACTCTCTGATACAAGCCTGCTTTGACTGCACTGATTGGAATGTTTTTGAGGCTGCAGCCACAGACCTGAACAAGCTCACAGATACTGTGACATCATATATTAGTTTCTGTAAGGATATGTGCATCCCTACTAGGACATTTTTATCATTCAATAACAATAAACCATGGTTTACAGGAAAACTCAGATAGCTTCGTCATGCCAAAGAGGATGCTTACAGAAGTGGGGATAAAACATTGTACAACCAGGCCAGGAACACACTTACTAAGGAAATCAGAGTGGCTAAAAGAAGCTACTCTGAAAGGCTGAAATACCAGTTTTCAGCCAACGATCCTGCATCTGTGTGGAAAGGCCTAAAAAGTATCATCAAGTACAAGACACCTCCCCCTCGCTCTGTAGAGTCAACTAATGGCTGATGAACTGAATGTGTTTTACTGCAGGTTTGAAAAGCCCAGTCTCACACCCCTCCCCCACTCTGATCTTTACTTCACACACACACACACCAACACCTCCTGGAACCCCACTCCTCCCCCCACCCTGCTACTCAATCTGCACTATGATCTGTGAGGAGGATGTGTGCCGGGTCTTTCAGAAACAAAAGACTAGGAACGCTTCAGGCACAAATGGGTGTTTCACCTGCCTGTCTGAAAGTCTGCGTTGACCAACTGGCCCCCATCTTCACACAGATATTCAATAGATCACTGGAGCAGTGTGAAGTTCCCTGCTGCTTCAAATGCTCCACAGTCATTTTGGTCCCCAAAAGCCCCAAAATCACAGGACATAATGACTACAGACCTGTCGCTCTCACATCTGTGGTCATGAAGTCATTTGAGAGACTGGTTTTGGCCTACCTGAGAGACATCACTGGACCCCTGCTGGACCCCCTTCAGTTTGCTTACCAAGGAAACAGGTCTGTGGATGATGCTGTCAATATGACACTGCATTATATCCTGAAACACCTCGACAGACCTGGGACTTATGCAAGGATCCTATTTGTGGACTTCAGTTCAGCCTTCAATACAATCATGCCTGATCTTCTCTCAACCAAACTGACCCAGCTCTCTCTGCCCACCCCAATCTGTCGATGGATCACCAGCTTTCAGACAGATAGGCAGCAGCTAGTGAGCTGGGAAAACTCACATCCGGGACCCTCACTATTAGCACTGGTGCTCCTCAGGGATGCATTCTCTCTCCACTGCTCTTCTCCCTGTACATGAATGACTGCACTGCAAAAGACCCACTGTCAAGCTCCTGAAGTTTGCAGACGACACCACGGTCATCGGCCTCATCTGTGATGATGACGAGTCTGCATACAGACGGGAGGTTAATCAGCTGGCTATCTGGTGTGGTCACAAGAACCTTGAGCTGAACATGCTCAGAACAGTGGAGATGATAGTGGACTTCAGGAGAAATCCCCCCCCACCACCACCATCCTGAACAGCACTGCGGCAGCAGTGGAGTCATTCAGGTTCCTGGGCTCTACCATCTCTCAGGACCTGAAGTGAGACACCCACATAGACTCAATTGTGAAAAAGGCTCAGCAGAGGTTGTACTTCCTTCGCCAGCTGAGGGAGTTCAGCTGCTGACACCGTTCTACTCGGCCGTCATTGAGTCTGTCCTGTTTACATCTATAAAGGTCTGGTTTGGTTCAGCCACCAAATCAGACAGATGGAAATTACAACATACAGTCACGACTGCTGAGAGGATTATTGGTGCCCCCCTGCCCACCCTCCAAGACCTGTACGTCTCCAGAGTGAGGAAACATGCAGGTAGAATCACTCTGGACCCCACACACCCTGTCCACTCTTTCTTTGAACTGTTGCCCTCTGGCTGGTGCTACAGAGCACTGAGCACCAGGATATCCAGGTTTTTAAGAACAGTTTTTACCCTCAGGCCATTTTCCTCATGAACAGTTAAACTGCCTCAGGACTCCCCCATAGTGCAATAATGTAAATACATATCTCATGTACATATGTAAATTCACATATTTAATTCAATAACTGTACATACCCCTACCTTGCACATACAGTTGTGCTCAAAAGTTTGCATACCCTTGGAGAATTGGAAATATATGTGCCATTTTTAAAGAAAACATGAGTGAGCAGGCAAAACACATTTCTTTTATTTCTTATTCATATTCAACTGTAGGTTATAACAGAATGGCACAATCATAAAACAAAACATGGCAACAGTGAAAAAAATGAAATGACCCCTGTTCAAAAGTCTGCATACCCTTAGTTCTTAATACTGTGTATTGCCCTCTTTAGCATCAATGACAGTGTGCAGTCTTTTGTAATAGTTGTCTATGAGGCCCCAAATTCTTGCAGGTGGTATAGCTGCCCATTCGTCTTGGCATAATGCCTCCAGGTCATGCAAAGTCTTTGGTCCTCTTGCATGAACCGCACGTTTGAGATCTCCCCAGAGTGACTCAATGATATTAAGGTCAGGAGACTGTGTTGGCCACTCCAGAACCTTCACTTTTTTCTGCTGTAACCACTGGAGGGTCAACTTGGCCTTGTGCTTAGGGTCATTGTCCTGCTGGAAAGTCCAAGAGTGTCCCATGCGCAGCTTTCGTGCAGAAGAATGCAAATTGTCTGCCAGTATTTTCTGATAACATGCTGCATTCATCTTGCCATCAATTTTCACAAGATTCCCCGTGCCTTTAGAGCTCACACACCCCCAAAACATCAGTGAGCCACCACCATGCTTCACAGTGGGGATGGTATTCTTTTCACTATAGGTCTTGTTGACCCCTCTCCAAACATAGCGCTTATGGTTGTGACCATAAAGCTCTATTTTGGTCTCGTCGCTCCAAATTACAGTGTGCCAGAAGCTGTGAGGCGTGTCAAGGTGTTGTCGGGCATATTGTAACTGGGCTTTTTTGTGGCATTGGCACAGTAAAGGATTCTTTCTGGCAACTCGACCATGCAGCTCATTTTTGTTCAGGTATCGTCGTATTGAGCTCCTTGAAACAACCACACCGTCTTTTTCCAAAGCAGCCTGTATTTCTCCTGAGGTTACCTGTGGGTTTTTCTTTGTATCCCGAACAATTCTTTTGGCAGTTGTGGCTGAAATCTTTCTTGGTCTACCTGACCTTGGCTTGCTATCAAGAGATCCCTGAATTTTCTACTTCTTAATAAGTGATTGAACAGTACTGGCTGGCATTTACAAGGCTTTGGATATCCTTTTCCATCTTTATAAAGTTCCATTACCTTGTTATGCAGGTCTTTTGACAGTTCTTTTCTGCTCCCCATTGCTCAGTATCTAGCCTGCTAAGTGTATCCAAGTGAGAGCTAACAAACTCATTGACTATTTATACACAGACACTAATTGCAATTTAAAAAGCCACAGGTGTGGGAAATTAACCTTTAATTGCCATTTAAACCTGTGTGTGTCATCTTGTGTGTCTGTAACAAGGCCAAATATTCAAGGGTATGTAAACTTTTGATCAGGGCTATTTGGGTGATTTCTGTTATCATTATGATTTTAAAAAGGAGCCAAACAACTATGTGATGATAAATGGCTTCATATGATAACTATCCTTAAAAGACAGTTTTTTTGCATGATCAGTCATATTTTCAAAATCAATGCCAAAATTTCACAATTTCTGCCAGGGAATGCAAAATTTTGAGCAAAACTGTACATTACCACTTGCACATGTACATATGCCATTCTGTTATATGTCCTGTTATTTGTATGTGTATTTATACTCTTACCTTCTTTTATATTCTGTCTCACTGTAATGTTCTGTGTGCACTTGTTTCTCCTATCACCAAACAAAATTCCTTGTGTACATGAGAACACTTGGCAATAAAGCTCATTCTGATTCTGAAATTCGTGTATTATTCGAGCTGTAAACTTTTTAAAGGTTTAAATGGTCATTTTTATAGCCATTTTAGGTTTTGTTGACATTACATCGTTATGGCAACAAAGGTTTAAAATGTACTATAGCTTTAAACAAAAAAGGTTAGGAAGTGATTTTATCACACTAAAATAATTTTTACACTCATATCCTTTGTCTTGTGGCTGTACATTTGAAACAGTGAGTATTTTAACGTAAAAAAAATTGCCTCCCTTTCACTTCCATTGTAAGTGCTTGTTTTAAAGAAAAGGAGGGACAAATCAAATACAATTTTTGTGGTGATTAATATTATGCCACAAATGCTGTCAATTGAGCTTAACTTGCACAGAACCCAGAGTATTCCTTTAACGTATAGGTAAAGTGTATATTTGAGGTGTTGTGGCTGGTCACCACGTTTTTCAACGTGTTTAAATACCTTTTTGTTTTTAGTAGTTAATTTGAATTTTTAAAAGTACAAATTCCATGTAGTCTCTCAGTTATTGAGGTCATAAAACTGCATGTATAATAATTGTATTTTTTTTTTAAATGAGCAAAATGCTGTTTAAATAGTTTTAGATGGTGTACAACATGTCTCACCATAAGACAGAAAAGTATTTAATGTTGGCCTAATTGAGAAATTAAATTTTTTTTTTTTTTTTTTTTTAATGTTAGAGTCCAACTTCTAAATTGAGCTTTAGTTGTGTTATCTGATTCTGCAGTTTGTTTCCACATTTATTTGAAGGACCCACCAGGAGATGGCTTTGAATATAAACATCATTATTCACTCCTCAGTTCCTATGTGCCAGATGCCCCAGACTACCTGCTTAAACCTTGCTCAGTCCCATCTAATGTCCTGTTTGTTTTCAAGTTGTTTTTTTTTTTTTTGTGTGTGTGAACAGAGTCATTATGGGACAGGGAGTGGTATGCCCAAGCTTACAAGAATCAGAATGCTTTGGCTCTGTGCTGACTGTTTTCTGGTTTATAATGAAAGGGAAATGCCCAGGATTTTAACTGCTGATGTAATGATTATCTGTTAGAGAGAGAGAGAGAGAGAGAGAGAGGAGCATTATCCTTATGGGATTGAAAAATACATTGGAATTATTTGCATAACTTTTGATTGGCTCAGTGAAGCATGATCCATGCAAAACAGATTTTGTGACTTATACACAATTGAAACATAATTACTTTCACAAGCTTTTAGAGATCTTGAAGACAGTTTGGCAAACGCAGCCTTTTCCAATATTGCTGTCTGGCCTTAAAGATTGCATGTTAAGCAATAACAAAGACATTGTGACACAGTCTTTTTATTTCCTTCAAAGTGAATTAATGTGAATGCTCTCCCAGAAGCAGGGCCCCCCGATCCTATTATCTAAGTTGAGATCTACATAATCTATTTTCATTGATTTAAGTCTCTTTTAATACCTGTTCTGTTATTTACAGATTAATTGAAACACAGCAAGGATGTGGTAAAGAAACCACTCTACCCAAACATGGCTGAACAGCCACTGTTCTTAAAGAGACAGTACCATTTTAACATTTGTTAAACAGAGCGTAAACTCAAAATTATGCATACAAAAAAACAAAAAAACAAGCATGTAACAAAATGTTTGATAAACGTGTAAACGTGCATATAAACTCAGCAAAAAAAAGTCCCTTTTTTCAGGACACTTATTTTAAAGATCATTTTGTAAAAATCCAAATAACTTTACAGATCTTTATTGTAAAGGGTTTAAACAGTGTTTTTCATGCTTGTTCAATGAACCATGAATATGCACCTGTGGAATGGTCGTTAAGACACTAACAGCATACTGATGGTAGGCAATTAAGGTCACAGTTATAAAAACTTAGGACACTAAAGAGACCTTTCTACTGACTCTGAAAACACCAAAAGAAAGATGCCCAGGGTCCCTGCTCATCTGCGTGAACGAGCCTTAGGCATGCTGCAGATTTGCCAGGGCAATAAATTGCAATGTCCGTACTGAGAGACGCCTAAGACAGCGCTACAGGGAGACAGGAAGGACAGCTGATTGTCCTCACAGTGGCAGACCACGTGTAACAACACCTGCACAGGATCGGTACATCTGAATATCACACCTGCGGGACAGGTACAGGATGGCAACACCAACTGCCCGAGTTACACCAGGAACGCACAATCCCTCCATCAGTGCTCAGACTGTCCGCAATAGGCTGAGAGAGGCTGGACTGAGGGCTTGTAGGCCTGTTGTCCTTACCAGACATCACTGGCAACAACGTCGCTTATGGGCACAAACCCACCTTCGCTGGACCAGACAGGACTGGTCTGTGCTCTTCACTGACGAGTTGCAGTTTTGTCTCACCAGGGGTGATGGTTGGACTCACGTTTATCGAAGGAATGAGTGTTACACTGAGGCCTGTACTCTGGAGCAGGATCGATTTGGAGGTGGAGGATCCATCATGGTCTGGGGCGGTGTGTCACAGCATCATCGGACTGAGCTTGTGGTTATTGCAGGCAACCTCAACGCTGTGCATTACAGGGAAGACATCCTCCTCCCTCATGTGGTACCCTTCTTGCAGGCTCATCCTGACATGACCCTTCAGCATGACAATGCCCACCAGCCATACTGCTCGTTCTGTGCGTAGTTTCCTACAAGACAAGAATGTCAGTGTTCTGCCATGGCCAGCGAAGACCCCGGATCTCAATCCAATTGAGCACATCTGGGACCTGTTGGATCGGAGGGTGAGGGCTAGGGCCATTCCCCCCAGAAATGTCTGGGAACTTGCAAGTGCCTTGGTGGAAAAGTGGGGTAACATCTCACAGCAAGAACTGGCAAATCTGGTGCAGTCCATGAGGAGGAGATGCACTGCAGTACTTAATGCAGCTGGTGGCCCCACCAGATACTGACTGTTACCCTTTGTTCAGGGACACATTATTCCGTTTCTGTTAGTCACATGTCTGTGAAACTTGTTCAGTTTATGTCTTAGTTGTTGAATCTTTTTATGTTCATACAAATATTTACACATGTTAAGTTTGCTAAAAATAAAAGCAGTTGAAAGTGATAGGACGTTTCCTTAAATGGGCAATAATACATTATGAAATATTTTATCTTCATCAAGCACTTTAAATATTGAAGAATTTAACAAATAGGCTCATACATCATCTACACATGGGTTTGGTGAAACTTGGCAAAGAGTTCAGGTAGTTCTGGCTTGCGCTTCCATATCTTTTCTAACTCATCTGAATGATGGGGTGCGTTCCATTCAGAAGTGATCATCTCTACACCCTATTTTGAGCTACGAGTCTGTTTTGAATGTTCATGATTTTAAAACTTCAGCGGTCAAAACTTAAACACGTGCCCTCTTAAACACGCGCCCTTTAATCTGTTTTAAGATTCTTTCTTTCTTTCTTTCTTTCTGTAAGACCTGTAATTTTTTAAACTTCAAGCATTTAAAACTATTTCAGACAAGGTTTTGTCAAACCATAGTGATATGATAGTTTGTCTTGACAAACTTTATGTATCTAGTTTAATCAGTTATTTTGTCCCACACAAAATAAAATATCAATATCTTCTGTTTCCCAACCACATAAGCCAAGTAATTTTTTGTAATGTAGGGCAACCATGCAGTTATAGCAATGAATGGTATAATAAACGTTTTTTTTCGACAGCTCTTTCATACAAAGAATAAAGCTTAATCATATAAAACCTAACATATGAAATAATAATAAAAAAAATTTAATTTTTAAAACGTGTTTAAACATTTTTCTTTAAAATAATGAAATTTTAAGCACATGTTGCTTGAATTCAACAAATACTAATGCCCTCACAGTCACAGGGCCCTGTTGAGGGGGCCTTGAATAAGCTGTGGAGCCCACATATTTAAGCATAAATAAACATTTGTTTTACAAGTTGATGGGCTGCGAGACCTTGCAGCCTAGGGCCCCCCTGGGCCCCTCGTAGTGAAGGGCCCCTGTTCACTGGCCCCATTGGCCCGGTCCAAAATTCACATATGCCCAGAAGCGTGATGCCAACAGCAGATTTTTTTTTTTTTTTGCTGTGTGAAGACGACCTGTCATGTCCCACTATTGCCCAGCAGAGGGCGTTAAAACAATAGATGACTCTAGAAAGGTTACCATGATGAAAGACACATGACAAAGCCTGCGAAAATGAAAATAATGAAGACTATGTTTAGAATGGAATACTAGCTTAATGAATACTGCCCAATATACATTGAATGCTACCTACTGTTGTTTTTTATTATTTAAATAGTAAGTGAAGCAGTAGGCCTTATTCCCTGTTTCAAACAGTGGTATGCCACATTATTGTCATATGACCTCATCATGTTGCATAAAGAATTTTGTAGAATTATGTAGTAGGTCATCTGGGTATTCAATGCATACAGAGAATTTGCACACTGTGCACAGTATGCTTCCTATGTATTGCAGCCTTTGTAAGAGCAGTATAGTATGAGTGTTCTGTGAGTGTTGCCATAGATTCAGATGGTTATTAGAGAGACTCCAAGATCAGACAGACAGAGGCATTTTCCACCTTCTGTTCTTTATCATTATCTAATCATCAGAAAATGTCCACTGTCTTTCCTTCCTTTTTGAGCAGCACCACATTTGCCGTTATTATTTGTTGTGGCCAGGCGTAGAGTCGCACATGAAAGTGCTGGCAGCTGGCATCTCCTGCATGAATGAAATGATTTATCTTCAGAGAGTAATCGTACTTTCCGTTATTATTGTGTTATGCTTTTTCTTCTTCTTATCTCCATCCTTATTGCGTGTTTGTGGATGGAAGTTCAAAATGGCAAAGAGTGGTGAACTGAAACAGTGAAGGAACATTTGAAAGAAATCAAATGGGGACAGATTCAGCTACAGTGAATCCCATTATTGTTCACATCCTGAGCTGAACTTTAGTCCTTTCAAAAAATAAAAAAGAGATTATATGTGTGCAGTTATGCACCTGATTGTGCTTACCCTTCTAATTAGGGTGATGCACAAGGTTTTGGGAAATGTCATCAGTGCAATTGGTGTGCAATGAGGAGACAAATTAACCCCACATACCAGTAGAGGAAAGGAAGAATGAAAGACCTGGCACACTGCATTGATTAGTGGTAAGAGGTCAGCAAAAAAATAGTGCAGATGGATAAAAAAAAAATGAAAAGAAAGATTCACGATCTCGATATCGATTCTTAAATTCCAAGATTGATCTTTTACTCTATGTGCAACACTCCACTATAATGAGAGGAATTCAGTAGGGCTGCTCCCAACCAAAGATTTTCCTAGTCGACTAGTAGGCATTAATTTATGCCATTAATCGACTAGTCGCACGTTTATTAACCATCAGAAAATGGTTTGAGTTCCAGGGCTGAGAAAGAATGTTATAATTAACATTGCTAACACTGTTCTACATTACAGAGAAATATTAAACGTAATAATGAGCCTTTAAAATATACATTTTAAAAGTGCACGCTTGAAGCGAGCCGCAGCCCAGAGGTTGCCGATGTAATTGGATATTGCAACATATATATATATCGTGAAGGAGGGAACAAAACAAATTTATTCACACACATGATGTATTTCCCGGACAACTAAATACCCGACCGGTACAGGATGCACAGATGAAGTAGGTTATTTGCCAGAGAGATGTTGCCCTCACAACTGTTGTAAAACCATCTTTCAAAAAGTTTTTTTTTTTTTTTTTCAATTTCATTTGAATTTTTAGTTAAAATAAATACAAAATAAAGTTCAAAGTTTGAAATTAAGGTGTCTTGCTTTATTGTGTAGGTTTAACCCTAACCCTGCTTAATGAAAATTATGCCATAGTATCACCTATAGTCCAACCAGCGGTAATACCGGTGTTTGTCTGTTTCCTGTGGAGTTGTTTCTGCGACCAACCAACCAATCAAAACTTGGTCGACCAAGACTCTTCCCATCGACTAAGGTTTGGTCGACTATCAGGGGGCAGCCCTAGAATTCACTCGCATTAGCAACCAAATTTTGCACTGTGTGACAAAAATGTACATTGGCAACTGGCTGGAAAATGTTTCGATTTCACTTGCTAGTAATTGTGTAGTACAGTGGTAGAGTATTCAGCAGCAAGATCTTTTCACTGCGTGTTGAGAGTAAAAGTTGTTCCAAATGTGTGTGTGTCTGAAGATGAAATCTAAGTTACCCATTTGTCATTAAATAATGTCTCTTTTAATACATTTTCCGTTTGCTGTAGTCAGCTATTGATTAAAAACAACAACAAAAGAAATATTGAATTCTAATCACAGGTTGGACAGATGAGATAAAGTCGTTCAAGGCTCTCTCATTAACATGCACTCATTTACAGACGCTGTTTACAGAAATGCCCTTTTTCTTAAAGAGACAGTACCTGTGTTCAACAAATCAATGTAAATACCTATCAATAGTACAAATTATGTTGTTATAAAAACTACTAAAATCCAATTCATTTTTGTAATGTACATCGTTAGAAGGTCCCCTGAATAGGTGCCCTAGGAGAGAATTTCTTTCATATGTAAGCAAAAGTGACATTATAACTGAAATACACCCATATGAATCGATATTGAATTGAATCGAATCGAAATCAGAATCGAATCGAGAGCTTGTGAATCAGAATTGAATTGAAACGGGAAATCTGTATCAATACCCAGCACTATTCCCTGCTATACTGTAGATTATGTCAAAAAATGTAGGTCAATGTAGTAGGGTGTCCAAATCCTCACTATTCGTAAAAGAGTTAGGGAGAAATTTGCATCCACTGGACACTGTACTATCCCGTAATGCCTCGGGAGCTGAGGTGACTTCACATTCAAAATTGAATAAAAAAAAAAAGCAGCGGAGAACCGTCAGTCAGGTCAGTCTTTTCAACTGTTAGATGTTATATACAGTATACACTGAGAAAGTTGTTCCTTGTGCTCACATTGTGCTTGTTAGCATTTTGTACAACCAATAGGAAAATCTGTTTTCTGAAATCTTTCTGATTATTTTTGCAATTCCGCTTCATGACGCCAGTGGTGCAGAAATTACACACTTCATAGCGATATGCTGAAGAAATGAATGAAGGTTGACTGTAATCAGTAAAGGAGGGATACATTCTGACATGTGGATGAATGCAGGAAAGTGCTGGGGGGGGGGGGGTGTAAAAGGGCAGTTACGCACTAACAGGGTCACCACGCCTCGCTGCAGTGAACGCTTGCACGGCTAATGATGCTTCCTGTGGTTTGCACATCTGTTGCTTCCCTTTGCATATGCTTTGTGTAAACACTGCTGAGAGAGGTTCAGGTTCACTGTGGCTTACAGTATGCATGCTTACACGTTTTCACACACTTGTGCAATTCCACATTTTTATACTGTATGCATATTTATCTGCTTATTACCAAGTTTTCCATGTATAAAAAACCTTGCTGACATTTAAGAGTGAATGAGAAGCATTATTTGCTTAAGAACCTGTTAAAAAATCATCCGCTCCACATAAGCTAATAGATTTTAAATGGCTAATGACTTTTTAGATTTTAGTTTTAGAAAAGTCTATTTTATTCAAGTCTATCCAACAAACCAACAGTAAAAACAGTCAGGCCAATTACACTGCAAAAAAAGTGTTTCTTTATCAGTAACTTTTGTCTATTTTCTTGAAATAAATATGTAAGCAATTTTAAAACAAGATAAATTTCCTTGAGAAGCAAAGAAAAAAAAAGAAAGATTTATTTTAAGACAATACAAGCTATAAGCTCAATCAACAGCATTTGTGGTATAATGCTGAATACCGCAAAAAAATATTTTGGGGCGCGGGGTAAATGCGTAAATGCTCATGACATGCGGGACGCGGGACAAAGCACACTGATATATTGCTGCACTGATTTAAAAATGTACACTTAAAAACTGATGTCATAAGAGCCCAGTTACAGAATCACCCTGAAAATTACCATCACATTACACAGAAAAGCCAGTGTCCGCATCAAAGCCAAAACGTACCTCAGTGTGCTGCCTTAAGTTGGAGCTGTGATTTTAATCTTGAAATATCAGCTTGTCTTGGTGTTAAATGAAGGCATTGCATGATTGTTTTTTTCACTGTACAAAGCGAAGAAAGTGTTTCACTTTGAAGAGTTTAATGCTACAGCATTGATGACTTGAGTGACAGTCTGTGACAGCACATGCAGCTGTGTGAACTTCCACTCTCGTAAAAGTCCCATTCAATAATCTCTCAATAAATTATGCATTAATTCAAATTAAACCCAGTAATGTAACGACAGGAACGCCGGCCATTGTGAAAAAGTAAAAGTAAACAAATTTCATCAGAAATTTACTTGAGTGAGAGTAAGAAGTATCCACTTTTAAACCTTCTCTAAAAGTAATTTCTTTTCCCCAAAAAGTTACTCAAGTAAATGTAACGGAGTAAATGTAGCGCGTTACGACCCACCTCTGGTGGCCGATATATTATTGACTGATAATCTAATGGAATTGTCACCAATATTTTCACCAATAATTTGTTGTGATTTATTTACTTGCGGCTGAAATTCTCTGACTGCATGTGGCATCTTTCCTTCAGGGAGAGACTCAGACAGTCTCAAGTGACAGTGCAAGTGTGCATACACAGCATGTCTGTGTGAGTGAGAGCCAAGCTCATGTTGCTCTGTGAGGATTATTTAAACATCTCTGCACCTTGTAACATTGTTTTAGGGCTGGTTTTAGTCATCTGCTGTAAGTAGCGATGGCATTTCCCATATTCTATTTGTTTCATTAGGCAATAAACTAAATGCGACAAAAATATGTATGTATGTATGTTACATGACTGCAGTAAAGTTGTTTTTATATTGGATATTTGTTAGACATTCGATCCTTCCTTTAACGTTAATTGGTATGTAATCGCAAAATAGTGGCGGTTCATGCTGGGTGTCGTTCAGATAACACTGTAAATCATAATGGCAAAAGTAATTATGATGTTATTTGATTAAGCATCAAAAGTGAAAAAATATCTAAGAGATACATTATTCCATGAATACATTAAAAAGTGGTTCTTTTTACATGTGTAATGATTATATTGGTGAACAAATTAAGTTAAATTTAGATCATTTTTAATTTTCTTATGATTTATATCCCTGTTATAACGATTTAATGTAAACTGAATGCTTTAATAAAAACAAATCTATTTAAATTTCTGGCTTTTTTACCTAAAGATCTCACATAACCTGCAATGTATTTATACACACCTGCTACATATCTTACAAAAAATATGTTTTTGTGTATTTTTTCTGGATTTTTTTAAATACTAAAGTCCATTTAACTTCTTGTTCGTTTGACCTGATGATGTCACACCACCTGTAATATAGTCACAAATACCTATAATGCATCATACATGACTTGGATATTTGAAATAAGATTTTGTGTATTTTTTATGCATTTTTTTAAACGGTCAAATCCATATAACTTTCTGGTAATGTGACATGATGATGTGACACCATCTGTAATAAATTCACAAACACCTATAATATATTTTACATGACTTGGATTTTGGAAATATGATTTTGTGTATTATGAATTCTTGAAATTTTTAAATCCATATAACTTCCTGGTCATGTGACCTGATGATGACACATCACCTGTAATATAGTCACAAACACCTATATCACATCATACAGTACTTGGATTTTTGAAAAATGATTTTGTGTATTTGTAGAAAATTTTTAAAATGTTAAATCTGTATAACTTCCTGGTCATGTGACCTGATGATGTCACACCATTTGTAATATATTCACAAACACCTATAACACATGTTACATGACTTGGATTTTGGAAATATGATTTTGTGTATTTTTTTTATGTTTTCTCTTTTGTTTTTTGTTTTTTTTGTTTTTTTCAAATCCATATAACTTCCTGGTCATGTGACCTGATGATGTCATGCCACCTGTAATATATTCACAAACACTATACTCACAAACAAAAAACAAAAAAGCACTGAAAACATGTAATGCTCTGAAAGCATTGAAATGTATGTAATTTTCTTCCTTTATTTTTTCTCTCTCTCTGGCAGCTAATGTTAATTTGATTATGTTGATATGTAATACCTCTTGTTCTTGTGGCATTGAATCAATAAAGCATTATAAAAAAAATAAATAAAAAAAAACACTATACTCACAAACACCTATAACACATCTTACACGACTTGGATTTTGGTTTAAAATGTGTATTATTTTTTAATTAATTTTAATTTCTAAAACTTGAACTTATGTTACCAGCATGCCTACCTTAATGAATCGTGGCAATGCTCTTGCACTACCCACTAGGCCACATCTCAGCCTGCTTTGCTGCTATTTAATATGCAGCAATCAACAATTTTAATAAGCAACCATAACATGTAGCTTGATGTGCGAGCATTACACTCCTTGTCCCTCAGTTGAGGAAATGGTGGTTTCGCACCCGCGTCCAACTGTGCGCCTAAAGAGGCGGGGCTGAAACACCATTGTCAATTTTAGAATTGTCGTTATTGTATAAAGGTCTTCAACTAGGTCGTTGAGAAATGAGTTTCCCATAGCGTCAGCGACGCTAGTCTCGTTCCCTTCATCTCAGGGAACTGAGGTTACATGCGTAACTAGATGATTTCCTCTCCCTCTTTTCTATGGCGTTTGAGTGCACTGCAATTGCAGCTGTAACAATTCAACTATTAGGATATGGTATTAGTGTGTAAGTATATAGGTAAGTAGGTAATGAGTCCTAACACATTGTGACTGTTGTCAGTGCAACTACTAAAATTAATATGCACCAAGTCAAAATGTTCAGGAGGATATTTCAAAAACAAAAGATGGGAAGGACTTTTTTATTATTATTATTGTTATTATTATTATTATGGGTAGCATGTGTTTGTGAAAGCATTAGATGTGGTGTGACATCATCAGGTCACATGACCAGGAAGTTATATGTATTTGAACATTTAAAGAAATTCATAAAAAATGCACAAAACCATATTTCTAAAATCCAAGTCGTGTAACGTGTTATAGGTGTTTGTGAATATATTAGAATATATTACAGGTGGTGTGACATCACTAGGTCACATGACCAGGAAGTTATATGGATTTGAACATTTAAAACATTCATAAAAAATACACAAATTCATATTTCCAAAATCCAAGTTATGTAAGATGTGTTATGTGTGTATGAATATATTACAGGTGGCGTGACATCATCAGGTCACATGAACAGGAAGTTACATAGATTTTAAAATTTTAAAAATTCATAAAAAATACACAAAATCATATTTACAAAATCCAAGTCATGTACATTGTGTTATAGGTGTTTGTGAATATATTACAAATGGTGTGACATCATCAGGTCAAATGACCAGGAAGTTATACAGATTTCAAATTTGTTTTAATTAATAAAAAATACACAAAAATCATATTTCCAAAATCCAAGTCGTGTATGATGTGTTACACACTGGCGGTCAAAATTTTGGAATAATGTACAGTTTTTGCTCTTATGGAAAGAAAGTGGTACTTTTATTTACCAAAGCGGCATTCAACTGATCACAATGTATAGTCAGGGCATTAATAACGTGAAAAATTATTACAATTTGAAAAAAATTTCAAAACTACTTAAACTACTTCAAAGAGTTCTCATTAAAAAAACCTCCACGTGCAGCAATGACAGCTTTGCAGATCCTTGGCATTCTAGCTGTCAGTTTTCCAGATAGTCAAGTGACATTTCACTCCACACTTCCTGTAGCACTTGCCATAGATGTGGCTGTCTTGTCGGGCACTTCTCACACACCTTACAGTCTAGCTGATCCCACAAAAGCTCAATGGCGTTAAGATCCATAACACTCTTTTCCAATTATCTGTTGTCCAATGTCTGTGTTTCTTTGCCCACTCTAACCTTTCCTTTTTGTGTTTCTGTTTCAAAAGTGGCTTTTTCTTTGCAATTCTTCCCATGAGGCCTGCACCCCTGAGACTTCTCTTTACTGTTGTACATGAAACTGGTGTTGAGCAGGTAGAATTCAATGAAGCTGTCAGCTGTGGACATGTGAGGCATCTATTTCTCAAACTAGAGACTCTGATGAACTTATCCTCTTGTTTAGTTGTACATCTGGCCTTCCACATCTCTTTCTGAACTTGTTAGAGCCAGTTGTCCTTTGTCTTTGAAGACTGTAGTGTACACCTTTGTATGAAATCTTCAGTTTTTTGGCAGTTTCAAGCATTGTATAGCCGTCATTCCTCAAAACAATGATTGACTGACGAGTTTCTAGAGAAAGCTGTTTCTTTTTTGCCATTTTTGACCTAATATTGATGCCAGTCTATTGCATACTGTGGCAACTCAAAAACAAACACGAAGACAATGTTAAGCTTTATTTAACCCTCTGGGGTCTGAGGGTGTTTTGGGCCCTGGAGAAGTTTTGACATGCATTGACATCTGTGCTTTTTTCAGTTGCTTAAAAACATATTAATGGCTAAAGTCTGATAACACTGTATTCAGCACAAACTGGGCTACAATAATATGTGAACAACATGTATGTACATGTTTGTATTTTTGAGAAAATAACGTTTATGCATGGTTTTTGAAAAACAAAAATTTTAAGTCACTGAAATAAGGCCGTATATCACATACTAAACATTGGTTCACAAGACTTTTGAGAACTGGATCTTGTAGCCTAGAGTTTTTGCTACAAAAATGATGTGAAAACCATCCTGATCACTCATTCATACAAAACAATATAGTAATTTAACTTTTAAAGACACTTTTAGTGTTAGAAAGGCCATATGCGAGGAGGTGTGGATGATCATGAATATTGATGTTACTCATACCTGAGGAGACAAAGACCCCTCCCCTGAGAGAGGATGAATGTGAGGAGACTTAATGATTGAATGTATTTTTTGTAGCTTATTCACAAAATTAAGTTTAAGTTAATAGAAGTAATCTGACTATACATTTTCTTTACATAAAGACTTTACTTAAACTTTAGACCTACACTACCGTTTAAAAGTTTATAGATCTGTAAGATTTTTTAATGTTTTTAAAAGAAGTCTCTTCTGCTCACCAAGGCTGCATTTATTTGATCCAAAATACAGCAAAAACAGTGATACTGTGAAATATTTTTACAGTTTAAAATAACTGTTTTCTATTTGAATATATTTGTAAAATGTAATTTATTCCTGTGATCAAAGCTGAATTTTCAGCATCATTACTGCAGTCTTCAGTGTCACATGATCCTTCAGAAATCATTCTAATATGCTGATTTTCTAATATGGGCATATTTACAGCACATTTTACACATTTACACCTGAACAGATATTTGCAAGCACAAGCTTCATTGATGATAATGAGGCAGCATAAAAAAAAGTTAAAATATAATCTAAACATTCATGTTATTTTTATATCATATTACATATCATATTTATATCATACAGCATACAATTTAAATACCTGCTTTAGCTGAAACAACATTTAAATGTAACTAAATCTTGCCTATTAGGACATATTTCAAATTTCAATAATCTGAATCCTGGCTGGCAATTCTGGAAATAGTCCAACTAGTAAAATATGTACATGTTTATATAAAATAGCATGTCAACTAATATGTAAGTAAAACTAAATGACTTACTCATCCGAAATTGTATCCTCGGCTGGACCAAGTCGCTCTTCAAAATGCAACCATTCCTCGTCGGATTCCCGCTCTTCTTCTGAGGAAAATGTGAACTCTTTGTCACTATCCAGGACCATCTAAAGAGCGTCCTCACCTGTGTAGCATGCCATCTTCCAAACGCACAGAAAAGTGAATGAACTTGATGTTTTTTAAGGCATTGTTGGGGGCATTTACCATTTGCATTGATCGCCTCAGCACATTACCGTATGAATACCGCGCTCTGCTGGTAGGGATAATTAGCTGAGCCAGGAGAAACTGCACATCGCTTTGTTTCATACAGATTACATTGCAGGAGAATATTAGTTTTGAATTGTTTTATTTAAAAGTAGATATTTTAAGCTTTCTTTAGACATGTGTTTCATGTTTGTCTGATAAGTATTCACGGTGTTTCAGTTCGTTTTTGTGACATGTTTCAGAAAGATGCTCGCGGAGACAGAGACAGCTGAAAGCACACCCTGTATATTTTCTTTATTGTACAAAAGCACATGGTTTTGTTGTTATTGTGAGTGTACACAAATAAAAGTAGACCCTTTATAGTCTCTAATGGTGTCTTACACTTATCTGTATGCCCAAAAATGACAGAGTATTTTAAGTTGTTTCTGCTGTTATGAGGAAAAAATCCAGCAGGACGCACCGGCGCGTCCGTCGAACCCAGAGGGTTAATGAACCAAATAGCTTTCAACTGTGTTTGATATAATATCAAGTGATTTTGTAGTACCAAATTAGCAATTTAGCATGATTACTCAAGGATAAGGTGTTGGAGTGATGACTGCTGGAAATGGGGCCTGTCTAGATTTGATCAAAAATGACTTTTTTCAAATAGTGATGGTGCTGTTTTTTACATTAGTAATATCCTGACTATACTTTGTGATCATTTGAATGCCACTTTGGTGAATTAAAGTACCAATTTCCTTCCAAAACAGCAAAATCTGTACATTATCCCAAACTTTTGGCCACCAGTGTAGGTGTTTGTAAATATATAACAGGTGGTGTGACATCATCAGGTTACATGACCAGGAAGTTATATGGATTTGAAAATGTAAAAAATTCATAAATAAAACACAAAATCATATTTCCAAAATCCAAGTCATGTATGATGTGTTATAGGTGTTTGTAAATATATAATAAGTGTTGTGACATCATCAGGTCAGATGACCAGGAAGTTATATAGATTTGAAAATAAAAATGAAAACGATAAAGATAAAAAAAGGATAAAGTTATGATTCCAAAATAAAAGTAATGTAAGGTGGAAAGGTGTTGTGTATACATGTGCAATAGGAGGTCTGACATGCATCTATTTCTGTTAGCTACAAGTTAAATGCAATTTCAGTTACATTACATTTGTTAAAACATCATTACATATCTTAGGGAATAAGCCATTTATGGCTTTAAATGTTTGTTTTTTTGACCATATATTTCTAATTATCTTGTTTGACAATATTAAGTTAGATCTGGTTAAAGATACACATGTTTTTATAGCCACAGAGTAATCTGTTTTTCACCAGCCTTTGTCCATTTCACACTTTAGAAACACTCACCAACTTTGCCTGCCAAATGTCTAACGAATGTCCAATATAAAAACAACTTTTCCACAGTTGTCACATGGGT
The DNA here is from genome assembly GCF_019703515.2 of Myxocyprinus asiaticus. Taxonomy (NCBI): domain Eukaryota; kingdom Metazoa; phylum Chordata; class Actinopteri; order Cypriniformes; family Catostomidae; genus Myxocyprinus; species Myxocyprinus asiaticus. Next base: position 55,052,650 of record NC_059344.1, read on the forward strand.
GTTATCTAGACCTAGCGTGTGTGGAGGCTTCATGCTATTCATTGAAGTATCCACACACAACTCACCACGCGCCCCACCGAGAGTGAGAACCACATTATAGCAGCCACGAGGAGGTTAACCCAACGTGACTCTACCCACCCTAATTGGTTGCTTAGTAGACCTGGCTGGAGTCACTCAACAAGCCCTGGATTCAAACTTGCGACTCCAGGTGTGGTATTCAGCGTCTTTACTTGCTGAGCTACCCAGGCCCCCAAATTAGAAGCATTTAATGAATTACCAAGCAGTTCCAGGTTGAAGGATGAAAAATTAAAACCTTTAATTATCAGTTATCGGTATCGGCCACAATGAGCTGCAAGTTATCGGGTAGCGTATTGGCCCAGAAATTCCATATCGGTGCATCCCTAATGTTAACACTTATAATGTTTATGTCTTGTGGCTTAACTTTTAAAACGGTGTGCATTTTAATGTTCATGGAATAGCCAATTGGTCACACTTAATTGTACAGTGTTCATGTTACTGTGTATTTACATAGGTAATTAATGAAATTCATTCATTTACTGTGTTTGTAGAGCGGCTCGTACTTACATCTTGTTATTTTTATTACTGTAGTAATTAATAATAGTAACATGTAAAGTGTATAACACGGACATTGTAAAGTGTTACCAAACATTATGCCACAGATGTGGTTAATTGAGCTTAAATTATTTTGAACCCAAAATATTCCTTTAAAACAAACAAACCAAAAAATGCCAATTGTGTTTAGAAAATAAACCTAATTCAAGTTATAAACTCTGAAAACAATTATTTTTAGTTAAATGATAAACTTTTATATTATTTATGTATATTATATTATCATAATATTTAAAAATCTAATTTGTGAAGCCTTCAGTAATGCAAAAGCATGCTTATGACTGATATAACTGATATAACAGAGTCCAACTTACTGTTTGTGACCCACTTTACAAGAAGGCCGATATCATGGTAGCTTGGAGAGCATGAAACAGGATAAATGAAGATAAATTCTCTGCTATGCTCTTATGGCACAGTTATCCCACCACATTATGCAGCAGTCATCACTGTTCTCCATCATGCCTGACATTTGACCCACAATTTGAAATATCCCAGAGATCTTCTGTCCTACTAATACCACAGCAGCTGTGTGAACTCTGTAAAACACTTCACTTCTGTGTTTATGACTTCGCCTAATGTAAAATCTGTTTGCAGATTGTTACAGAGAGTCATTGTGCGCTTGCGTATAGGGAGACATTTAAGTATGACTATTGTGGCTCACAAATGCCCCATTGTGGAGACATGTTGTGTTTTGAGCTTTGCAAGGATTTAAGCAGCTTACTTTTGTTGAATTTTCACATGGGCATGTTAGCTGCACGTATATTTCGGCGAGTCACCACTTTACGCTGTGACTCTTAACACAAGTGTATGACTCGTTAAGTCTCATGACCGTCGTGTGGTCTTCCTTCCAAGCAGCACAGTTCCCAGACAGATCATTTGGATTATTAGCTGACTCCCCAAATTATGCATGTGCTACCACAGATCCCCAGTCTCCAGCCACTGCCCTGAACCTTTTTACAGAGGGTCTGGTCTGTCTCAGAGAAAGCTCCAGCTCCTGTGTGGTCTACCACAGCTGATAGTAGGGCCGTGGGAACCAGAGTGGAGACTTTTATGAAGGTTAGCCCTTACATCTCAAGAGATGGTCTTACAGTGAAGTTTAGAGGTTTAACACATCTCAGTTTGATAAATGGGCTGTGCTTTACTGAGGCTGGTATTTTGAGCAGCCTCAAATGTAAGAAGTGTGCAGGTTATGATGTGTGTTTTGAAGTGTATTTGAATAGTTCATAGAGATTATTTATTTTTTGTGGGTCTGTCGGAGTTTGTCTAAATAAAAATGATTTGTCCGAATACCAACTTTTCCTGATTTACGTGTCTTGTAAGGGGGTCCTAAAGGCTGCACTGATAGTATTTACAGAAACTGCTGTCATGCCAGTACAATGTTAAGATATACTTTGAATTGTCAACATAACTTAAACTGTACAGATTGCAAAAAGAATTACTAGGTATAGTTCACCCAAAAATTTAAATTATGTCTCCATATACTCACCCTCATGTTGTTCCAAATACATATGACTTTTCGTCTGTAGTACACAAAAGGAGATGTTTGGGTAGAATGTTATCCTCAGTCACCATTCAATTGCATTGCATCGTTTTCTCCTACAACGAAAGTGACTGGTGACCAGGGACTAAAAACGTTTCAAGGAACGAAAACCAAAAATTAGCAGAGCATAACCGAAAACCTGGGTGTGAAAACATTATTTTTAAATGCTGGTAGCTGGTTATAACCGTTTAATTTTGGCTTATTTTCACTTATTTTGGGGAGGCAAGTGGCTTATTTTGGGCTTGTTATTCCAGACCATGTTGCTTGTTTCGCTTGCGAGATCTGGCAACACTGCATTTGGTATTTCACCCACACCACAGAGTACTGCCATTTTAAAAAGAAAGTTATTAACCATTCTTTTATTTTGTTCTAACTGGTAACCTTTTGGAAAGAGGGCTGAGGAACTTCTGAACCAGAATGAAAAAATACTGTTTTGCTCAGAACGAACTGACATGAAAAACATTTAGTTTTTAATCCCTGCTGGTGACTGAGGCAAACATTCTGCCTTACATTTTTTGTGAGCCACGTAAGAAAGAACATCGTATGGGTTTGAAACGACAAGAGAGTGAGTAAATGATTACCTTTTTGGGAGGGAACTGTCCCTTCAATTCGATCTAAATGCCTGCTGTTAAATTTGTAACAAGATGCAGTTCAGAAATGTACTTATTTGGTGTAATGAAAATATTTTAAATATATTCAGGTCTCATTTTCAAAAGGGAGCTTGACGTAAGGGTTGCTTTTATCTCTGTTATTGTCACGCTTTAATCGCCCGTCCATGCCAAACATACCTCAGAGGCTGATGTAATCTACTGTATTTTCTGAGACTGTAAAGTCTCTCATGTGCACATACTATATTGAAAACACATGATCACAGTGATGCTGGCTGACACACATATGGTCATGCCTACACATGCACTTAACAAACAAAAACAGCTCTCTGTGGGGTGTGGAAAAGCAATTATCTCTCCATTACCCTGTAGCTGTCCAGTTCACTGGCCGTTTGAAACTGTCATTTTCACACTCCACTCCTCTTTTCTGGCCTCACTGCTGTCAGGCATAATACAGGACCTCTTTTTCATGTTTGTACCAGTTCATGCCCCATGTCATGTGCGTTTAGTGGTTCAAAGTGATTCTATTGTTTTGGAATTTTCAGAGATTTTTTTTATGGGAAAACTGCATGCTTGTTAGAGTAGAGACACAAGACCACAGGACTTGGCTGGTTAGCATGGCTCAGATCTCAGAAAATCTCAGAACATCTCAAATGATCTTTCTCTATTGACAGCCATTCAAAAGTAGCCATGCATTCTTTTAGTGTTTTGTTTTTTCTTTTAAACCAGTGCCCAATTAGTTTTTGAGGGGCTATCAGAATACAAACGTGATCACCTTTCCCTCCAGTGCTACTGATAACCAGATGTGAAGGACCTTAGAGAAACCAGAAGGTTGTTGCATTCAGAAAACAATGGCTTACGCTGATACATTTTTTGCTCTAAAATTACATGTTTACCCCATGGCCTTTTAGGTTTAGAGTTGGGGTTTGGGTTAAAGGGTATGCTTAATAAAATATACATTCCTGTTGAATGTATGACAGAATTTACAACTAAAAATATCACTCTCTTTTAGTGCCACTCTGTTGACATTTCACCCTGAAACTGGAGCTCACACGTGCCCATATTTTTAGCAACACTTCCAGCTTTGGCCACTGGGGGCAGTGGTTTGAATTTCTATTAGCACAGACCGATTTTAGCAGCAGAACTTTTAACCTACTGCCAAATTCACAGTGAAGTCAGTCTTTATATGTCATAGGCATTGTATGCCAGGAATGTTAGAAAAGACGTCCAATCACTTTTTTGAAAGAATTTCAAAATGCTTTTTTTGTAGTTAAAGGAATGGCTGTGATACATTTACAGCTTGAAGAAACTCCGAAATATACAATCCTGCTGACTTGTGCTATATTGTTCAGCTCACTTAGTCTATCTAGTTCCTGCCATGATCTAATAATGTCATCTGCTGAGAGATTTGGTGGATGTAGCTTTCATACCGGTTGCCATATATCATAAACAATGGCACTGCTGGAAATATCTAACCATTGAATTATTTGATGTTGTGTGAGTAATGCTCGGTGTTTTTCAGGGTTAAGAGATTTAGAGGAAAATATCTTGTTTAATGAAAGCCCTTTTTGGAAGTTTGCTGTCCATGGGACTGTCAAGAACCCCACATTTAAACATCAAAGAATTCTCTTAGACTAAACAAGCACATTTTCTCAAGAATTTATGCGAAAATATACGTTTAAGTGCATGTACTCCCATGTGCTTTGGTCTGACAATTTGAATGACTAAATATTATACAGTGTACTTGCAGTGTACTTTTATGTAAAAAAATTATTGTATAGTGCAATCCTTATGTGTGTTTATCATAGAACAGCTACAGGACATATTAAGCATTTGACTTGGTCCCTTCTCTTATAGCTTATAAAAAGTTAAATACATCATAAAAGAATATGTTTGGCATTTATATGAACTTTATAATTTTTTTATTATTTCATCATCCTTTAAAGGTTGAAAAGACAGTAAAAGTGTAAGCATATGGCTGATAAACACATTCACGGTCATTCATGCTATACTTTACATTTCACTGTAACTGACATTTCAAATCTATTCAGTAAAGTCGAGGAGGCAAACGCACACACACACACAAACTTTTAAGCAATTTACCTTGTTCAGTTTGACAGGAGAAAGGTGGAGAGAAATCAAATATAAAAGCAGGTTAATTGTACACAAGCCCTCTCCTGTCTCTGACTGTTGCACTTGTCTTGGAATGACAGGTAGACATCCATTTAGGCATGAAGTATTAAGCTCAAAAAAGTTAATATTCAGTGGAGATAATTTCCCATTTAGACAGCTAAAAGAGGCCAAAATCACTTTGAGAGACCATGTTGAGAGAGAGAAGGAAATAAACAAAAATTCATCATTATGACACATCTGTTCTTGTCAGCCGAACTGAAAATACAACCGGCTGGTAGTCAACTTTATTTCTCCAGGCCTTGATCTGATGAAGCTGCCTTGACGAGAGGAAGTTCACAGATGTCTGCCAAAATGCTGTGTTATTAGCAGCCAAGGTCTTTCTGCGTGTGAAGCCATGTGTGTTTGCATTGCTACTTGTGACATTTAAGTATTTACGCATACATACATTCACACTCAGATGTGAAGAGTTGTGCAAAGTGCAAAGTTTTCACTGTTTAGGAAACCAATGCATTGGCCATGAAACACAACGATAAATGAGCTACGGTTTTACACTGCTGCTTCCTGCAACATAAGCTTGCCATGTGTACTTGCTATAAATGTGCAAAAGTAATTGGGCTTGGTCAAACACACACTTCCCTTTGCCATGCCCATTTCCTGTCCTTGCCCTTCTTCAGCTTTTCCTAGCTTTTTGTTGACCTTTCACCCTCACAGGCTTCCATGACATGTAGTTTGCCCTCCAAAAGGATGTTTTGCTAAAGAAACATCTATCCTCTGTGTGGGGGTTAATGGTGAAATTATGTATTTTTTCCACATCAAGAATGCATTTGCATCAATAAAAGTCATTCAAGATTTTTCATTTGTATTTGCACTTGGTATATTTTGATTTTAATTGGTATGCAAGTATGTGGTGTTTGCAAACTGTAATGTCCATTCAATTTCCAATTAATTTTTGTTCTTGTAAGGGATAGTGCATCCGAAAATGAACATTTTGTCATCATTTACTCATGTCATTTCAAACTTGTATGACTTTCTTCTGTGGAGCACAAGATGAGAATTATGAAGAATCTTTATGCAGTTGTATTCTATACAATGGCGCTGTAACAAATCCCATAGTTTCAGGAAATGAGGAAGCGGGAGACGGCGTACTTCGTTCTAATATCACAGTCTTCTATTTAACACAAAACCTCGCTTTTCAGTGGAATACTCTTAAATAACACACACACACACATGCTTGACGCTCGGCTCTGTCTCTTGTCTGCTGCTGTCTCCTACCCTTTTATCTCTGTGTCACAGCTCACTGGGAATACAAACAGTTGTTAGCACAGGTGTAAATCCTAACTCACTGTCCGGCCCGCTACCACACCGAGAGCTTCCGACTAATGTACAGCATGGGGCGCTCCTCCCCCTCTCTACCTGGGATAATACAGCCCCCAACCCCGTGTCCGACAGCTTTCACTTGTGTAAACGCCTATTGGGTATGCCTCGAATTCAGACACCGCGTTAACTTTTCTATAGTCCACACAAAACCGGACTATCCCGTCGGACTTCAGTACCAAAACCACCGGACTGGCCCAGTCACTGTGAGACTCCTTGATCACACCAATATCGAGTATGGCCGTGAGCTCTTTACGGACCAATTTTGTCTTGTGTTCCAGTATCCGATAGGGGTGGGAACGTTACCACCACTCCTAAAGTCGTCTCAATGTGGTGTTCTATGAGATTTGTATGACCAGGTAGAGACAAAAACACATCAGAAAACTCATTTTGAAACCTGGCAACCTCATTGACTTGGGACGGTGAGTGGTGGTCTCCACAGGGAGCTGGGGTGATTTGACCCAAAGCCATGGGTACCACCTCTCTTCACGGTTTTAGGAGATTCATGTGGTAAATTTGCTGTGCTCCGCCTCTATCCATTCATTTTACCTTATAGTCGACTTCCCTATCTCACTGTGTGACCTCAAAAGGCCCTTGCCACTTGGCTAACAATTTGGAGCTCGATGTGGGTAATAACACAAGAACCTTATCTCCCTCTGAGAGTTGCCATAGCTGATTGCCCCTGTTATACAGCCGGGACTGCCGTTCCTGGGCCTGGAGCAAATTCTCCTGTGTTAGTTGCCCCAATGTGTGGAGTTTTGCTCTCAGGTCCAGAACGAATTGAATTTAATTCTTACTCTCTGAAGGTCCCCCCTCCCAATTTTCCCTCAGAACATCTAGGATGCCGCGAGGCTTGCGGCCGTAAAGTAATTCAAAGAGGAAAATCCCGTGGAGGCTTGTGGGACCTCTCGTACTGCAAATAACAGGTTCTAGCCACTTTTTGTGCGTCTTCGTGTATGAACTTCGGAACCATATTTTTAAGGATCCGATTAAATCGCTCGACCAGGCCATCTGTCTGAGGATGATAAACACTGGTGCGGATCGACTTAATCCCCAGTAGTGTGGAGTGTACGTGACATAAACAAGGTGCCCTGATCAGTTAGGATCTCTTTCGGGATCCCAATTCGGGAGGTGATTTTAAAGAGTGCCTCTGCAACACTGTATGCTGAAATGTTTTGCAGGGGCACTGCTTCAGGGTATCGCGTTGCATAATCCACCAAGACTTGATACAAAGCGATGCCCCCGTGCCGTCTGTTCTAATAGCCCGACGAGGTCAATGCCAATTCTTTCGAAGGGGACCTCGAGCAATTGAAGATGGCGCATCACCGGGCATTGATCCTGGATGTGTCCCGGTTCAACATGTATGTTGCTATTTTGTTGATTAAGTTGACAAAAACAATAAACCATGAGGACCCTTTTAGACCCCCTAGAATGAGTGTGAAGTTTATAAAAGAAAATCTGATATTTTTATTAAAAGGCACATTTTGTTCAGGCCATGTGGTGTAACCCTGAGAAAACTTCTTGATATTCTAAAATTATTAAATAAAAATAAAAAAAATACCTTGAAAAATGTGTTTCAAAAAGTATTTTAAAATGAATTATTAAGTTGTGTACACTCATGGTACATGGAAAGTACTTCAATACCTTTTACCTGATGGTTACGCCACTTGACATTTTTAAAGTCATTAGTTAAATTCTGTGGTTGCTATAAATGCTATAAATGTTTTTCAAAATTTATGAAACTAAATTGGACACAAAGATTACATTTCTACAAACTTGTTATCTGTGTTTTAATCTAAATATTTTAAAGATTTCTCATTTTTATCACCCCGGACAACATTATTTGTCAGGAACCCAGAAACATTTTAGAAGCAGAAGACTTCAGAAAAACCCATGATTTGCTTATCATTTCATCTCTATGATGTACACAGAAGTGGAGCAGCAGGGGCTCCCCTTCCTTTAGATTCACAAATCTAAAGGGGCCCTTTGGGTCATCTAGAAAAAGGGAAGAAATTTCAATAATTAAATTAAAATAGTTACTTTAAACAAATCAGTATCTCTGAATAATCTCACAATAACAGTAATAATGTGTTATTATGAGATTTGTTTATAAATCGCGGGCGTATTAAAGAAAATTATGCAGAGGTGCCTTTAACAGCACGCTACAGCAGATTGGGGGCAGATTCCAATCGCAAGTGATCCTCTTTATGCCCTACTAACTCCAAAGTGCAGAGACCTTGAAATGGGTACTCTGAAGGAAATAAGGCATTACTGTATGAATGTGCCCTTTGCTAACTTGTGGAAGGGCCCATCTAGAAAAGATTCATTTTCCATAGCACCATAGTATTACCATTATTTGGATTTGTAGTTTCAATTATGAAAGTAATGTAAGAAGTGTCAATTATATAAAGAGAAGATGAAGTGAGGGAGCAGAGATGAGAGAAAGTGAAAAGAGTGATGAGACAAGAAAAACATTAGCCCTATAAAAAATTAAAAAAGACACTGTGCCGTTACCAGGGTAATACCATGGTACTAAATGATTATTATATTCATTGATGATACCGTCAAAATATCATGGTTTTACTATGACACATGCCATATATGTGGGGTTAACACAGACCATGTCTGAAAATAAATAAATAAACAAATAAATGTAATACCGTGGTGCTTTTTTATGAGAAATATAACAGAATATTACTTGTGATAAAGAAAAAAAAAAATTGTGTACAGTATATAATACAAGAAAAGTTCTCAAAAGACAACGAAATTTGTTAAGTATATATAATTACTACTCATTAAAAAAAAAAAAAAAAAGAAATTGTCCCTGTCCCTGCTAGGGTCTGTGCATGTCACTGTTTCATCTCATTGCAGTCTGAGATATTCGACAGATTTAATTTGTGATTGTCTTTCCTGTGGGCTTCTACAAAGTCACTGATATAGTATTATTTAAAATCTTTTTTCATTACTTCATCCATTGATGTGGAAAATATAAATAATAGAGATTCATGGTAGAGCAGTCATCCACTAATCCACAGTGTTTTGTGGGAAGCACCACATAGTAGGTATGTGTGGATCACAGTAAAGGTCAAATACAGGTATGGCCAAAGTATCATATTTCATAGTCCACACAAATAAAATAAAGGCACTCACCATGAGACACCATGTTATGGGAAAGATTTTCTTTGTGACTCACTAAATTCACTAAAAGCTTTCCCTGGACCAGATGTGCAGGAGGTGGTCTGAACCTCTTGACCAGGTAACCGAGTCCCCTGAGAGAGAGGGGATGACAGGGATCCTTTTCCTTATATCAAGGAACTCCTCCATAATCCTGAGCTTCAAGAACCTGCCTGGTGTGAGACTCTTCCCCTAGCAGTGACCCGTAATTCCCTTTTCTGCCCACCTCACTCTTTAAGATTAACAGAGCATACAGTACATGTACACCTGCTAGAGGCATTACTTTTATAGACTGGGTGGTTTTAAAGATTGCAGACTCTTTTAATAATCCCTTGGAACAGAGATTGTACTGGTTGAGGGGAAAAGTACCCTAGAGAATTTTGTGCCCCTGAAAATTCTATTTCAACAAATGCTTCAGTGTCTTCCACTTAACAATAAAGCTGCTTATTTGTCTGCTTAAATTGCCCTCCTTTCTATCTGAAACCTTGGTCTGCACTTTTCAGGGTCATATAATGAGAAGAACAATTTTCATTGATCTTTTAAAATAAAGGAGTTTACTCTATAACTCATAACTTCTTCCCAAAAACACCAATTATTGAAACTGAACTGCAAAGTTTGTAAAACCATGTATGTGAATGCATCAAAGTGCTGTTATTTATTTAAAATGTGAAGGCGCTGTTTACATCCAAGCATACCTGCAAAAACTGGCACTAAAAGGTAGGAAACAAACATATCTCCTAAGATATCTTTTTTTTTTTTTGCTATCTCAAAGGCAGCGTTTTATTTATTCTTGACTGAGAAGGCAATCCCAGAATGCACTGTGATGAGCTCTGTAAAAAATAAATCTAAGATGATGGATAAAGCTAGCGATGATGTTCATTATAAATATACTTTTAATCAGTGGTGGCTGGTGATTTTAAAAAGTGGGGAAGCACAGACTATTGATTGTGTTGTCTGCAATGTTGCTCTCAAAAGGTACTTAAACTATGACTCAAACAGTGAAATGTCTTAACGACAATAATTAACTCTGCTCAAAACTATTTTGCCACTGTTTAAAGTGCCTATAGGCAAAATATCCAACTATAAAAGCAAAATAAATGTTATATCAAACTGCAATTAACTGCACGTGTATCTCAGAGCCACCGAACACTTTGCTCGACAGTAGTGCTTTTACATCATGTAAGTCAAGCATTAAATTATTGGCTATTTGTTACACATACCACCCATTTTAGATCTCGACCAATCATGTAGAGAAGCCAGGCTTCCAGGTGGGACATAAATATAATGATTAAAAGCCTAATGTCTAATAAGCAATCAGATTCTATTTGCTTCTTGTAAACTGCCTTCATGAAGCTTGTTAGACTCCCAGAGAAGTACGGTACCAGGGCAGGACCCAAGATGATGCATTTAGAGCTAGTGCTGGGCTGGGCGAATATTGATGATATAATCAAGATAATTTTGCTGATGATGTAAAATTTACCAATATCGTGAAAATTGCAATGATTTTAATGTGCTTTCATTTAGCCATTATGTTTCATAAAGAGCGCATCAGTAGACTAATTTCACGATCAATCAGGTCTGCACAATTAATCAAAATAAGCAAGTTGGTCATATGTGATTATTAATCCACAAAAGGCTGTGATTTAAAGACAGATAAATGTATCCCATTGTAATAATTTAGTATTATTCAGTGTTCAGCTCGGTTTCAAAAATAAGTGAGTGAAGTAGCTTTTCACACCTTGTTCATTCACAAAAATTTATTACAACCCCAATTCCGAAAAAGTTGGGACAGTATGAAAAATGCTAATAAAAACAAAAAGGAGTTATTTGTAAATGATATTCACCCTTTGCTATATTGAAAGCACTACAACTAAACATTATATGATGTTTTTCCTTGTGAATTTAATTGTTTTTTGAAAATATACAGTAATTTCAAATCAGATATTGCAACACGCTCCCAAAAAATTGGCACAGTCGAGTGTTTACCACTGTGAAACATCACCATTTCTTCTAATAACACTTATTAAGCATTTGGGCACTGAAGACACAAGTTTGTTAAGTTTAGAAAGTGGAATTTTCCCCTAATCATACATTATGTAGGTCTTTAGCTGCACAATTGTACGGGGTCTTCGTTGCCGTATGGTGTGCATCATAATACGCCACACATTCTCAGTTGGAGACAGGTCAGAACTGCAGGCAGGCCAATCTAGCACCCACACTCTGCTTACACAGCCATGCACTTGTAATCTGGGCAGTATGTGGTTTGAAGTTGTCCTGCTGGAAAATGCAGGGACGTCCCTGGAAAAGACAGTGCTGGATGGCAGTATATGCTGCTCCAAAATTTGTAAATATCTGTCTGCATTCATGGTATTCTCACAGATGTGCGAGTTATCCATGCCATGGGCACTGACACACCCATGGCCCATACAGACACTGGCTTTTGGACCTGATGCTAATAACAGCTTGGATGGTTCTTTTCCTCTTTGGCCCAGATAACACAATGGCTCTGTTTTAAAAAAAAAATACAAATTAATGTGGTCTCTTCAGACCAAAAAACACAGTTCCACTGTTGTCCTTTCCATCTTAGATGAGACTGAGCCCAGAGAAGTTGGCAGTGCTTCTGGACAGTGTTGATGTAGGGCTTCTGTTTTGCATAGTAAAGTCTTAACTTGCATCTGTGGATGCAGTGGCGAATGGTGTTGACTAACAAAGGTTTACTAAAGTTATCCCAAGCCCATGTTCATGATATCCATTACAGATGAATGATGTTTTTTAAGACAGTGACATCTGAGGAATCAGAGATCACGTGCATTCAGAAGTGGGTTTCATCTTGCCCTTTACGCACCAAGATTTGACCAGATTCCTTGAATCTTTTATCTATATTGTGCACTGTAGAGGGTGAAATGCCCAAAATTCTTCCAATTTGTCTTTGGGAAACATTGTTCTCAAAGTGCTGGATTATTTGCTGAAGCATCTGTTGGCAAATTGACAAGTCTCATATGATCCTTGCTCTTCAAGGTCTAAGCTGTTTTTGGAGGCTCCCTATATACTGTGACACGGTTGCCTCATCTGTTTAACATCTCCTGTTGCTCTTGTTATTTCAACTCGTCAAATTGCTATTAGTCTTAAATTGCCCCTGTCTCAACTTTTTTGGAGTGTTGCAATCATCTGATTTGAAATTACTGTACATTTTCAAAAAACAAGGAAATTCACAAGGATAAACATCATATAATGTTTAGTTGTGGTGCTTTCAATATAGCAAAGTGTGAATAAAATTTACAAATCACTCCTTTTTGTTTTAATTAGCATTTTTCATACTGTCCCAACTTTAATGAAATTGGGGTTTTAGTAAAAACATTTGATGGTAAATAATGCTTTTTATTAAGCTACTATGTATCATTGTATATGAAGTATAAATATACAGTGCATAATGAAAATTATTGAATTTCATTCTCCCTTGTGTTTATTTAATGAAAAATTAATTATTATATTATAATTTAATGTCTTTAATATATTGAATCTACTTGGCTACAATGGCTGTTTAGATGAAATTATGGTTCCTCGGATAAAAAAAATAAAAACTTTTGATTTTAGGGCAAATACATAATTATTGAGATATATATTGAATATCGTCAATAGGCTGAAACATATCAAGATATGATTTTTAAGACATATCACCCAGCTCTATTTAGAGCAGATCTTTTGCGGCATTAATTTTTATGGAACAGATATATCTGCCATACACTGCCACTGAAGCACAGCTTCAGTAGCACTGAATGGGCTGTGCGTCCACTGACTTCAATGGGCATGTTCATGTAGAAAAAAGGGGATTCATTTACTTGTACTTTACAGTGCAGCCTGGTCTCATAGTGAAAACGTGACTCTATATACATTTTTGCAAAACTTGTTATACATGTCTCCAGGTACAATTCCCTGCAATTTCCAGGTGAAATGAACACTGGAGGCGCTACAGGAACTGTGTGTTTTATTCACTTTCACTCAAATCATGACTTTAATGGCTGATTATGACTTTATAAATACTTATTTTTCTCTCTATTACTCGGACCCTGCTATTTTACGAGATTGACACACTTTTACTCTTACTGGCAAAACCAGCCCATCTGGCACCAACAATCATGCCACGCTCCAAATCATTGAGATCACATTTTTCCCCATTCTGATGGTTGATGTGAACATTAACTGAAGTTCCTGACCCATATCTGCATGATTTTAAGCACTGCGCTGTTGCCACACGATTGGCTGATTATATAATCGCATGGATGATTGTTGGTGCCAGATGGGCTGGTTTGAGTATTTCTATAACTGCTGATCTCCTGGGATTTTCACATACAACAGTCTCTAGAATTGACTCAGAATGGTGCCAAAAACAAAAAAACATCCAGTGAGCGGCAGTTCTGTGGACGGAAATGCCTTGCTGATGAGAGAGGTCAACAGAGAATGGCCAGACTGGTTCAAACTGACAAAGTCTACGGTTACTCAGATAACCGCTCTGTACAATTGTGGTGAGAAGAATAGCAACTCAGAATGCTATTCTGAGATGCAGGTTGGCGCTGTTTTGGCGGCATGAGGGGGACCTACACAATATTAGGCAGGTGGTTTTAATGTTCTGGCTGATTGGTGAATGTAGTTTAGTTTTACACATGTAAAGCCTATGCAGTTTTAAATTTAACTATGTTATGTCTTACATTTATTAAGCATGTTTTTACATTCTGTAAACATTCTTCCCATTGTTCCTCCTGAATATCTAAACCTAAGTCTTCTTCCCACGCTTTCCTGATTGTAGTTGTATCATTGTCTAACCGATTAATCAACACTTGTCTTTGTCTCTTCCCCAACTGTCACAATGAATTTCGCAGGTTACTTGAAGCCGCATCTTCTATTTCTTGCCTTGCATTTACTTCTGATGCCGTTAAAGTCCTGCCTCCTCTTCATCGTTCCGGATGTCAGATCTGGAAATATCTGCACTACGTCTCCATCGTAGCGAAGTGGAGCCTTTTGCCTGGCCAGTCGTAACCCGAGTTCTTTCACAGGGAGATGATGTAATCTGACAATGATAGACCTGGGTCTGTTGCCGACGGATGGTTTCACACTCCTGTGTGGCAGTGAAAATTCAGATGGGCTTCTCGAAGTGATCATGCCCTAGTAGTTCTGAAAGCAGCGTACTGACAAATTCTGAGGGCTTACCACCTTCCATCTTCTCTTTGATCCCTTTGATGCGAATATTATGCCTGCGAGAGTGCATTTCCATATCCTCCAACTTTGCCTGCACTAGAGTTGCCTCAGCCGTCAACTTGGCATTTTGCCTCTCCAGCGCTTCTATATGGCTTTCGTGTGCCTGCACTGCTTCTTCAGTTTCCTTGACTCGAGCTGTCATGTCAGACAATGCCGATGACAAATTAGAAACTGTTGAAGAGAGATCATTGAATCTTTGTCCCATTGTCTTGTTTGAGGTGTTGATTGCAGTCATAAGGTCCTCGTTTGTGGTCGGCACAGACTTAGCCTCTGCTACATCCGTAGCATTGGCAGTATTTTTGTTTTCCTCTGCTCCTTTCTCCATTTTCTTGGCTTTGTTTGGCTTTGTCATGGTGGGTTGTGATTTTTAAAGTTACAATAAATAGGTAACATGAATTAACCTGATGTAATTAGGACATTTCGTAGAGATTTTAGTGGAGTCTCAAAAACACATCTACTCCATGCAAAAGCAAACCGGAAGCCCCCCTCATTTCTTATTACATTTTAGGGGAAGTATTTATAGTCTTAAAGCAATCTTTTGATACACTCAATACTGAAAAGGATCGAAAAGAAGTTTAATACTGAAAACTGAAAGAAAACTGTGTGCTGTGTATATTTATGCTCAATTGAGTATTGCATCAATCCTCTCACATTACCTGTTTTGAAATCAATTATCAGTCTCCTGTGCTTTTTGTGTGAGTAGTGCTATTTGTGTGGCACGTGGATTTGCTGGCTATATAGAGCATTCCAAATCAGTCTCTTTTTCCTTGTCGGTTAGGATGGAATAGACACATAAAGTCACTTAAAACCTATGGCTCATATTTATGTGATGGTCTCCTCTTCAACATACTGAGTAACATTATTCTGTTGTGTGATGTTGCTCTGTAGCACCCCTTAAACACATGATGTTGCTCTGTAGCACCCCTTACAAACGCACACACAGTGATAGTGAAAGCGTGAAATACTGTGATGAGAGGGACCTAATCTCCAAATGATCAGTTTGAAATATAAGATGTTTTAACCTGTAGTTTCTGATAGGGATACCTTACTCAAAGTGTGCCTTATACATAGCCACATTCTTTTCTCTGTCTTGATTTACCAGTAATGTAACCCTCTCATGGTCTGAAGGACACTGACATTATGACAGAGCCCACTGATTTGTCAGTCAAGAGGAATCATGCTATCTCTGTGATTGTACTGAGTTGAAAGTGTACTGACTTGTTGAAAGTGTAATAGGATAGCTGATCATGTTGGTGAAATGTCAAATGCTAAGTCTTTTTGATCTCTGCATCTGCCATTTGCCGTTTCCTCAGTGATCGCAGGTAGTGTCCTGAGATTCAATTTGTCAGGGACAATAATGATTTCTAATGTATTTCTTTTCAAGTCTTACTGACTTTCAGTCCAAAACTCTTATCACCATGGTAAAATACGTTTTATATCAGAGTAGAATTCCACATTTCTGTTACACATGACCTTAAATTTAGACACTACTCAAGCATTGTATGCATTATCTCATGTTATTGTAGAGCTGTCCAAAAATTATGCACATTTAAATTTCTAAAGTGAATCAGATTTGGAACTAATTCAAATTTGCTGGGATTCTGATATCACATTCCTTTAAACTGGACGGCAGAAGCCAATGGTGTATAATTTCTTTGATTTGAGAAAAATGACAGAACAGCTAGCATAACAGTTTTCATGCCTGTCCATGCATCACTATCGCTGTTGTAGTTAATTCTAGTCTTCATGTGTGCTGGTGCTTGCAAAGACCTTGACCTTGTGTAAATTTCACATCGATGAAAGATGACTTCCATCTGCTTGGCACTGCCTACTGAGACTGTACGCTCTCGGGTTTCATGCCACCAGGATTTCTGTATACTCAGATGAGAGAAAAGCTCCTCTTACTGCTGTGTTCTACAGACAGGAAACTGGGCAGCGAGAAAGAGAGAATGATTCAATGGGGTATGTTATACGAGAAATGTATGTTTGGATGTCTGCTGCTTGAAATAGTTTTATATGTATTGAGGCTCAGAGTTTAGGTCATGATGGTTTTTTTTTATTTATTTATTTATTTTTTTCAAATGTATATATTAAAGCAACTTTACATGAACATAAGAAGGAATCACAATACATAAGGATGTGATTTAAGTGTATTGTGCATTTCCATACCACTATTACATTTTTAAAGTTATGTATTAAATTAAAAAAACACAAACTTTCATCCAGTAACAATGAGATTGTGTCTTAGACAAGATACACAATGATGTTTTTCACAGCCTGATCTCATGAAAATTACATTCATGCAATTGCATGAATGTGGTGACATTTTGCAAAATATTTTGTGATTCATTACACGTATTGTGGCAGTTCTGAGGTGAAATGTCCACTATCAGGTGTTAAAAGCTAGTTACATTTTCTCTCAAACAGATGAGGTTTTTAAGAGTAATGCTCTATTGAGTTTTAAAACAAGAAAACCTTCTTCCCTACTATAAACCTTAAACCTAAACCTAACCGATAGTGTCATAAAAAGCAAATGTAAGATGAAGTGTGCAATTGCTGAAGCAACCATGTCATTTTGTGGTGCTTCATTGACACTTAGGCCTCACGTGCAGACCTGGTCCTTTGCATCACAAGTGCAACAATCTATCAATTGAGCTACTGCGCAATTTGGTTGGTTATGCAATGCAGACAGTAAAGTGTATCGCCTTACAAATGGTGCTCTATTGTAAAAATATTTAGATGTCAAAAGATAGCTTTGTGTGAGGATCAGGGTTAAAAGTATGCTAAGTGTTTATGAACTGGTAATCTGCCGTTTTATTTGTAATTTGTGTGAAAGGGAAGTTCATTGTTGTTGAAGCACCTCTAGTGTTTATTTCAGAAGAAAACTTCCCCGGAACATACAAAGAGTTACATAAAAATCAATTTGCATGATTGCATGGTGATTCTATGAGACCTAAATGGACTAATTATTTTTAGTGGTGCTTACTATGGCATGCATCATTATTAATATTGCTCATACTTTGGGTAAGGGATTTGAAACCACAAAACAACTGGCCATCAGGAGAACTGGGAGTTTTTTCAATAGGAAAAGCATCAAAGGTCAGCACATCAATGAGCCAGTGTGTTATGGCATGGTGTATCACGGGCCGGGTGTTGGTGGGCCGCTCTGGGCCAGAAAGTTCAGGGCCACTTTTTAGTCCCAGTCTACACCTCCTCACTCCCAAAACTGATTACTTTAGCACATAACTAATCTCACACCAACTGTGCCACAGACATGAATGATACGTTAAATCACGCAGCTTTAGTAGAGGTGTGCTATTACTTTTCTAAGCAATTAGACTTTCAGTTTTCACCAAGCAGATGATAAAACAGGCACACAAAAATCCCATATTCTTATATTGAAGGAGGGATCCAAGCCATACCTCTGGTAACCACCCACAACACCCTGGCATCGGGGCAGCAAGTTTTGCACAGGCAAGCTCCTTTCACACTTTCTTCAGAAAATATCAAGATCTAGTTTTGTCATTTTCTGTCTGATTTTGTTTTGGTTGATCTACACCCAGGATTCATTGCTAGATCAGAGCTGTTTGCAGAGGGTTATGCGCACACCAGCCAGTGCCCACTGGATATAGCTGAAAGCCCCTTTGTCTGTGGGATACAGCTTGAGGTTTAGATGTTAGGGCAGGTGGCACCAGTCTGGCAAGGCGGACTTTCCAAGTCAAACAAAGCCTCAAAACAAGGCTAAGTACCTGCATGAGTGCCAAGTGCCCTTTGTCGGCACCATGGGCAAGTACTCTTGGGCACTGAAGTGAGGCAGCAAATTAAGTTGTAATAAGACCACCTGTTCGAAGTTCACTTGTATGCTGTCATCTCCAGGCCGCCTGGCACACTTTCTACAACTAGTTTCATTCCCCAGTTTGACTTTTATATAAACACAGCCTAAGCAGCTGTGAAGTTATGAACTTTACTGATAAACATATTTTATGAAAATTATATCCTCAGAATGTACTGCAGGAAGGTCTTGCTGTTTGAGTTCTTTCCTGTCTGCTTCATTCTGGCTTTAACAGTCTGACTCCCATGAAAGAGAGGCAATTACTTTTGACTCAGAGCACCAAATACGGTGCGATTACATTTCAAAGCAGTCATTGTTTGCTTTTACAGTATGTTACAGTGGCTTTTTTAATACTTCAAATCATAGCTATTTCATTAGCTTCAGCATTGCCCAGGCCAGCATGGTTTATTTAGTGTAGCCTCTATTGAGGTGAGCACATCTTGATACAGTGATATAATTCCATATTGGTAATAGGCGTTAACAAAAAAATAGTACACGTAGATGCAAATATATTGCAAATATATTATACAAATATTACAGTTGCAATCAAAATTATTCACCAAACCCCCCCCCCCCCCCCCCCCCCACCCCCCCCCACCCCACCCCACCAGCAATACATTCTGGTGATGTGAATTAAAACACATCAACTAAAACCTCAAAGTAAGTTTTTAATACACATTTGAGTGATTTTGAGAAAAAGAGTTCAGTTTACCCAAATTTTAAAATAAAAAATAACTAATTCTCTCCACAAATATCATGTCAAAAATATTCAACCCCCAAAGTCAATCATTTGTGGAGCATCCTTTATCCTTAATAACAGCAAATAAATGTTTCAGGTAAGTGTTCTCGGCTTCGGACACCTCTCTATTAGAATTTCTCATGAGCAAAAACTTCCAGCTCATTGACATTCTTTGGTTTCTGTGCTGCCACTGCTTCCTTGAAATCCCAACAAATGTTTGCAATGGGATTTTAATGATGGACTGAAAGGGCCATTTAAGGACATTCCATGACCTATCCCTGAACCAGATTTTGGACAGATTGGATGTATCCTTGGTGTTATTGTCTTGCTGGAAAATCCAGTGATCACCGAGCTTCAATTTACACACTGAAGGCATCACATTTTTCATGCCAAAATGGCCTGATACCTGAAAGAATCCATGGTGGCAGTCACATAGTCAGGATAGCCGTTTCCTGCAGCCACAAAACACCCCCATAACAGGACTGACCCACCTCCATGCTTGACTGTGGGGATGGCGTCGTTCTTGTCATCACCTTGTCATCTTACTCCAGACGTACTGCTGACCCATGGGTCTAAAACTCATTTTCAGTTTAGTGTCATACGTCTATAAAACCTTCTTCCAGGACTCCACAGGTCTTTCCTACTTCTTTCCTATTACTTCTTGAATATTCAAGTCAACATTTCCCTTGGTGAAGTTTTGCTTTCTTCCACACCCCAAGAAGGTTGCTGTTGTACCATATTTAAAAAAATGTATGAATGGTGCTGCCAACTTTGTCTATTGGAAATTGAAGTGCCTTGGAAATGTACTTTTAGCCATGACCTTTCTTGTGTAATGAAATCATCTCCTCTATTAGCTTTTGAGACAGCTTATTTTTAAGTGCATTTTTTGCATAGAAACACATTTTTGCTTACAACGCTAAACTTAAATTTTAAAACTTAAGTGCCATTGCAGATTGATGACTTTGTTTTAAAACAATTACTTGTGTAGCCTTACATATTTAAGAAACAGCTACATGCAATAGGGGTTGAATAATTATGACATGGCTGTATTTAAAAAAAAAATCCTGCTATTTACAAATATTAGGTTATATATTCACACTATGACTTTGAATGTGTCACTCAACTGCTATAGATGTAAAGTTTAAAAATTCTGGGTCATCAGAAAAGCTTACCTTTTGTAAATCCTTACTGTCTTGGGGGAGTTGAATAATTTCAATTGCAACTGTATACATATACAGTATTTATACAAATAAAAAACATCAGTTTCCCATTCAAGTGCTTTTGTTAATATTTTCTTATTTAGGTGTACTTGGGTGGATATGGCATTTTGGCATGTGGGTATGCCCATTACATATAGCAGAATAAATGATTTTTGTCATTTTTGATTGTTCATTTGATTGCATAGAAAGGTCTTCAGAGTAATGTTATCATCATACCAAAATGTATAGTCGGTACTGATACCAGTAAAATTTCACGTTCTCGATACCAATTTCAATACCACAGCAAAAATATGCTAATTTGGTCATGTGATTTTGAATACTCCTTTAGCCTATTTAAAAAGTTACAAGTCAATGTAAATAGTAAATTAAAACAAATGCATGTGTCCAAATGTTTTATTTTTAATTTGTATTTATTTTTAATTTTTTTATGAAGTATGAATTGCTTAAGTGTTTCTGAGTAGGGCCCTACTGAAATTATTTTCTAAAATGATTGATGAAAAAAAAAATGATTTAAAGTTTTGTTTAATTTCATCATCAAAATAGTAAAAACTTTTAACCAATGATTATGAACTATTTCTTTTCAACATACCATTGTTTTTTTTGTTTGTTTTTTTTACCAAACATCACTCTTGCTTGTGATGTATTGCTTAATTTCTAATATAATATAAAAAAAATAATTATTATTATTAATAATAATAATCATTATTATTATTTATTATTATTATTACTGCAGTGAATATTACATTTTACTATACAGTAAATGTATTCAATTTCAGGCATCTAGCTTTTATTTTGACATGCAGTTTTATGGAAGCTATACTTATCTGCATAAACAGTTTGCTACATGGCCCAGTGTGATCATTAAAGCCCAAATTTTGTGATTTTAATTATATAAATATATAGTTTGCATGTGCTGCGCACTACACAGTGGATAAGTGCTCTGCTCTGTCATCTCATATAACACACAGTGCGCATGATTCTGTAAAGTTTGGAGTTATGAGCAGTCTGCTTCACACATTCACTTTTAAGCACTCAGCTCATGTAGACTAAGATTGCAGTCTTATGCCATTTAACAATCACACTAAGACATGTCACGATTTTAATTTGATTAATTGTGCATTTATTTTTTCCCCAAAATATGTCAAATTTGTGTGAGAGCATTTGGAAACAGTCGTGTATCAGTCAGACAGCGTGAGGGTATCAGGTTGAGTCAGTGCTCGGTACTCGGTACTACTGGTACTGCAAAAACATTGGTATCGTGGACTTGGTACCAAAGTAACGGCACCTTTGACATTACTACTTAAGAGGTTGTCTTTCAAGTTGTTCATAGCCTTGTTGTTTTCTGTGGTACTAATGTCAACCAAATTTAAGTTTGTAAATCTGGTCTTGGTAACCAGGTCTATTTGTAATGTCATTATTTTTGTCTATTTGATATTTACTATCAGGGTCCATGTCTGACAAGAGGTCAAGAAGCTGCTGAGTGCCTATCATGTTGCTTTAGAGCTTCGCCAAATAATCTTAAAACAGATTTTTGACCGCTTGATCTAGTAGAGGTGTTCTATGTATACTGTAGTCTGATGACAAAATTTTTATATATAGCAATATGGCTTTAGCACTCGTTCAGGATATTTCTCACTCAAAGAAGTTGAAGGAGTCTGCTCTCAGGAATTCTGCAGAGCATTTTGCCTACATTGTAGTTTACACACATTTCACTGAAATATTTGGGGACCAGTTTGTTTGTGCTTTTATTAATTGAAGCAGACATTGGATGCTGAGGAAAATACCTGACCTGAGGATGATACTGAAAGGTTTGACAATGGCCAACTTGAAATTTTTATTATTACATAACATGTTTAAATCACATAACCATCAACACAAGGGTTCTGTGAGTCTTTGATGTTTGATTCCCTCCCTCTTTTTCTCTCCAGCTCTGGTCCATCACTGTCAAACTTTCACTTACTGTAATTATATGCTTATTAACCACTTTAAACACCAATTAAAACATTCATAATTTCTTTAGCATAGCTCTCTAAATACAAAATCCAAAGTATAATTGGGTTATGCAAGATAAATAAAGAGAAGATAATTAGATATAATGGACAGAAATGTGTTCTCTGACTGAGGCATGCTTGTTCTTAAGTGGATAAAGATATTCATTCAGCGAGAGCACTTGAGCAAGTACTTGAAAGAGATGGAAATAAATACTTAATCCCGGAGGATTGAGGGTCACTTTCGACCTCAATTTATTTTTTAGTGCTGAAGATAGTCTACCCTCTGGGATCTTGGTAACAATGAAAACAAACAAGGACAGTCTCTCAGCACTCCAGTGTTTGGACAGACTAACAACTCTGAAAATCTACTGAACAAACACAGCTACTGAGAGGTTTTACTGCACACAAGAGGCTGCACGGAGAGCGAGCGAATAAAAGGGAAACAGTGGCCCGCAGCACATTATGGAGTCTGCTGCTCAGCCATCACACATATGGCATCCAATCAATCTCCTGTGTTGTGTTAAAATTTTTAAATGGTGCCGGGAGCTGTCTCTTTAGGATGAGGGGAATGCGGATAGTCAGCCGTGCCAAACATTTTATCGCCATCATTCATATAGCATCATACTTGTGTATCAGCACTTCTGAAAGGTCTGATAGGGCAGCCAGTGTGAAATAACATTCCACCAATTCCCATTTAGTTTAGATTGTGTAAGACCAGGTTGCAGACTGTGATTCTCAAAGATGGGGGTGCTTAAGCGGGTTCCAGGGAGACTTGGAAAGATTTCAGTTATCCTTTGTTAAAGCAAAAACAGAAATTAAGACTTTGCTGTTGACAGATTAAAATAACTGGTTTGTGTAATTGTTATAAAATAATAAACACAGATTTCACATTTCTCAATTTTTATAAAAATACATAGAAAATGCAATGCAAATGCCAAACATAATATGTTAACATTTTACCAACATTTTATGGACTAAGTCTTTCAAATCATTTGATTGCTGCAAAGTGAATCATTGTAATAATCGCCATTTAAAAAATATTAATAATAATGCTGAATGTCTAGTATATGAGTTTAAAGGAGCACATTTCTGATTTGGTGCTTTGAGGGTACAGAAGACAATAAAGGGAAACACTGGTTTAGGGTTGCAAAGTATACCATTGCTATGTTAGTATTACCATACTAAATCTTCAAAATACTGCTGCTGCCACAGTACTTTTTAAACAGTAGTACCGTTATTTCGGTAGTAGCCTAAGTTATGTTGTATGTGCGATAGTAAATTATTTTAGCTAAAACTTTCGTTTGAATCAGACCTTTAAAGTAGTCTTTTCGAGTGGTGTCCCCTTCACGCAGTGCCCTTAAAGAGTGCAAAATGCTGTTTAGAATTTGCTCCTTACATGGTATTGTTATTTGTCAATGTGTGGTGTTCCCATGCTTCAAAGACACACGTCTGAATCCCAGCGTTTTAATTTGGTCATGTTTCCTTATGGATAATATGGATTTAAATAAAACTTTGGAGAGTGAGAAGCTTTTTAAAAAACACAATTCACATAACAAGTTTTGGAATTATTTTGGGTTTTGCCTGATGAGACCGGGAAAACACGTCTGCTGTGAATGTCGACAGAGATTTCAAGCCAAAGGGGGAAACACCAGCAATCTTATTAAACACCTTCAGACACATCCCACGGCTTCTGCAGAATACACATGGGTTAGTGTCACTTCACTGAACCTAACTGCTTTATTTTAACATTTACAGATTTACTGTTTCTCTGAAAAATTTAACGTTGCACTCATTTATTTTTTTTTCCAATTACAAATGCATGGCGGCGGTAACATCGCGCTTATGATTGGTGCCAGTGGTCTCTACCATCAACTTAAGCTTGCAATGCTTTTGGGAAACACAGCCCAGATAGGTTTGATCACATCCCTTAGGTGTGCGATCACTCATTCGTGCTGCTGTTTACCAGGAGAGAGGGGCTAAAGCAGTTGAAATCTTTTTTTTATTTTCAAATTCCTCTTTGTCCATTCTTGCCATTTTCAGATATTTTTTATACTTTCTGGTTAACCTTTCTTTATCTTTTGCCTTATTTGTATATTTTTTGGTAAAACTTTGCAAAAAGGTTGTATTTGTTAACATATGTTAACGAAATAGTTAACATGAAATAAGAATGAAAAATACTTTTACAACATTTACTAATCTTGGCTGATGTACATTTTTACATATACTAATACATTTGTACATTAAAATTTTAACACATTAACATTAGTTAATGCAATATAAACTAACATGAACAAAAGTAGTTAGATAAATCAGCATTACAAAGATTTATAAATGCTGTACAAATGTATTATTCATTGTTAGTTAATGATGTAGCTAATGCATTTACTTAACAAATAGAACCTTATTTTGTAAAGTGTTAATATTATTATTTTTTATTCCACGGGTCTGTTGAATGCTTGATTCTGACTGGTTGACAGACGTTCTAAGGTGTGCAGTTATTTTCAAGTAAACACATGGCTGTGAAGTAATTCCAGATCTTGACCGCATAAGGATTCCATATCACTTCGCCAAATTATTTCAGTTATTTGATCGTAAAGGCTGGTTAAGTACTTTGGATAAGAGTGACAAAAAATGTCTAATATCCTAAATTTATTTCAATTTCGATTGAAAAGCGTCCTTGAGCTCCCTCTCTTTCTCTCTCTCTCTCTTTTGCTCTACTCTCCCACACCCAAACACACACACACACACACACACCCCGTACAGGCTACCACAGCAAAATAACTATATAAACAAAGACATTGGTTAAAGTAAATCGGTTAAGAACATCAAACATTGTCTATAATATCCTACATTTATTTCAATTTCGGTTGAAACGCTCTCTCCCCAGCACTTACACACGCTCACATACATACGCATGTGCATGCACACACACATACATTGAGACTCGTTTCGCGACCAACAAATAGAGCCGCACCCCCCGCGACTTGAATAATACAATTCTATTATCCGAAATAACTTTTAATATGTGAAACTTTTTGTTTCAATGTATTTCGCCCTAATCAGCCTCACTTAGCTATAATGGAAAGCACTGTCGGCTACCCCTCCCTGTCTCCTTTGCTCGGGCACACACACACACACACACACACACACACTACCTCGTTACTCCAATCCCGAAAAGCAGCGCTCCTCCATTGCTAACGTGATGTTTTCGAACTAGCAACGAAGGCTTGAGCTGTATTAAAGCTAGATACACTTGATCAATACAACAGTTTCTATATTATCTGAAATTTCTGTGGGAAACACCCTCACGCTCCTACTCCCCCTCTATTTACACACTCCCACACGTGGACACACATACATATACGCATTACGCACACACTTTCTCGAGAGTGAGAAATAGAGCCATCATGTCAGTCACCGACATCTCAATAGGGTTGAAGCGATTTTGAAGCGATGCTAATTCTGACAAGAGCTGCAACAAACAAAGGTAATCCCACAGGCGATCTCTCTCAGTTTCTGAGCTTGTCTCTTTCGATCCCTCAAAAACAAACTCACACACAAATTCTCACACACACGCACAAACACACTACCTCATTACTCCAGTAAGTACTCCAGTAAAGCAGCGCGAGCCTCGCTATCCTCCTTTGCTAGTACTAAAGTGACGTCTTCGAACTAGCAACAAAGGCTTGAGCTGTATCAGAGCAAGACGCTGAATCCGTGGCGGAAGAAAATAGTTCCACTCACAAGAGCGTTTTAGGGACAAAAAACAGAAAATGTCTTGAGACAAAACCCTGAACGATGTATTAAGGTGTGGTTACTGTGGTATAAGCAGAATAATTGACTCCGTCCCATTGAATTATTGAAAAATAATGCATACCCGAGGTGTAACGGTCACTCCGCTGCACGCCGTGACCGCATTACCTCGGGTGTGCATTATTTTTCAATAATTCAACAGGCCGGAGTCAATTATTCCTTACTTGAACCCTAACATCAGAATGATAAGATGACACAACAAAGTAAAGCAGTTACTATGTGTTTGAATTTGCTTCAGATGAAGCTTGTACATATGAAAATACAAAAGTTTTTGAAATTCATTGACGTAAAGTAACACTTCAAATGACATGTTTTTTTTTTTTTTTTGTTTGTTTTTTTTTTGTAAATCACAATGCAAATCAAAAGTTATCAGGATTCAGTTAGCATTTGATAGCATTGACAGTTGTTTTGACATACAGCAAGATCACACTGGTCAGTCATTCACTCGTGCAGATATGTAAGTGTACTGTAAAAATGCCATAACATAGTCTATGTAGGATCAAAAAAGTCATTTTCTACTATTATATTCAGACAAATTTTGTGAACTAACTGTAATCATATAATCTAAATGTTTGGTTTTTATTGTTTATTTTAGGTTTCCATTTTAATGTCTGGCTTGTGATTAAGTCTGTGGTTTTTACATCACAGTCATACTGTTAGTTCAATTTCTGGGATATTCATCTTGGGAAATGTAATATATTGTATGTTGAGATGTCATTGCTTGCATTGGACATGTGACTGACAGTACTGATCTTGCATCAGTCTTACTGGCATGATAACTGACATTGAGGCTTCTGATGGATGGCGGTATTTGACATTTATGCTGAGCATAATCACTGTTGTTCTATCCAAATTTTCTTTTGAATTGAAGGGATGGCTGTGAGGGATGTTTTTTGCTTGACATGGCTGTAGATTAATGGTTCTTGTGTGTCGATACTTTACATTTTAAATAAAGAAACAGACTAGCAATAGAAATGAAGACATTTGAACACATGTGGTCCATCTTCTTTCAGGTACTGTAGTCGAGTCTAGGCAAGATGGAGGAGAATTTCATATTACTGTGAGTGATTTCACTGTTCTAAATACTGTAAAAGGTGTTGTTATCTTAAGGAGTTCCTTAGTCTGAAATTTTTCATTACTTTTATTTAATAATGTTCAAATTCAGAAAAACGGCAGCACAATAACAGTCATTGGTCATGTTCGTTTTGGTTTTCAGACTTGTTAACATGTCACTTGCCCTCCTTTTTTCTCTTGCTTTGATTTGACTTAGCTCAATCCTCTGATTCTTTCTATTATATCAAGTTTTAGCTTTGTAGAGAGAGACTTCACTACAATCTGAATGGCCAGACTGGATTGTCTTTCTCAAAAGAAAACTGTAATTATGGGATGATGCTTCTGGGAGGTCTTATGTCAGAGATAGGGTAGCACAGATAAGTGCTGTTCACTGAATCAAAAAGCTTGATGACCACCCATTCCCCCAAACACACACACACCATAAATGCATACAGTAAGACAGCTGTGGTAGTTTATACTTTGTTACCCTATGTCACCTCCCTTCAAAAAGGCAATTACTCTCAGCTATATGAGCCAAAGCCACTGACAGATGTATGCCAAGCCCTCATTAACTTTCTCAAGATGGTTAGCTCAATTCCGATTACAACATACGATATGGACACTGGTTGTCCACATGCCAGCACTTTGGCATCTGCATGTATTCAAGTTTATACTGCAATTTTGGCAGGTATCAGCTCAAGCCACAAAGTTCTGAAATGCGAGATTAGTATAGACATGTACTGTCGAGAGAACCCATCATGAACTGAATGTCTTTGGGCTTGATCTGATCCAACCCATTACACAAATATGTGCCTGATTGCCGGTAGGCATGATTGCCACAAGCCATTTGCTGTTACTTAAAATACACTAATAATGGCTATATTACCTCCATGCACACATAATAAAGCTTAATAAATCACTTTAATGGCATGATCAACTTTCACCCATTCCAGCCTCTCTGTCTCCCTCTCTCTCACGCACACATACTTACTCAGTTATCTAAGGCCATGTTCACACTGATACATTTTTCGTTTAAAAAACACATTAATTTTGCTACATATATCCTCTCATCCACACTAGCACAGCATTTTCCTTCACCGAAAACAGATCATTTCAGAAATGCTTTCCATTACTGCATACTTTGGAAAACAATGAAAACTGAAAATGGAGTTTTAAAACAAAAATGTATTTACCCAAACTTTAACCCTATCCCTAAAAGAAAACTTTTTACATTTAAAGATAAGAAGAAGAAAAAAAAACATTACTTTAACTACCTGATCTCATGACAATTACTTGACCATAGCAACATTTTTGCAAACCAAAATTATGTGCTGTATTACACATTTGGCTGTAGTTTCCCAATTAAATGTCCAGCCCCCTGCCAAAAGTGAGTAAAATGTTGTAATCAGACAACGTGCTTAAGGTGAATTTTAGGTGGATGTTTTAATGAGTAAAACGTACTTCCCTCACCTAAAACTTTAACATAAACCTAACCAATAGTGTCCTAAAAGAGAATGAGAGGTGAACAAAACAGACATCTTTACCCTTAGCCAACGCCTAAACCTAACCAAAAGTGTTTTAAAAGCAAATGCGACATGAAAAGCACTTTTTCCACATCATTTCGCATTGCCTCTATTACACTTTTGTCTCACATGCCAGCTTGTGTCCTTGATGGGCTCGAACCGCAAACTTTCGAGTCCAAAGAACACTTTATCAGGTGAGCTACTTGGCAAGCTAATCACACTGGAATAAGTGTGTAAATGTAAGTGGGTCTGTAATACAAGCGTGAAAAATGTATAGTTTTTCAAATTATGCGTTACAGTAAAAGTGTTTCGATATTATAACATAGCAGTGTGTGAGTGAAGGAGTGAAAAATAAGTGTCAAAGTCATAATCAGCCTTTGTTCTTGTGATTTGTGTGGAAGTGAATCAAATGCACAGTTGTTGTTGCGCCTCTAGTGTTCATTTCACTAGAAAACTGCGAGTAACGTAGAACGCGGCACATAAAACTCAGTTTGCAAAAGTGTAGTTAGAGTAGCGTTTACTCTGATACTAGGTTGTTATTTAACCTTTGATGATGTCCCTAAAGGTAAGTTTTGTCAGATAAAGCTAACTATAACGAAGTGAAACACATCAACCACTCCAGGAGTGAGAACATTGTATGTTTAAAAGGCTCTTAAACACGTCTTGTGTGGAATACAACGCTAATTTACAGCAACCAATGACCTGAAGTCATTAATTTTCAGTAAGAGCTAGTAAGAGCTAGTAATTTCTGGCAACATTTTCTTTTTGTCTAGATTCGAAGGCCAAAAATCCTGTTGTTTACAAACAGTTTATAGTATATATCCTTAACCCCCTTAAGGATAGATTTGATTGCTTTATGTGTAGCAAACATGCATTACTTCATAAGGTAACTGTGGTATTTTTTAGAGGTGGGGGGAAAATCGATATGTTAAAGTATTACAATTTTTTTATTCATGATATTTGTATTGATATAGATTTTTAGCACGCAAATATTATTTAAAATTTTCAATATTAATTTTAAGGTCATGGGATTAAACTTTCTATTACACAGTTGATTGAAAATAGGGGTGTAACAATTTACTCATTCTCTTGATGCATAGATTAGTAATCCTGCTGATTCAAATGCAGCGATCTTAAAATATAATTTTTGAATCGAGAATCGTTGGGGTTGGTCAATAACCGAGTTAAACAGTTAAAAATCAAATGATTCGCGATTCAGAAAATCAGTATACAATATTTTAGAATATATAAATAGCCTATTAAATTTGTTACATGTACGATTTAAAAGAGACCTACTTGGCTTCATTCTCTAGCGCATCCTGGAGCGCACGCCCTCACAGCTCTCCCCTCACAGACGCGCGCTGCATTCTTCCATCACCCTTCACAGGATCACACCTGCTCTTCATTCCATCCAGAATTCTCACTGAAACTTTTTCTGAGCAGCTTTCCGAGTCTTTCAAGCACCTTATGTCTGATATCTCCTCCGGATGGCCACTACCTCACGAGCAAATGACAGCTTGCAATAGCGCTCTTGTCGTGAATCACGCTCAAACCATTTGATACAGCTGCCAACTCGCTGCATGGCCACTTCATGGTCTCAAATTAAGGGGAGCTTGAGGCAAAAATGGCATTCAAAATCATAAAAATGCTCCCAAAATGTAAAATGTGGAAAAACAAAAATTTCCTCGTAATGAATTGTTCTGTTTTTTATTTGTAACCTCTGATCAGAATCAGAATGAGCTTTATTGCCAAGTATGCTTACACACCCAAGGAATTTGTCATGGTGTCAGAAGCTTCCAGTGCAAGAGAATGCAATGTATATACATACATACAAACATATACATTTAAACATATATACATATAGTTACATAATTTTTTTTTTAAAATATGATATACCAGATAAAAAAAGAGAAATATACAATAGCGCAATAATGCTGTTGGAATATTTTATATACAAATATACAGTTATGTGCAGGTGATGTAATGTATTGAAGAAGAGGTAGGATACGTTAAAGAATATAAATGAAATATGGATATAAGTAGGAATGAATGGATTGAATATTACACATGGTTGTATTGACCAAAGGAAAATATTTGGGGGCAGTTATAACTGTTAGATGGATAGGGAAAAAAACTGCTCTTGTGCCTGACGGTTCTGGTTCTCAGTGCTCTGTAGCGCCGGCCAGAAGGTAACAGGTCAAAAAGGTAGTAGGCTGGGTGAGTTGGGTCCAGAGTGATTTTACCAGCCCTTTTCCTCACTCTGGAAGTGTACAGTTCTTGAAGGGAGGGCAAGGGGGAACCAATAATCTGCTCAGCTGTCCGAACTGTCCTTTGTAGTCTTCTGATGTCCGATTTTGTAGCTGAACCAAACCAGACAGTTACTGAAGTGCAGAGGACAGACTCAATGACTGTGGAGTAGAACTGTATCAGTAGCGCCTGTGGCAGGTTGAGCTTCCTCAGCTGGCGAAGGAAGTACAACCTCTGCTGGGCCTTTTTCACAATGGAGTCAATGTGGGTCTCCCACTTCAAGTCCCTGGTCTGTGTAGATGTTGAAGTATTTAATGCAGTCCCATATCGACTGCATCGTCCACAGACCTGTTTGCTCTATAAGAAAATTGAAGGGGATTGATTGTGGAATGTTTGAAGCAGCAGAGAACTTCACACTGCTCCAGTGATCTGTTGAAGATCTGTGTGAAGATGGGGGCCAGCTGGTCAACACAGGATTTTAGACAAATGGGTGAAACTCCACCTGGGCCCTGTGCTTTTCTTGTCTTCTATTTCCGGAAGACCCAGCACACATCATCTTCACAGATCTTAAGTCCATGTTGAGTAGCAGGAGAGGGAAGGAGGGTGGTGGCAGGAGGTGTAAATGTTTGTGTGCTGTGAAGGTCATAGCGGGTGTAGGGTGTGAGACTGAGCTTTTCAAATCTACAGTAAAACACATTCAGGTCATTAGCCAGTTGATGATTCCCTACAGTATTGGGGAATGGTGTCTTGTAGTTGGTAAAGACTTTCAGGACTCTCCACACAGATGCAAGGTCGTTAGCTGAAAACTGTTTTTTCAGCTTTTCAGAATAGTTTCTTTTAGTCACTCTAATCTCCTTTGTCAGTCTGTATTTGGCCTGATTGTACAAGATTTTATCCCCGCTTCTGTAAGCATCCTCTTTGGCCAGACGAAGCTGCCTGAGTTTTGCTGTAAACCATGATTTGTCATTGTTGTATGTTAAATAAGTCCTAGTAGGAATGCATATGTCCTCACAGAAACTGATATATGATGTCACAGTATCTGTGAACTCGTCTAGGTCTGTGGCTGCAGCTTCAAAAACACTCCAATCAGTGCAGTCAAAGCAGGCTTGTAATTCCAGCTCTGCTTCATTGTTCCATATTTTTACAGCCTTTACTAAATGTTTAGCTGATTTTAGTTTCTGCCTGTAGGTCGGAAGAAGATGAACCAGACAGTGAACAGAGATTCCTAAAGCTGCACGTGGGACAGAGCGATATGCATCCTTTATTGTTGTGTAGCAATGATCCAGTGTATTTCTGTCTCTGGTGGGGCATGTAATGTGCTGTTTGTATTTGGGCAGTTCACGTGTGAGATTTGCCTTGTTAAAATCTCCAAGAATAATAATAAGTGAGTCCGGGTGTTGTTGCTCCATGTCTGTGATCTGATCAGCCAGCTGTTGCAGCACTGCATTCACACGTGTGTGGAGGAATATAAACACTCACAAGAAGACACAAAGAAAACTCCCGTGGCAAGTAGAAAGGCTTACAGTTGATGAAGCACCTCTAAATCATAGTTGATGCTGATGTCATTTTTTGGGTAAGACATAATATATTTTCAGACTTAAAAATTTGTTTTAATTAATTGATTACATTTACATTTTGACAAACAGATAAAACACAGTTTATGTTTTAAATTGTTAGAAAAAATGAATCCCTTATAAAGGTAAAACATGCCCCTGAAAATCAAATACAAGGGCAAATATTGACGATAAATGTAAAAGTTAATTTCTGATACTGGACCACTACTG
The DNA here is from genome assembly GCF_019703515.2 of Myxocyprinus asiaticus. Taxonomy (NCBI): domain Eukaryota; kingdom Metazoa; phylum Chordata; class Actinopteri; order Cypriniformes; family Catostomidae; genus Myxocyprinus; species Myxocyprinus asiaticus. The sequence goes on from NC_059344.1 coordinate 55,085,564, forward strand.
AAATAAAGTGATTTAATTGTGAGGAAAAATATTAAGCAGTTATTTTCTATAAGATAATAATGTAGTCTGATGATGTTACTTTAATGTTGTAATATTTGGATTAGTTTACTGATTCAGGGTCCCCATTCCAGTGTCATAGAAAACCTGGAAACATCATTTTAAAATTGTGATTTCAAGGCCTGGAAAAAGTATGCAAATTAATAAAAAATACTTATAGTGAAATATAGAATATGGAATAGCTGTGTTTATCTCTTAAATATTTTATTGGCACATTGTACTCTTGTACTATTGTAACTCTTTCAAGTTACTTTTGGTGGAATAAACAATCTTAAGTAGTTTGCCTTTATTTTTCTTGCTTAAGACACATTAGGGGAAGTATTTAAAGAATAATATAAATGCAGAATTGAATCGTTGATCAAATCGAATTTCATTATGAATTGAATCGAATTGAATTGTTTTGAATTTTCAAAAATCGTTCTTGAATCGAATTGAAAACCTGTGAATCATGAATTAAATCGATTTGCTTTCAACCCAAAGATTCACACCCCTAATCTTAAACAGTGCATTAGATGGTGCAGTTATTATGCTTCACTGCTGAGACAGAACAGAACTCCTTTGTCACTTACAACACGGAAAAGTTCAAATCCATAGTTTGGCAACATTTGGTTTGTTATATTCATGTCCAAATTGTCATGTCCAAATAGGTCTCAAAGATCCAGAAAAGCATAGTTTATGTTGAACATTAAAGTTCACATACCTAGAAGTGTAGCCATCACTCTTCTGGTCATAAGTGTATTAACGTGTTTTCTAGTGCTCTGGTATTGTGTGTTATTGTTTGTATTGATCGTTACCATCAAGCTCCAATGTGACTTTAAAGAAGCATAAAAGCACCATTAAAATAGTCCATATGACTTGTGCATTATATTCAGTCTCTTGAAACCATACAATAGTTTTGAGAATCTCAAAAGGATGTTTAAAAGGTAAATATGCAGTCTGCATGCACAGCGCGATTCAGTAAATAGGCGCTGCTTAGTTGTTGACACACACACACACACACACACACACACACACACACACACACATTTAGCACACGCACAGCTTGTAATTCACAGTATTTGAGTTCTCCATCTCAAATGTAGATGCTTGATAGATTGCTTAAAACATGCTATTGAGAACGGCACTGGAAGAGCATTTTACCTATTAAGAATCATATTAAAACTACTGTGAACTAGCCTATAGACAGAAAAGTTCTTCCTGCAGTTTTCAGCGAAAATAAAAACTATGAGGGTTTCAAAGCGTAATATAACTAGATTATTATTATTATTAACAATAATAACAACTATAATAATAAATTACAAATTACAATATTTAAATTGACTGAGTAATGTGATATCCTATCACAACTAGGGAGTGGTGGTGGCGTAGTGGGCTAAAGCACATAACTGGTAATCCCCACAGCCACCACAAATGTGTCCTTGAGCAAGGCACTTAACTCCAGGTTGCTCCAGGGCAATTGTCCCTGTAATAAGTGCACTATAAGTCGCTTTGGATAAAAGTGTCTGCCAAAATGCAAAAAATGTAAAAAAAAAAAAAATTAACTAAAGTGAACACAAAAGAGATCCATTTAAGAATCCATTTTACATCCCAGTTCTACATACAATGTGAACAAAAATTTTTAAAATATGCTTGCTGAAATTTAATATGTAGGGTTAGCGGCGCAGCTTGTTTAAACAGTAAAAAGTAGAGCGATAGTAATACTGTAGAATAGAGCTACATGTGTAGTAATATTAATACTAGCCTTAGCATGCACAACTAAAAATGAGAGTCTTAAAGAATCAAAAAGTGTCTTGGGCAGTTTGCTGGGTGAATACCCTCAGACCCTTTTTGCGTAAACCACATTAGGGTGTCCACCACATCTGCTGCCTGAAAGACACCACCCAACTGTTCAACCCCACCTTAACTACATAATTACATTCTCCCTTGAACAGGGCATTCTTGGCACAGAGTGGCATGTTGTTGTATAAGCTGGGACACAGTCCAGTGCAGCAGGCTCTTCCATAATGTTTCAGTTTTGTTAGAGCCACAGTTTGGAATGGTGTGGAGCTTGTGTCCCCCAGTGTGACCCAATGCATACAAACTCAAACAGCTATGTAACACATTCATCAGCTGTCATATCTGCCAGTCGCTCATCATTGGTCACGGCCGTAGTCAGGGATACAAGTGTTTTTTTTATTTTATTTTTTTATTGTGGTATGTGGGTGTGATTGAGGATTTAAACTAGGTGGATAATCAGATCCAGAGCAGTTATGTCAGCACAGTGTGTCATCTCATTCTCCTTGATTGGCAAGCGTACAATACTAGACAGAACATGCTGGAAACTGAGATGGCATGATGATGCAGTTTCTTCTAATGTTCGAAAGTCATTTGACCTTATGTGTCCCAAATGCATTCCAGTGTATTTAAACATAAAATGTTTGGTTTATTTCTGATGGGCAAAGACTGTGCATCTGATCAAAATCTACTGTGTTTTGGCACCAATTCATCTGTCACTTGATTAATCTGCCAACATGGACAGGTTGCTTGACATGCCCTTATTCTCGAAAGCCATGAACACAACTTTGCAAGTTAAGACTACATGAAATATGGGTTTGGTGGTAAATCACTCTTCTCCTTCACACATTTATGCTTTTTAAGGAATTGTCATGTAAATCATGTTGCATATTATTGGGCCTTTGCTGTCCATTGGTGATATTAATATTTTTAAATTTTTGTTTACTTAAGTATGATACAGAAAACAGCTTTGCTACTTTGTTGGGTCGCCACTTGATGTCCAATGTAAATTCTGAGTCTAGGCAAAACCAGTTGACAACCACTGCTGTACAGTATATAACACTTTATTCATGTCAGGTCTCTGATGATGACTTTGCGTCCCTGTATGACAGGTTTAGCCAACCTCCCATTAGTGTGAAATTACCTTTCATCATATGAAGCTCAGAAACAATACTCTTGGCTCCATGCTGCCTTTTTGCCTCTTGGTGAATCTGGGAATCTCACATCACTCATTTTAATGACAATCTGTCTGAAGATGTTTGTGTGCATAATTTTACTAAAAGTTCTAGGGTACAGCAGCACGACCAGACTTAATTTATTCAGCCCCTCTGGAGCTTTGCAGTCTCTCAGCACCTTCAGTTTAGTGTGGTTTTAGCGCACAATCTAGAAACTGGGGTTAAGCTTTGAATGAGAAGTTCTGCAGTTGCCCTCTCATTCCCACTTTTATGTGTCCCATGTGAGCTGTTAAGAGGCAAACCTGGAGCCTTGGGCTTCACATCTTTGCACCATGCAGGTAGACCACTTAGTTCAAAAAGTTTTTGTCCTGTACTGGCACAGTAATGAGTTCCGACACAGGTCAGTTACCAGTCATTGAGTTTCAGAGAAATATAAGAAGCACTATGTAATTTACCATTAAATGTAAATGCCGTCATTACCTAAGTACGGAAACAGATTGTATGATGAATTTGACATGTAATATCAGAAAGGGTTTTTGGGTGAACTAAGGGGACGTCCACACGGAACGCATCCTTATGCTAAAAAAAATACTAGATGCAGCACCACAAATGCAGATGTATTCGGAAAGATTTTGATTTTTTTTATTTTATTTGATAAATAAATCGTAATTGAGAAAAAAAGAAATTATTTACTTTTTTAATGAAAGGAAACCTAATAATATAATGTGTGCAAGTTTTTCTAATTAGTGTGGATAACATGCATATGTGCTTCTTGTTGTTTTTCTACTGTATTCTGTATGATACTTATTTTTCATTCAGGATGAGTCTGTTTATCACCCAAAGTCTTGATTTTTTTATTGGCTTTAATAATATTAGTGATCATGCTAAATTATATCCAGTTTATTACATGGCTATCTGGAATACTCGATGACACCATCTAGTGGCCTGATATTTCTCTGTAACAACCGCACATCCACTTATCAGACTGTTCATCCGGGTATTGCGAGCCATCTTTCCTGCTTCTCGGATCACTGTGCGATCTCTACAAGTAAGCTACTAAAATAATTTAAGCTCAAAGCAATGTTTCATGTGCATTTATTTATTTATTTGGCAAGCAATCTTGTAATAATCTGCATAATGAGCAGTCAGATATTCATTCATTACAAAGTAAACACCAACAGAGCTCCGATGCAAACCGGAGGTTGATTTCAGCTGTTCAGTAATTTCTTTCTTCTCATTTAATTACATAATTTCAGCACAAATCAATATAAAATTTCCATGTATTTATTTAATTGGTTAGTAGCTGTGTAATAAGTGGGATAATGTCAGTCGGCCGGTTGTTAATGCAATATAAACCCCTTCACGGTGAAACAAGACCCCTTCTCTTCACGTCAGCGTCCTGATCACTGTCATGTGTATTTTGTTGATTCATGTTTTGCATGTCTCTTATTTTGAAAATTCTAGTTCCTAGTTCAAGTCATGTGATTCCTGTTTTCCTCCCATGTTCATTGTTTAGAGTTCTGTTTGTTCATTGGTTTATGTTCTCCCATGTCTAGTATTTAAGCCCTCATGTTTTTCATTGTCCCTTGTCAGGTATTATGTTTGGTAATGTTAGTTCCATGTCAAGTCAGGTTTATGTCAAGTAAAGTTGTAGTCAAGTCTATTCAAGTTCATGTTCATGTTTATGTTTTACGTTTATAGATAGTTTTTTGGATTTCACTTTTGTAAATAAAATTGCACTTGGGTTCTTCACTCCATCGTCTTCGTCATTGCCAGCAGCCACTCGTTACAATCACCCTGTCGGGGTTTATTTTGTGATAACAACCAGCTGACTGTACATTATCCCTTACAGAGTTAAAACATTTCTGATTAGATGTTAATGAAGGGGTACTTGAGCCTTATTGATCTAAGAAACTTTTGATAATGTCCTCATATATAAAATCATATACATTTTCATTTATTAGTACAATAATTACAGAGTGATGTCTGTGAACTGCCCTAGTCTTCAGCAGTTTAACAGTCAGCCTCCTTTTCTGCTCATAGAATTGCATAATGTTTAAAAATTAGGTAGTTCTTGTAAGTCTGCTGTAATTCACAATATTTTAGTTTGCAACCTGAATTCTACTGATCTAACTTTGAGAATAGCTGTTTATGTAAAAGTATAGAGTTTATTTAACCAATTTAAATCAAAACCCAATCTTTCTGTACCCTAGTGCGACTGTATTGGAGTACAATGAAAAGAAAGTTGGCAATTGCTCAATGAACTCATTCAAAAAATCAAAATCAAAATCCAAAAAGAGTGTCTAACCCACAGCATATTACAGTCAAGTTCAAAATTGTATATTTTGCATATACTAGTATTTCTGTGGCATCTACTGCCATATAATAATAGACTATTACATGCATAGCACCAATTGCATGCCAAAATATTGTCCACAAAAAGAATCTTAAAGATGGAAATCATGAAATGCAATTTTATTTAATAAACAATGATATGGATTGTTTTCATCTTCAAAGTAATAATATACTGAACTAGGATTTAATAGGACACAAGCAAATCCAGGAGTTATTTATTAGAAGAAATGGCAATGTCTCTCCGTAACAGACGTATGATGTCTTCGATCTCTGTTAGTGATGTTTTGAAACCCAGACAAGGTGCAGCCACACATTTAATGGTCTGTACTTCATCACTCGTACCAGACACAGGAAGTCTGTGGTTGTGTGTGGTAGCCAAAGAGACAAACTTGACCCAGGAGACTCCATCAGAGAGCGGCATGACAGATCTGGAAACACTTGATAGACAAACATTGCGGTCGTGTGTATGGGTCTTAGTGTATAAATACAGTGCGTAAAAATGACGATTGTAGTTTTTCTTTCCTTTAGAGTCAAGCTCAATGTTAAAAAATAAATGACTTTGTAAAGAGGTTCGAGTAGGAAGGACACGGGAGCCAGTTTCACAGTCTGCGTGAGTCAACTTTTAATGCAGATGTCTTCAGCTTCACAACAAATTATTGGCTTTTCAGCTTCACAACAAAGTACTGGCTTTCAGCTTCACAGACACACGAACACGTCCCGCTCCACATACCTCCACCGCCCGACTCAGGCCTGGGCCCCATCCGTTGTTGTATGAGGTATACAACATTCAACAATATGGTGTTGTATGAGGTTAGTATGACCGGGAAGAGGAGAGAACACGTCCGCAAATTCGTTTTGCAACTTGGCCACCTCCTTGAGCTGGGACGGTGAGAGGTGGTCTCCACAAGGGACCGGGGTGAATGGAAAATCCCGTGGAGGCTTGCAGGACCTCCTGGACTGCAAATAATAGGGGTTCCAGCCATTTGTCCCAATTTCTAGCATCTTCGTGCACGAACTTGCGAATTATGTTTTTCAGGGTTCGATTCAATCGTTCCACCAGCCCGTCAATTTGTGGGTGATAAATACAGGTGCGAATCAGTTTAATCCCCAGCAATTCATAAAGTTCACATAGTGTACATGACATAAACGTTGTGCCTTGGTCGGTGAGGATTTCTTTCGGAATCCCCACCCGGGGGATAATTTTGAAGAATGCCTCCGCAACACTGCATGCTGAGAAGTTGCGAAGAGGCACTGTTTCACACATTCAACGATTGAATGTTTATAAAAAAATGTGTCTGTCAATACATTTCTGATTTTAAAAATCCTGGACTGTGTAGAAGTCCTTGGTTTTCTGGAATTATTTACTTCAGCACCAGACATTAATATGCAGATATTGACATAGTTCAGGAAACTCCAAAAAAAAAAAAAAAAAAAAAAAAACAAGGCTCAGTTTTCACCATGGTACAGTGATAAATAAAAAAATACCTGTTCCTGCAAATCATATTAATGGAATAATTGCATCTTACATATTAATTTAATCCACCTGTTAAGGTTGTTTCCCTGCCTTGATATGGCCCGTGTAGCTGGAATAGACTCCAGTACCCTTGTGACCTTAAGTGGGTAGGCTGTAAATTAATGTGTATTTGTTTTACAACAAAAAAATAATAAAGATAAATAATTGAAATGCAGGACACTGCTTATGACTTACGGGAAGCAGGACAAGGCTTCCACTTTCGGGACTGTGGTCACCCTACTTCATTATGCCTATGTCTACCTACACAGCAATCGGTGATTCAGGTCTAGTTGTAGACATTGAGAGGCCCTAGGCAAAATGTATTTTTGAGGCCTCCCGAATGGTTGATTTTTTTTTTTTATTATTATTTATTTATTTATTTTTTTTATTTAATGTGGCATGACATACAACAAAGTTAAACCTGTCTAAATACTAATAGATCATCTGGTCTGGCACCAACAATCATCCATCCAATTATTTAATCAGCCAATAATGTGGCTGCAGTGCATAAAATCATGCTGATACGGGTCAGGAGCTTCAGTAAATGTTCACATCAGCCATCAGAATGGGGAAAAATGTGATCTCAGTGATTTCAACCGTGGCATGATTTTTGGTGCTAGACGGGCTAGTCTGAGTATTTCTGTAACTGCTGATCTCCTGGGATTTTCACACACAACAGTCTTTAAAAACAAAAGACATCCAGTGAGCGGCAGTTCTGAGGATGGAAACGTCTTGTTGATGAGAGAGGTCAACAGAAAATGGCCAGACTGGTTCGAACTGACAAAGTCTGCAGTAACTCAGATAACCGCTCTGTACAATTGTGGTGAGAAGAATAGCATTTCAGAATGCTATTCTGAGATGCGGGTTGGCGCTGTTTTGGCGGTAAGAGGGGTCCTACACAATATTAGGCAGGTGTTTTTAATGTTGTGGCTGATCAGTGTAGTTTACAATGGCTTTCCAATAATCAAAATTTATTAAATGTCCTATTGTCTTGGATAAACTGTGAAAGATGTCAGAAAGATATGTTTAAGGTGCACTTAATGGACTTCAGAGTGGTTCAAAGCTCTTGTTAATTTACGAATGTTTTTACAAACTACTTTGATAATGATGCTTTTGGGAAATGCTTCAGAGATTAAGTACTACTTAAGTGCTGCTAACATTCTACTTAGTGCTTCGGGTAACCCAGCCATTATTTGAAAGCCAGGGCTTGGGAGCATATGAGTGCACAATTTGGTTTGCCAGGTTAATATAAACTGCAAAATGAAACCTAATTTTAAAATGAATTCAATGATTGACATGTCGTCAATGCTAATCATAAACCATACCCAAGATATTTTACTTTATTCTAATTAAATTATAAACAAAAAATACAAATAATACGTTGTGTATGGTTGTATGCTGCGCAAAATTTGCATAACGTTTTCTCGTAGGCAAATCAAAGACAATCAGCAATAAACACAAGTGCCGTTTTTATTTCATGTAACAACCAATTATGATTCAACTGACTTCTATTATTTAACTTACTATCTGCTGATTTTATTTAGTATGAACTTCAACAGTTAAAGAAACAAAGTGAGCCCACTTTAAAATCAGTGGTCAGCTGCATCTTAATTAAAGAGTGTTGACAGGGCACTTCTCTTTGAGGTAAGATAAAACAGATACAAAATGACTTTGGATAAAGAAATTTGTGTTTAATTACATTGGTGTTAGTAAATACAAACATGTGTGTGTATGTGACTTGCCGCAATGGAGTTCTTGTTCATTGTAAATATGGCAACGGCCGCCCCAGAAACCGTGATGTGAGCACGACCTACACTGCACAAAATGCATGCACTGACCATGTGTAATGAGGAAGCGAGAGCTTTATATATCTTGACATTTCTTTTAATTTATGTACATTGTTTTGCGCCCTTTTCTTTGCGTGCCATTACTTTCTAAAGCTGCCATTGCTTCTAAGCACTTAAAACTGAAACAAAGAGTGCTCCAAGCCAAGTGTATTGATCATGAGAAACAAAAAACTACGATAAATTATGCAAAAGCACACTGCATTCCATGCAAAGTAATGATATAATAATTATCTAGTTAAAAGATAAAAGTAGCATTACCCAAGTCTATAGAACAGCTGTTAAGTAGAACACCTAATTCACCAGACTCGTGTTTTTCAGGAAGGCTGAAAAGTTTCTAATAATGATGTTTATTGTATCTTATCTCTTATATTAATTTATTTTATTCTATGGTCTATATTTTACATATTAAGGTGAATTACTAATATTAAACATACTAAGTGTTTAAAAACAACTAAGTATTGTTATTCCCAAACCTGCACTTAACACGAACATGCGACACACATTTAAGTGCTTCTTAAGAGTTGCTGTCGTTTGTGAAGTGCTGAAATCTGACCGTATTGTGTCTCTCAGTCATAGATTTGTGCACAACTTTATAAATACTTGTAATTTACCTCGCTGAGAAATGTTCAAAGTTGTTTTCTTAAGTAATCAAACTAATTAACTACATAATTAAATACATAGTTTTGTAATTATTTTTGTGCTGGAGGCTAAGATCTACTGTTTTTACATAATCACTGCTTTGTTCATCAAATGTGCATTTGCAATGTTTCATTTATTATCTGTGGGTCGACCATCAAGCTTCTACGGTCTGTGAAGACTATATAAAAAGTATAAAGAGGTTTACGTGTTGGCAGGCCTATTTCATGTGCACAATAGGGTGGTGGAAGCACTAACATAGGGTAAATGTACAAACATTAACTGATTAAGCGGAGATCTGCACTTTGCGCCCAAACTAATCAAGTGAAATCAATGGAGAACATCGGTGTTAGAGAAGAAGATGAGCAGTTCTCTGTAAAGAGAAGGAATGTGATGCGCCAAGATAGATAATTTTCCCCGTAAATATAGTTTAACATCAACATCATTCCTGTTGAATTTAATACAGTATCATGCGGCCACTTTGTACCAACTCGTTCACAAAGGTAGGCCTATTGTTTGTTGATTTAGGCCTAATTAATTTTTAATACATTCATTTATTATTGTTATTGTAATATATTATTTTATTTTCTCATTTACTCGTTTCTGCTCATTTCTTTTCAAATTAAACTTCTTCAAAATGTACACTGCTCAAAATGTACGTTATCTCAACCTGTAGCTTTGGTCTTCAGCAGTCAACACCCAATTGCATTGCACCAACTATTGGTAAGAACAAATAGTATCAGGTTGAGATTGTGCATTGGTACTCTGCTGCTTTTCCTGCAGTTCCCGAATGTAGATGGTTGAATTTCCAACCGAATTTGAACCACTGAATTTGAGGAAGCGAGTTTTGTTAAGCGAAATAGAATGGGCCGAATTTTACCTTTCGAAAAATCTAGATGGTATTTTCAAATGAACTGAATATTTTGGAAATTAACTTTGGAAGGTGAATATTTATTGTTTCATTTTTAATAATGAAATTAGTTGTGAAATATTTCCAAACAAAATATTCAATGCTTAAAAATAGAACAATGTTAAATTTCAGCCTCCCAAAATGCAAGCACTGTAAATGCAACACATTTAAATGCAAGCACTGTAAATTCAACAGATTTAAATGCAAGCACTGATAATACAATGCATTCATTTTTTCAATTAGAGCAACTCAACATGCTTTTATGCTTCAAAGACTTTAGTCATGAATTTACTTCCATATAGTTTACAGTACAGAAGCCCTTTTAGGAATTTGAACCAGTAAACAGCAGAAGACAAATGAGGTGAGAGGCACGTGTGGATACAGGGAGTAACTGAGGAGCGAGTCTCATCTCTGACTCAGGTGCCTCCCTCCTTTCACGGCCCATGTCAAGATGAGGAACATCTAATCTACTGTACAAATAAGAAGTGAAAAATTCAGCACAGATCCATCTGATTTTATCAAGAGGCAGACTGGCACCAAGCAAGGTATCTACAGGTCACACAATCTAGTTTGATTTACAGCACTGGGTCATTTGAAGGAGATACCTTTGCTATAAATCTACGGACAGAAAAAGATTAATGTCCCTTAACAGAGACTGTTTGTCTGAGGACAGAGACAGATGATTTGCTATAAGCCTTTTTGGAAAAGTCAGAGTCACAAAATACCAATGTATATAGTGGGATAGATGATAGCAGTTTAAAGGTCCTATCATACTTCACACTAAATTTAAAAAATAATTCTCCCCTGATGTCCACCTATACTACCACTTATAATTATCATAAATAAGAGTTTCCGATTTGGAAGTTGCACATGAACGCCACCTCAAGTCATAATTATGACTGGGATAATTTTGAAACCCCAGTATCTGAGGAGAGCACAGTTTCTGTAATGATAGGTTTTATAATTTTTTCTAGATTCTTCTACATTGTTATCACTTGTCATTTTGGTCATATATATGTGGGTATTTTAGTAACAATTCAATGCATATTGTACATTTTTACACAGGCAAAATAGCATGTATTTGAACAAAATTAAATTATCATCAGCAAGCAGACTAACATGGATTACAATGTCAAAATAAATGTTCCCCAGGAAATATGCAAGAATGAACCTGGCATTTTCCATGTTTCCTCTTCTTTCTTACAACAAAGCATTTGAATGTGACACATTTGTAATTATGACTCCAGAAAAGGGAAGTAATTCTGATTGCAAGAGAAGGCATCATTATAACGTAGTAAAGTTTGTTTTCTGCCAAAAACAGTAGTAAATTAGTTTTTTTACGACCCTCTCTCTGATACTTAGAATTAAACTCACTCTTTTCTGTTGTGCCTTTTAGAACAGCCTGATCTCATTAATAAACATAGCTATTTGTACGTTAGTATTTGTAACATTTAAACCTACATGTTTGTATGTTTGGATAGACAATAAAACGTACAATATGGACATTTGAAAGCATCTACAACGTAAAAATTTTTACGTATTTACAGCTTTAGAAACGTAAAATATTGACGAATCCATTACAAATATATTTGAATACATGAATCGATTATAAATATATTTGTACACTTTTACTGTTTTATAGATATTTTAGATCCATTAACCCTACCCCAACCTCTAAACATAACCATCTAACATTTCAACAATATAAAAACATGAAACAAGTAAATTAATGTACAGTAGCAATCATTTTTGTTACAAAATATTTTACAGCCACTAATCCCATACCTACTCCTTAACCTAACCATAACCATTTATTAAGCATATAAAACATGTTACTGTCACGAACTGCCCTTTGTTTCCCCCTTATTCATGGACTTCATTTCCCAGGATGCACCTTTGTTGATTACCCTCACCTGCCCTCCATCTTCCACAGCTGTTCCCTGTTCCATCATCATCATCATCCTTCTGTGTATTTATACCCTCTGGTTTCCTTCCCTCATCCTTGGTTCTTGTTAGTTTGTTTGTTAACATGTTAATTTAAATGTTACATTCATATTTACCAGCAAACTGCTGTGACGTTTCCCTTTTCCTCAAGTGTTTTATTTTCATCTTAATGTCTTCTTCATCTTCTGAGTTACATTAATAAAATAGTCTGCGTTTGGATCCACACTCTCCCGTCTCGTCTCTCCCATCAGCATAACAGTAACAGGCAGATACATTTATTCAGAAAAATTGCAAAATTCAGGGCAAAAGTAGTTCAAAGGGTGATGCGCAGCATCTGATGTGCTCTGTGATGGCATACAATAGCATTGTGTAAGGTAGAGAGTAGAATTTACATTATTAATCTATGTGAATGATGCTCATTCAAACATATCGCAGAATACGGCATGTCGCAAGCGGTCACAAGACACTTAAGAGCCAATGAGCATTCGACATCACTGCCGTAAAATCGCTTGGCGTAATGCTTTTTGGGGTGGCAATTTTTTTATTTTGAAAACCAAAACCATATGGTTTGATGGCTATGGCGGGCACGACGGTGCTCTGGCGGATGGAGATGGAGATCGTTGAATAAAAGGCTTCAATTTCGGTCTGTTTCTGTTCTTCACAGAAAGCAGTCTGAAGATTTGGATTATAGCTAACAAATTTATGGATTAATTATATTATTGTTTTATGGTGCTTTTTGTGGTTTATTATTATTTATTTTTTTTGCATATTCTGAAAACTCCTTTGTGTCCCTTAGCAAACAAAAATAAAATAAAATGCTAATAAATGATTAAACGATTACAGAGTTTTTATTCATTTTAACATTTTAAAGTTTAGTCTTGGTTAAAGTGATATAATCCTTTAAAACTTTGTATAGGGCTGCATAAATCACACAGAACTGAATTAAACCATTAAAATGTAATATAATGTCAACTGCGTTAAATAAATGTGATGGCATTTAACTAATCTCATTGATTATAAATTAAATGTATTTAACTGATTAATTTTATGAATTATTCAATATTAATCCATTCAAACAGTACACGTAAACATTTGTACATTTCTATAGGTGTTAATATGTGAATTTAGATGCTGTCAATACATTGTCAATACAATAATATTGTACATTTCGGTGTCTATGCAAAAATCAAATCAAATCAAATCAAATCACTTTATTGTCACACAGCCATATACACAAGTGCAATGGTGTGTGAAATTCTTGGGTGCAGTTCCGAGCAACATAGCAGTCGTAACAGTGATGAGACATATACCAGTTTACAATAACATCAAATTAACACAACACAATTTAAACATCTGTTATACACATAATTACACTCAACAATATACAAATAATAACATACACTGTACAGTATACAATACGCTGTTTTTGTTTTTGTTTTGTTTTTTTGTTTGTTTTTTTTTTACTATATAGATACACATTATTCAATAAAAATTCAAATATATATTAAAAAAGTGTATATATATATATAATATATATATATATATATATATATATATATATATATATATATATATATATATATATATATATAGAATGTACAGTATTGTACTGTATTGACATTCAGGCTGTCGGTTGATAGTCAGTTGTTAAGAGAGACATAATATAATAATAATAATAATATGAGAATGTATGGTTGCTTGAACCAAACTTTACGTAAGAATACATATGAATTCTCATGAGAGCATGTTGTTTAGAAGCGTGCTTTTTGAAACAAAACAAAGCAATAAGAGACGTTGTTAAAAATAAACTTAAGTCAGTCTTTTCTTACGTTGGGATTCTATAGAACAATATGCAGAGTGGTAGGTGCTACACATTCAGGAACAGCACAAGGTTTGATTAACTTTATTGTATTCTTTTATCATTAATTATTTTGATGTTTTCGAATAAAAGTGTCCTGCTTTCTCCTTTTTACCTTACAGTGACTGGGCGGGCCAAGTTTTTGATCACCCAATAGGTGTCATTGACTTAAACGTGCACTGCCTGTGTTGATTTATTCATCTGTCTGATGCCACTAAATTCAGTGTTTTTGCATACAGCACAATTTCAATAAATATTTGTTTTGTGTTGGGCAGGAACATTTGAATTCTAAAATCTTTTATAGTACAAGATCTAATCTCAAAAGATCTAGGAAAAAGCTTTCTCTTTTTTCTTTGTTGTCTTTCTTTCTTTCTCACTTCTACACATCAGAGGATAAACCAGCATGGTAGAACTGGTATCTTCAAACACCCCACAAATATGAGAAAATAATCAAACAACCTGTCAGTAACAAGAGAAGGTGGTGAAAAGAGCTCCCTTTCTTTTCTGGCTTGGTCACTCGTGGGCAGCACCTCATTTCTCAAGCACAATGCTTGAAGTGCAAATTGCAACCAGGAGAGTTTTCACACCAAAGGGTGTAATGTTGCTTTGAGTGAGCCAAAACCCTGTCAATTCAAAGAGATGGGAACCCTATCAGTGCAATAATGACTGGGATCCCTGGCCTATCTTCAGTAACAAGGAAATGTCAAGGGTAGGCCTTTGTGCCTAGGCACTATATTTCCCCATGTGTGGAAAATCTTCCTATAGATTCCACTTTGGGGAAAGAGTGTCTGGACAATACACAGTGTGGGTACAGAAAGTGCTAGTTTGAGAAGTTGGTTTCTCCATTTTAAAAAGATATAGCGTTGGCGTGAGTTGTCGTGGCGTGAGACTGTATATTGTTTCTGTTTTCCTCTCTACTGAAAAGCTTCCCTCAAAAGATGATGAAATGGGCACCAACAGCAAAAAAGCACCAGTATCAGCAAATATCACTCAAATCTTCCTTATCCGTAACCCTTCTAATGAAAACGTATACATATTGAAAATAGATTGGCCACATACCTCTTCCTCTTCCTTGAAGTAAGGAGCAGTGTGGAAAAGTGGGTGTTATCAAAACACCAGAGTAGATCTTATTAATTAAAGGAGGCTTTGCATGAAGCTGAAACTGAGGGTGGGCATATGTGGCTAATGTGTAGTGCTCTCTTTATTTCCTCTTAGCTTGGTAGCTGGCATCTCTTGGCAGGACTGGTGTTATTAAAGTTGATTATGTTCTTTTGAAGGCCCGCTGCGATCTGGGTTCACTTCCTCTTCACTCTCCATGTACTTGTCTTGTGCTTTGAAATGCACAGTGCAATATGACTGGAGTAGAATGAATTAGTGCCATTGGCACACAGTGCTCAGGCCCATCTATTACGCATTCAGTCTCATGCATGTAAAAGTATCATCCATTTACTTTGTACCAGGGGACACGATAGTTCACTCTCTTTGTATACTTGGGTGGTGCACATTGTGTACTTTTTATTAAATTTTAATACTTTGTATTATTTATGTTTCTAACTAGTATTGCAATGCAATGAAGTCACAGACCTCAGTGATACCATTCAATTGATGTCATATGCTTCCAGCTGTTTTATTGAATAATTTCTGTGCCGCTAGTTTCACCAAAAGGAACTCATTGGTTGGACGAACGCAAATGGACTCAGGCCATTCTTTGAGACACTGTTGCTATGTCAGGTTGGCTGGGATGCTCAAACAAACAGCATATATTAAACTTTATATGAAAACTATATTATGCTAATATCTTTGAACAGATTTTTCGAACAATCCTTTAATCTTCCATTTTTCAGATAGTCCCACCCCAAATCTACAGTATATGTCACTGGTTGAGCCAGTGTTTCTAAGTTGGCCTAAAGGAGATGGACAAACAAACAGCTTTGTTAGATCCATAATCTTTACACCTTTTTTGGAAGAATCAAACTATAAATGGCTTATCGTCTCTACAAATTAAACTGGGATAGGAGAAAGTATTTTAACATAATATATATATATTGAAGCAGTACAACATTATCACATTGGAAATCAACATGTTGCTTCTGAAAGTTCATGTACCCTGAAATCAACCCCAATCAGCTGAATAACTGAGAAGTGGCATCCCCTTTCAGACATTTTTGCATTAATTCGAATGTGAACACATTTCTCTCTAGCACTAAATTTAACCTGTGAGACACATATTCTGGTCCTGTGGGAAGCAGAAAGTAGTCGTGTTTACACAAACAATGGTGAGCGTGGTTCGGAGGTTTCATTTTTGTAAAAATGTAATTTTTACTCCATTGAAGTTTAGAGTTAGGGTTTGGGCTAGGACTAAGAGTAATAAAATATGCATTCCTATTGACTGGACTACATCATAAACAACTAAACATACAGTTTGCTTATGGCGCCACTCTGTGGACGTTCCACCCGGAAATTGTAGCTCAGATGTGCCCATACCTTCAACAACACTACCAGCTTCTGTCACGGGGGGCAGTGATTTGCATTTTGGTAACCACAGACCAATTTCAGCAGCAAAACTTACGACTTAATGTTGCCAAATTCACAGCTTGGCCAAATGGAATTGTAAAAATTACGGACAAAAAGATCAGTCCGTAGATCACACCATTGGTTAAACCACTATTGCTGTGTCAGTATGTTTGGGATGCACTATATATATAAACTATATCTGAAAACTATATTATTCTTTTAGTATTTATAAAATATTGGCAATACTGGCTCCAGTTAGACTGCTGTCAAAAGGACATCTGGCTCTTTGCCTGTGCTCTGCGTCTGGGTCCAGGGGGAGTACAAGCCCCATGACATCTCATTTTAACAACCATTCTGTTTTCTTTAGCAGGGGAATTTGATCGATTCATTTTAAACACTCAAAAGAACACTTGGCTACCAAGCTTCATTAGGCTTCAGTTCAGCCAGGATTCACTCTGCACCCTTCTCTTTTCAGATGAAGTGACTGATTGAAGGACAGTGCAATTCAGATAAACCATGCAATTGAATGTGCCACTTTCTTATCAATTGAGGATATAGTGTCTGTGTCCCTGGAGAATATTTGCTGAAGAATGTGCATGGCTTTCATTGTCTGGTGCTTAATTTGTAGCCAAGAGGAAATCATTTCAGTTGGGGACGCAGTGTCTATTTCCCAAAAGAATTTCTTCTTAAAAATATATTTGCTGAAGAATTTGTGTGGCTTTTATTGCCTGGCGCTTAATTTGTAGCCAACAGGAAATTATTTTGAGGGTTGATTGTGACCCAACATACACAACTAAGAGACCTGAAAAAGTGTCAACGACTCAGTATGAGCGACAGCAGTAGTTTACATTTGTTTTTTGCTTTAGCATACAAGACATGAATCTGCCACCCTTGATTTTCATTATTTTTGGGTGCTTTCATGAAGGCCATCTGGGTCGTATAGTGGTTTCATAATTTCTTGTTGACAATGGCTCCCCACCCTTTTCCTGCCTGTATTAAATACATTTGAACAGTGAATAATGCTGACAAGCCTTCAGTATCAGTCTTACTTGTACGGTAATGTATATGATGGCATGCTTCACGTAATAGACCGTAATTGCCTATGGCTGAAGCTATATGGAATGTAAGTAAACCAGCTTTTGGAAGCTGCAACATACTGTATCTCTGTGCCAAGAATCTGCTTGAGAGCAGTCTGTGAGTTTAGTGATGTGTGAGAGTTATATGGTGTTGAAATGTGGTAATTCACCAAAATAACACATGCCCAGCTCTACTGCTTTACTGGGGCAATGTCCCACATTAAACATATGATCTGCCTTGCAGTGCCTTTGTTATGAGGTGCATTAATCATGAGAAATTATCTGTGGTTTTCAATGCTTTCTTTGATGTTAGATAATGTTCAAAGGGCCTAATTTTGTAATTCTTTAATTTAGCGTGCTGTCAGAACATGTTAAGACTTTGTGTAATTTTTCCAGTTATCTCAGCAAAATACTGTCCAAAATGTATGCACTGGTTGGTTGCTTTAAGACTGTTGTTGCTTTGAAGCAGAATTGGCAATCGCTGCCTATCTTGATATTAGTATAATTGTTTTAATCTTTGTTAAATGAAGGCATTGTCTCCTCTTTAACTGTAATGAAGATCTGCCACTTACATATAGGACTGAATGTCTTACTGTACATAGAAGATCTGTTCTGGCTCCATTCATTGACAAATAAAATGTTGTACAAAAGTGTATTATTGAAAAGTAGTACATTGCTATGCTACTTGCAATTCATCGTCATTAGTAGCATATATCCCTTTACTTTCTCTCCAGTACAAGGTGAAGCATTTACCAGAGAACTTTGAGTATGACAGCAAGTTTTAGCAAGTTTAAAGTTTCAGTGTTTATTTAGAAGCTTTCAAGAGATATCTCAAAACCCATCTTAACCAGCCATACTTTCTGCAGTCTTCGTTTTCCTTTATTGTTCATCGCCTTTGTTTTACAATGAAAAGTGCTATATCAATTGAAATTATTAATATTATTATTATGATTATTATTATTTGTCACATTGAGCTGGGATTGTAGTTTTCAATGAGCTTCCATACTGTGCATAAGAACCGATGGCAATGGAAGGCAAAAAATGCACAAAAAATTACATTTATATTGACACTATAGTATATACAAAGTGTAATCACAGTACTGTATTAAAGCCTTTGTTTTTATGTTAAGGACAGTACTGTATTAATGAAAGGACCGTACTTCAAGCGATTCCAGACACTTTGCTAACTTCTGCCAGTTTACTAACTTCCGCTGCATTCCATTAAAAGTCGGACGTGGGATATTTCTACATGATATCGCGGATCTCTGACCATAAAGGCATCCATTGGTTGCTGCTTGCTGCATAGCAGGTGTCAACAGTGATGTCTTCTAGCAACCAAATTGCAAAGGATAAACAATTCTATGCAATGCTAGCATTTGTTCTACAGGTGTACTATTAAAAGGAGAGTATAATTACCTTGTTTTACTGACCTGTCTCTGCAAATGTTTGCTAAACAAGTTTTATTAACATGTAATGCAGGAACCTTGACAATATGATGTGGTGGTTTTTTTTGTTTTTGTTTTTTTTTTGCTTTGCTTTGCTTAAATGTGTACTCAGTAATTTTTTTTTAGGTATGTTGAAGTGGCTTACATTGGCTTACCCTGACACCTAGTGGCCTGGATGCTGCATCATTCAAACACAGTAGTTTTCAGTTACCAGTGTGATTGTTGAAATTCACAATGCATAGTAAACCAGGATTCATTTAATCCATGAATGAAAGTGTCCAATAACAGGGCAGTTACTGAGATTAAGCAAGTAGTATTCAGTCATGTGATGCTAACATGGCTGCCCCTGCTCTGATTGAATAAAAGAGCTTTTATAAGGTTATTGATATGACTGAGCTCTTCGTCTCACATGAGTGGTCTTGATTTTATACATATGTTAAAAAATTACTATTCATTTCTTTAGAAGTAAAACTTAAAATAACTGAGTGAACCTTTACAATATGATGTTTATCATTAACTGAGTAAATCTACCTGGGTGCCAAAAAGTTTGTATAAAGTGATGTTCCTGCATTTCAGTGAAATCGGAGTTGTTGATTTCCTCGCGAGTTTCCAAGTTGAAAGTCCGGCTTCAAGTGGTGTTCCATTGCACTTTTCTAAGTAGGAAGTTGGAAATTCCGACTTTCCAAGTTGAATGGAACAGAGCATTCTACCAAATGCCCTTTGTCCAAAACCCTGCCCTCCAAAGTCATGTCAGCCAACCAAATTATGCAAAAATCCCCCCCAAAAAAGTGCAAAAATCTTCAGAAGCAGAGAGTGTTTTTGATTGGATAGTTTTCTGATTGGGTAAAAAAAAATAGCTTTTTTTTTTTTTCACAGTGCCTAAGGCTGTCACAGAGACAGGTGTTATTTCGGTGATATCTGTTAGGTAGTAGGGACATTTGTATGCATGGTATAAAATAAAAAAAATAAAAAATAGTTTACAGCAGCTTTAAGCCAGCCCAGCGCTGAACACATTTGGAGTGCATTGCATCACAATACACATCTATGCTGAGGTTTCTGTCAGCCTTGTGGTTTTACTGGATAGCAAGTGTTTGCCATTAACACATGCTGATTTTTCCCATCTCAAACCAGTTAATTGGAGCATTCCCACACTCCTGTGGTCTGAATTGTGTGGCTGCTAGCAGCTCTCAAGGGCCTTCTTTTTCTCACTCAACCCCACGGTAGCCCAACCTGTAATCTGCAACTTGGCACTGACTGACCAAGACCCACAGTTGACCCACAGTCATTACATTTTTATGGCTCAAGGAGAGCATCTGAGGCTTAGGGCTGTGAGTTTGGGAATTCTTTAAAATAACTGCTATTGCTAGTGGCCTGGTCCATTGACATTCCCTTTGAAGTGACCCATAACAAGTCAGGTCACTCGGCTGCCATTTTTGTAACACCTTCAGTCAGCCTGCAGATAGCTATTTTCTATGGATACAAGTACAGCTCCTATCATAATCATACTCAAGATGGTGCTGCGGATGGCCATCTTGGTCAATCTGTTTTACCAGGGACGAACTGCTGAACATTTGGCAGCACATACCAGACAATCTTTTCCTGGTTTTGGACTATTCGGACGTTTTGCTGGACATTTTAGTCGGAGGCGCAGCTGTGTTGTTAAAGTGTGCTATGAGATGCAAGCGAGGGAAGTGAGCCTGTGCGCTGGTCAAGCTCCGACAGAGCGGCTTTCGAACAGCATTGCCGAGTATTCATCTAGTGAATCTCTGTTTTCTCCCTAACAAAACAGACAAACTACATCTCCTCACCCGTACAAACAAGGACTTTCCAACTCTGCTGCCTTGTGCTTCATTGAAACCTGGCTGAGTGAAGCTATTCCGGACAGCGCATTACATCTGCCGGGCTTCCAGCTGTTCAGAGCGGCTTGCATCGTGGATTTAATGGGGAAAACGAGAGGCGGTGGAACATGCTTTTACATCAGTGAAAGTTGGTGTACAGGTGTAACAGTGTTAAAGAAGATGTGCTGTCCTAATTTGGAAGCGCTCTTTATCTACTGTAAGCCTTTCTACTCACTGCGGGAGTTTTCCTCATTTATTCTGGCTAGTGTGTACATTCCACCACAAGCGTGTATGAGCGCAGCGCTGCAACAGCTGGCTGATCAGATCTCAGACACGGAGCAACATTACCTGAACTCACTTATTATTATTCCTAGCAATTTTAACAAAGCCATCCTCACCTGTGAACAGCCAAAATACAGACAGCACATTACATGCCCCACCAGAGACAGAAATATGCTGGATCACTGCTACATAACATTAAAGGATGCATATCGCTCTGTCCCTAGAGAAGCTTTGGGACTCTCTGATCACTGTCTGGTTCATCTTCTTCCAACCTACAGACAGAAACTAAAATCAGCTAAACCTGTAGTGAATACTGTACAAAGATGGACCAATGAATCATAGGTGGAACTACAAGCCTGCTTTGACTGCACTGATTGGAGTGTTTTTGAAGCTGCAGACACCAATCTGGATGAGCTCACAGATACTGTAACATCATATATCAGTTTCTGTGAGGATATGTGCATTTCTACTAGGACTTATTTAAAGTTCAACAATGACAAACCATGGTGTAGTGAGAATCACCCTGGCATCTATTGAAATGATCTGGGCCTTACACAAGACACCAAAGTATGTGTAGATTTTTGATCACACTTCACTTAAGATGTATTTGTTTGTGATTATTAATATCAGATGGCCCCTCCCTCAATCCTCAGGGCACCAGCTAAGGAGTTTCACTTTAACAGTAAAAGAAATATGTAAATTGGAGGGAGTCAGTCATCTGATTAATCTGAAGGATTCATAAAATTTGGCCTATCCCTTTAGAGCTCTTTTGTATCATCAACACAAGGAACATACAGTTGTAATAAAATGAGTTTTATTTACAAAAAGATAAACAATAATAACTAATAAAATCTACAAAATGGTATTAATATGCTAAAGAATAAAATAAATTAATAGGTAAATAAAGTGCATAGGATGGGAAGATGCAAATGGTTGAACTGGATGTAGCAATGGCAAAGAATGACTGTTATCTTATGGAAGATAAGTTGCTGTTTCTCTGTTAATTAATAAGGCGAAAACCTTATTTCTATTTAACCCTCTGGGGTCTGAGGGTGTTTTGGGCCCTAGAGAAATTTTGACATGCCTAGACATTTGTGCTTTTTTCAGTTGCTTAAAAACATATTAATGGCTAAAGTCTGATAACACTGTATTCGGCACAAACTGGGCTACAATAATATGTGAACAACATGTATGTACCTGTTTGTATTTTTGAGAAAATAACATTTATGCATGGTTTTTGTAAAAACAAAAATTTTAAGTCACTGAAATAAGGCTGTATATCACATACTAAACATTGGTTCACAAGACTTTTGAGAACTGGATCTTGTAGCCTAGAGTTTTTGCTACAAAAATGATGTGAAAACCATCCTGATCACTCATTCAAAACAATATAGTCATTTAACTTTTGTAAGACACTTTCAGTGTTAGAAAGGCCATATGCGAGGAGGCGTGGATGATCATGAATATTGAAGTGATTCACAACTGAGGAGACAAAGACCCCTCCCCTGAGAGAGGATGAATGTGAGGAGACTTAATGATTGAATGTATTTTTTGTAGCTTATTCACAAAATCAAGTTTAAACTAAAAGAAGTAATCTGACTATACATTTTCTTTATATAAAGACTTAAAAACTTTAGACCTACACTACCGTTTAAAAGTTTTTAGATCTGTAATATTTTTTAATGTTTTTAAAAGTCGTCTCTTTTGCTCACCAAGGCTGCATTTATTTGATCCAAAATACAGCAAAAACAGTGATTTTGTGAAATATTTTTACAATTTAAAATAACTGTTTTCTATTTGAATATATTGTAAAATGCAATTTATTCCTCTGATCAAAGCTGAATTTTCAGCATCATTACTGCAGTCTTCAGTGTCACATGATCCTTCAGAAATCATTCTAATATGCTGATTTTCTAATATGGGCATATTTACAGCACATTTTACACATCAACCCCTGAACAGATATTTGCAAGCACAAGCTCCTTTGATGATAATGAGGCAGCATAAACACTAGTTAAAATATAATCTAAACATTCATATTATTTTTATATCATATTACATATCATATTTATATCATACAGCATACAATTTAAATACCTGCTTTAGCCGAAACAACATTTAAATGTAACTAAAACTTGCCTATTAGGACATATTTCAAATTTCAATACTCTGAATCCTGGCTGGCAATTCTGGAAATAGTCCAACTAGTAAAATATGTACATGTTTATAAAAAATAGCATGTCAACTAATATGTAAGTAAAACTAAATGACTTACTCATCCGAAATTGTATCCTCGGCTGGATTAAGTCGCTCTTCAAACGTTCATCGTTGGATTTCCACTCTTCTTCTGAGGAAAATGTGAACTGTTCGTCACTATCCAGGTGCTTCCTCACCTGTGTAGCATGCCATCTTCCAAACACGCAGAAAAGTGAATGAACTAGATGCTTTTAAAGGCATTGTTGGGGGCATTTACCATTTGCATTGATCGCCCCAGCACATTACCATATGAATACCGCGCTCTACTGGTGGGTGTGATCACATTAGGGATAATTAGCTGAGCCAGGAGAAACTGCACATCGCTTTGTTTCATACAGATTACATTGCAGGAGAATATTAGTTTTAAATTTGAATTATTTTATTTAAAAGTAGACATTTTAAGCTTTCTTTAGACATATGTTGCATGTTTGTGTGATAAATATTCGCGGAGTTTCAGTTCATTTTTGTGACGTGTTCCAGAAAGATGCTCACGGAGACAGAGACAGCTGAAAGCGCACCCTGTTTATTTTCTTTATTTTACAATACACAAGGTTTTGTTGTTATTGTGAGTGTACACAAATAAAAGTAGACCCTTTATAGTCTCTAATGATGTCTTACACTTATCTGTATGCCCAAAAATGACGGAGTATTTTAAGTTGTTTCTGCTGTTATGAGGAAAAAATCCAGCAGGACGTGCTGGCGCGTCCGTCGACCCCAGAGGGTTAAACAAATAACTCAAAGATTATTTGCAAGACATTTGATACACAGATTATGCAATCTAAGGAACATTAGATAATCATAAACTGATAGTATACACTAATGCCAAGGACTCAGGAAAGAGATTGATTGATTAGTTTGGTAATGGCGACGTCTTCCACTGGGGCTCAGGGCCACATTACAGTGGGGAAGGAGCTGGATTCCATTTCAACAGCTTTGGACATGAAGGAGCTGAGGAATGCTGATCTCCTGGTAGCACTGAGAGTGTTCTTACAATCTGGAACATACAGATATACAGCCCTTATGTCGGTGCAGGATTCATCATCTGGAACACGCTGATGCATGAAACTTGAAGAGAAGGTTTGCTCACCAGAGCTAAACCTTGTCATTATATTTATCCCTAGTATAGGGATTCCGAACTTGCCGTTGCAGTAGTCTCTTGTAGTGAGACTTGGTACTTGGTCGATCTTCTTCTGTCTCTCGGATGGACACTAAGAACGTTGAGTAATCTGTTATCCTCTTTTTCTCTGTGAAGTGGAGACTAAGCACATTGGATGGTTTGTATTCTGTTACATCTCCTAACACTCAGGCCAGAGATTCAGGCATCCAGTGTGGCTCACCCTCCCTTCTCTGTGTGGAACATTTGCATATTTTAAAGTACATAGTTAGAACAATGTCTTTAATGTTTTATCTATGCATTGTTCCTTTTCCAAACCTCTTCAAAAATACTCTTGGCATTTTTCTGAAGATATAGCGACCAAACATGATATTGAAAGATTACATATTACACATGCATTCATTTATACCACCATAGTTTGTGTGAACTATTGTGCTAATTGGACAACTACAATTTATATAAACAGGTCAGTGAACAAACATGGAGTAAATGTTTTGCAGTTGAAGTCCATTTTATGAGTAAAGTTTGTGTATAAAGGTTTGTCTTTGTGGCTTCTTTGTTTCAGCTTTTTCTACCACATGTAAACGCTGCCTCTGGAAATTTTATGACCATCTTAGCTAGGATGGGGGTTTCATATTTTGGTGCTGGAAAATCAGTCATGAACCAATGAGAAGTCTCTTTCCATGTGTAGGTTCTTACTTGTGAGGGGTGTCTGGCAGTTGTCCGAGCAGCTTATCTGATGGCTGTGCTTGACATTTGGTTGTATTGGTCCTGCATGATCCAATCAAAATGGAGCCACTCTTCTTTGCCTTGAAAGTTAGGGAGGGGCTCTGCCATAAACTGACTCCTGGAATGTCATCTGGTCCGATTGTTCACCACCATGGTTTACAGCAAAACTCAGACAGCTTCTTCATCCCAAAGAGGATGCTTACAGAAACAGGGATAAAATCTTGTATAATCAGGCAAAAAACACAGAGAAGCTGAAAAACAATTTTTCAGCTAACGACCATGCATCAGTGTGGAGAGGCCTGAAAGACATTACTATCTGTAAGACACACTGTAAGGAATCAATCTGTGAAGAGGATGTGTGCTGAGTCTTCATGAAACAAAAGACAAGGAAAGCACATGGCCCAGGTGGTATTTCACCCACTTGACTAAAATCCTTTGCTGACCAGCCGGCCCTTATCTTCACACAGATCTTCAACAGATCAATCAAATCAAATCCCTTTATTGTCACTCAACCATATACACATGTGCAACAGTGGGTGAAAGTCTTGGGTGCAGTTCCAAGAAACATAGCAGTATGACAGTTACAATAGACATCTGATTTACACATAACACAGTTTGCACATCTTGTTACATAATACAATCTACAATATACACCTAATAATATACAATATACAGTATACACAAAAGAAGAAGACTGTATATAATAAAAATACACTGTACCTCAACCCCCCCCCCG
Source organism: Myxocyprinus asiaticus (assembly GCF_019703515.2). NCBI lineage: Eukaryota > Metazoa > Chordata > Actinopteri > Cypriniformes > Catostomidae > Myxocyprinus > Myxocyprinus asiaticus. Next base: position 55,111,622 of record NC_059344.1, read on the forward strand.
TCTGATTGCTTGGGGGAAGAAGCTGTCATGAGGTCGGCTGGTGCGGGTCCTGATGCTGCGATACCGCCTGCCTGATGGTAGCAGTAAGAGCAGCCCATGGCTCGGGTGGCTGGAGTCTCTGATGATCCTCCGAGATTTTTTCACACACCGACTGGTATAGATGTCCTGGAGGGAGGGAAGCTCACCTTCGATGATGTGTCTGGCAGTTCGCACCACCCTTTGCAGGGCTTTGCTGTTGAGGGCGGTTGCCATACCAGGCAGTGATGCAGCCAGTCAGGATGCTCTCTACAGTGCTGGTGTAGAACCGTGTGAGGATGTGGCGGTTCATTCAAAACTTCCTCAGCCGTCTCAGGAAGAAGAGGTGCTGGTGAGCCTTCTTCACAATGGCCTCAGTGTGGACAGACCATGTGAGTTCCTCAGTGATGTGGACACCGAGGAACTTGAAGCTGCTGACTCTCTCCACCAGTGCTCTATTGATGGTGATGGGACTGTGTTCTCTGTCTTTTCTCCTGAAGTCCACCACAAGCTCCATGGTCTTACTGACACTGAGGGAGAGGATGTGCTCCTGACACCAGCGTGTCAGAGTGTGCACCTCCTCTCTTTAGGCTGTTTCGTTATTGTCAGTGATCAGACCTACCACTGTCGTATCATCAGCAAACTTAATGATGGCATTGGAGCTATGTGTTGCCACACAGTTATGTGTGTACAGGGAATACAGGAGTGGGCTGAGAACACAGCTCTGAGGGTTTCCAGTGTTGAGGGTCAGTGATGAGGAGATGTTTCTGCCCATTCTAACCACCTGGCGTCTGCTTGACAGGAAGTCCAGGATCCGGAGTTTCACATCAAGCTTGGAAGGCACTATGGTGTTGAATGCTGAGCTATAGTCTACAAACAGCATTCTCACATATGTGTTCCTTTTTTCCAGGTGGGAGAGAGCAGTGTGTAGTGTAGATGCAATGGCATCATCAGTGGAGCGGTTGTTGCGGTAAGCAAACTGCAGTGAGTCCAGTGAGGCAGGCAGCACAGAGCAGATGTAATCTCTGATTAGCCTTCAAAGCATTTGCTGATGATGGGGGTAAGAGCAACAGGATGCCAGTCATTTAAGCAAGTGATTTTGGATTGCTTTGGTACAGGCACAATGGTGGATGTTTTAAAGCATGTGGGGACCACAGACAAGGAGAGGGAAAGGTTGAAAATGTCCATAAAAACACCAGCCAGTTGGTTCGTGCACGCTCTGATGATGTGGCCCAGAATGCCATCTGGACCCACGGATTTATGGAAATTCACCCATTGGAAGGATCGGGTTATGTCTGCTACAGAGACAGAGAGTGAACTAACCTCTGTAGCTTCAGCTGCAGGAGCTCTCTCCACGAGGGCGGTGTTGTTTCCCTCAAAACAAGCATAAAAATTATTTAGCTCAACCGGGAGAGAGGCAGTGGTGTTGATGGCAGATTTTTATTCCCTTTGAAGTCTGTGATATTAATTCCCTGCCACATGTTTCTAGAGTTGGTGGTGTTAAACTGTCCTTCAATCTTGTCCCTGTACTGGCGTTTGGCTGCTCTGATAGTTTTGCAGAGGGCATAACTGGCTTGTTTATGCTCCTCCGTGTTCCCAGATTTAAAAGCGGAGGTCCACGCATTAAGTGCTGCACGAACATTGCTATTAATCCACGGTTTCTGATTAGGGTAGATCCGTATTGTTTTGGTCGGCACTACATCATCTATCCACTTCATGATGAAACACATAACAGTATCTGCATAGACCTCTGTCATCATCAGAGGCAGACCGGAACATCTTCCAGTCCACGTGATCAAAACAGTCCTGTAACGTAGAATCTGAATGGTCCAACCAGCACTGGATCGTTCTGAGGGCGGGTGCTTAGTTTCTGCCTGTAAGCGGGCAGAAGGAGAATGGAAGAGTGGTCTGATTTGCCAAATGGTGGGCGGGGGAGGGATTTGTAGCCATCCCGGAAGGGAGAGTAGCAATGGTCAAAAACCCGGTCCCCTCGTGTGTTGAAACTGATGTGTTGGTAGTATTTTGGTGCTATTGACTTGAAGTTGGTTTTGTTAAAGTCCCCGGTCACAATGAATGCAGCCTCAGGGTGCGCGGTTTCCTGCTTGCTTATACTCTCATACATTTCCTTGAGTGCCCGGTCTGTGTTGGCTTGTGGGGGGATGTACACAGCTGTGATAATGACCGCTGTGAATTTCCTCAGTAGCCAGAATGGTCGACACAGAAGCATGAGAAATTCCAGATCAGGAGAGCAGAAAGACTTGATGGAATGTACATTCCTCTGATCACACCAGGATTTGTTGATCATAAAACATATACCACCACCTCTGCTTTTACCTGAGAGGTCTTTCACTCCAGATCACTGGAGCAGTGTGAAGTTCGCTGCTGCTTCAAACACTCCACCATTATCCCTGTCCCAAAGAAACCCAAGATCAAAGGACTTAATGACTACAGACCCATTGCACTGACGTCTGTGGTCATGAAGTAATTTGAGAGACTGGTTTTGGCCCACCTGAAGGACATCACTGTACCCTTTCTGCATCCCCTTCAATTTTCTTATAAAGCAAACAGATCTGTGGATGATGCGGTCAACATGGAATTGCATCATATCCTGCAACATCTGGACAGACCAGGGACATATGCAAGGATCCTTTTTGTGGACTTCAGTTCGGCTTTCAACACCATCATCCCAGCTCTCCTATGGAATAAATTAACCCAGCTCACTGTTCCCATGTCTATCTGTCAGTGGATCACCAGCTTTCTGATGGACAGGCAAGTGAGACTGGGGAAATTCACTTCCAGCACATGTATGATCAGCACTGGTGCCCCCCAGGGATGTGTGCTCTCCCCACTACTCTTCTCCCTGTATACCAGCGACTGCACCGCCAAGGACCCTTCTGTCAAGCTAGTAATGTTTGCAGATGACACTACTGTCATCAGCCTCATCCAAGATGACGTTGAGTCTGCATACAGAAGTGAGGTTGAATGGCTGGCTCACTGTTGCATTCATAACAACCTGGAGCTCAACACGCTAAAAACAATGATGAATGAGATGATTGTGTACTTTAGGAGGAACACCCCAACATTGACCCCGTTCACCATTCTAAACAGCACTGTGGCAGAAGTGGAGTCATTCAGGTTCCTGGGCATTACCATCTCACAGGACCTGAAGTGGGAGACCCACATTTACTCCATTGTGAAAAAGGCCCAGAGGTTGTACTTCCTTCGCCAGTTGAGGAAGTTCAACCTGCCACAGGCGCTGCTAATCCAGTTCTACTCCGCAGTCATTGAGTCTGTCCTCTGCATTTCAATAACTGTCTGGTTTGGTTCAACTATGAAATCGGACATCAGAAGACTACAAAGGACAGTTCGGACTGCTGAGCTTATTGCTGAGACTGCTGAGATTATTGGTTGCCCCCTGCCCTCCCTTCAAGAACTGTACACTTCCAGAGTGAGGAAAAGGGCTGGAAAAATCACTCTGGGCCCCAATCCCCCTGCCCACTACCTTTTTGAACTGTTGCCTTCTGGCTGGCACTACACAGCTCTGAGCACTAGAACCATCAGGCACAAGAACAGTTTTTTCCCAATAATTACTGTGCAATAATTACATGCAATACACAGCTTAGTCAATTTTACTTATTTAACATATCCTACCTCTTCTACATTACATTACCTTGCACTGTATATAACAGATTTGTATTTGTACACACACACACACACACACACACACACACACACACACACACACACATATATATATATATATATATATATATATATATATATATATATATATATATATATATATATATATATATATTGTCTTATTGTCTATTTCTATATATACTTATATTTTCTATTGGCTTTTTCTTTTTTAAATTATTATTATGTCCGTCTTGTTGCTGTATTGTTTGGGCACTGGAAGCTTCTGTCACCAAGAAAAATTCCTTGTATATGTAAGCTCATTCTGATTCTGATCTGATTCTATCTACTTAAATGGGAAAAGGTAGAAATCTAAAAAATGGTTTGTCAGGATTACACAAAAATAACATATTATTTAGTAATAAAGTCTGAAAACAATTTTATCATAAATTGAGATCAGATCATGCTTAAAAAACTGTGTTTTTTTAGGCTGGTCCATTGGTTGAGCCAGTGTTGCTGCGTTGGGCTATTTGGAATGCTGAAACAAACAGAGAAATAATTTAATAATTATTTCTCTGAATAAAAAAAAAATGTTTTAATAGGGCCACAGAACCAGTGTTAACAGTTTTCGAGGTAATCAACCTAGAGTTGTTTACTTACAGTTGTCTCTGCATATTAAGCTACTGAACAGAAAAATTATACATTTTAACTTTAACATGCATTTAAATAAACCTAGAAATGTATAAACAAAACAGCCAAGTAATATTGACATGATAATAGATGTCAAGGTGCACTGAATTAATGAGACTTTATTTTTTACTTTCTCCTCAGGTTTGCACAGGTAGTAGCAACAGTGACGCTGTCTTTATCCGGGAGTTCACACTCAGTCACCATGATGATTTCCTAGATGACAGTCTTAATGAAGGCAATGGAGACCACAAACCAGAAGACTCAGTAAGTGCCCCCTGTATTTGATTTTCAGGGGCATTTTTTTATTTGTATGAGGGCATATTTTGTTCAAAACATAATATATATATATATATATATATATATATATATATATATATATATATATATATATATATTTATTAGGTGTCATCCTTTCATTTCAAATATATGATCATCTTTTAGATTCAGTTTCATAGTTTTCCATCTGAATAATTATATATATATATATATATATATATATATATATATATTAGAATATATTACCTCTTACCCATAAAATTAAATCAACAATAACTCTTATTTTTGCCATAATACAGTATGTATAACTAGACCTAGAATAGAATATTTAGTACAACATCAGATGTTATAAAAAAAAAAAAAAAAACAGAGGAATTTATTACAGGGACATTTTTGCCCCCACTTTTTGATTTTTGTGGGCATTTTGGTCACTTTTGGTGGCATTTTTGCCATGACTGTTGGTTCAAAAACTACAGTAGCCAACAGTACCAATCGATCCTACATAAACAGCAGTCAAGTATGATTTAAAACTGCTAAATTAATATTCCTGTATGCTAGTCTGCTTATCTTCCCAGCATAGGGTCTGAGCATATATTTTTATACTGCTATTAGACAATCCAACATGAGTGAATACAGCTCTTACCTCATAGTTTTTCGCCATCTACCCAGTATACTGTAAATTATAAGCTCATGAGAGAACACAATGACAACAGGCAACTAACTAACTCATTCACTTGCATTGTATGGACCTACAGAGCTGAAATATTCTTCTAAAAATCTTAATTTGTGGTCTGCTGAAGAAAGACAGTCATAAACATCTAACAGGCATCTGACAACAGGCATCTCACAACTGGCACTGCATGGATGGGAATGCACTTTGTGTTATGACAGGGAAACAGCATGACACACTAGTGGGTGACATCTCAGTGACCTTGCTCTTCTGTTTAGAACTGCACTCAGTCCAGCTTCTTCCTAATGCCATCACTGAGTCTGCTGTTTTATCTAATAGGGGCCTGGTCACACTGAACTGTGATGGATGAGAATATTGCAATGGAAGCTTAGCGCTCGGTTCACCCCAACAGATTGCGTCACAATGCTGGCACAGGAAACAGCTGTAGTGATTGATTCACTGTGATAACCATCAGTGTGCTTTTGTTAGCCTGATTGCAGATTGCAGTTTCTGCTGCAATCGGCAACACTGCAAAAAAATAAAAAAAATAAATGAAAGAAAGAAATACATTCTTACTCAGTACTTTTGTCTTGTTTTTCAGTAAAACTATGTAAACTTCCTTAAGAGTGGATATAGTACTTTTCATGGAAAACCTGAAAATGTCAAGGAATTTTAAACTAACTATTTGCCAATGAAAAATAAACTAAGAAAAATGAACTTATTTCTGCAACACTTTACAATAAGGTTCTATTCGTTAACATTTGTTCATTCTTTAGGTATCATGAACTAACAATGAACAATATTTTGGTAGCACTTTATTTTATAGTGCTGTTCTACATTTACGTACTACATAATTACAACAACTAGAGTAATTACTATGTACTAACCCTAAACCTAACCCCAAACATAATCTTATCCCATATTATGTACAAGTATTTACCTAATATTACTCGGTACTTTCTTGGGTAAGCACTGTAAGTATACTGAAAGTGCACGTACTGTAAAATAAAGAGCAACCAATATTTAAAAAAATAAATAAAATGTAATTCATTTATAGTTAATGTTATTTCATAATGCATTAACTAATTTTTATATACAACTTTTAATGTTAGATGTTTATGACTGTCTTTCTTCAGCAGACCACAAATTAAGATTTTTAGAAGAATATTTCAGCTCTGTAGGTCCATACAATGCAAGTGAATGAGTGCTAACTTTTTGAAGCACCAAAATGTACATATAGCCATCATAAAAATAATCCATTTGATTCCAGTGGTCTAATTAATGTCTTCTGAAGCAAAATGCTGGGTGTTTATAAGAAGTAGATCAATATTTAAAGCTTTTTTTACTAAAACTGTTCACTTCCGGCCAGCTTGAGGTTTGTACGTTGACGAGGGTGGAGTTCAAACTGCCTCTTGCTTGAGAGACGAAAGCCTCATCTGCATAGATATTCATCCATAGATACCTTATTAGCAGCTGTTTCTATGGACCACAATACTGTTTTCACACAAAAGCAGCTAATGCATGAGTCTGAGCAAGGAGCTCGGTCTGAGGCATCTCCACCACTCACTCACTTGCATTCAAACTGATTCAAACAGCTCTCCTTGTTCACTGTTACAAGATGGCGTCTCAGTTGATGTATCCAAACCAGCCGAATGGGGCATCTATGTATGATTCTCTATGCTTCTCTGTTGTATTTCGTATGTTTTCGTATTTCACGTGCCAGTTCTCTCTTGAACTTGCCAAAGCACTTGGCCTTGACCCTCGTGAATTTTTAGGATTTTGCTTCAGAAGACATTAACTAGACCACTGGAATCATATGGATTATTTTTCTGATGGCTATATGTACTTTTTGGAGCTTCAAAAAGTTGGCACCTATTCACTTGCATTGTATGGACCTACAGAGCTGAAATATTCTTCTAAAAATCTTAATTTGTGTTCTTCTGAAGAAAGACTGGGATTGCATGAGGGTAAGTAAATTATGAGGGAATTTTCATTTTTGGGTGAACTAATCCTTTAATATATACAGTATACTAGAATTAATGTTAACCAAGATTAATAAGTACTGGAAAAGTGTTATTCATTTTCAGTTCATGTTTACTAATGTAGTTGTCTAATGTTAACAAAAACAACCTTATTTTTCTTACCCCATTGGCAGGTAGTTTAAGCATAAGACATTTTGTTCGTTTTCTCTGAAAACCAGATTTGTTTTTCTTTATATTTCAAAATCACAGAGCAGGAAAAGAATTTTTTGCAGTATGGGACTTAATATTATTAATAATTTATATTAACGCTTGTTATTCCACAAATGCTTTTTTGAACATCATTTTAAGTAGTCTTTTACTCATGCTTGTTAAGTTAATACTTCACAGCTGTTCATTTACAGGCTACATACTTGTGCTCTGTCATTCAGCCCTCAACACTTCAGTAATCTTTCTAGAAGTAATTTGGAGCAGTGGTTCTCAACTGGTGGGTCGTGACCTAAAAATGGGTCACAGGTCTGTTCTGATGGGGTCACAGACTGGAGGGGAAAAACAATGCTTAATGAATTTAATAAGATAGAACTTACTATATCATAAAACATACGTAGAGTAGCAAAATAAATAGGCTTATCAACATCTACAGGGAAAGAGAAAATGCTTCCCATGTCTTTTGTTGTTGACCTCAAAGGCCAATCAAAAAGAGATTTCTATAAATTAAAGCTAGCCAGATTAGGCAGATGACAACATTCGACCAAGACTATATTAAATATAAGTTCACATGCAACTAATTTTAAAAACATTTTCATTTACTTTTGTGAAGTACTGTATGTCTTAAATAAAATATGGGTCCTGAAATGAATCCAGTTGAGTACCACTGCTTTAGACTCATACTGTTATATTAAGTCAAACTTGAAGTCCATTGGAATCCTTGGTCTTGTTTACTGTAAATGCTGTAAGTTTCCTCTATCAATGGCTTGTTTCTCATTTGATGTCTCACCATGAAGTTATTGCTCACTCTTGTATCTCTGAAATTACTGAGTTTTAGGTTGCCTTCAGAGTAACACAAAACTGTATGTAGCTTTATGTTCAAGTTCAAACACAGGTAAAGAGTTTTAATTAACTGGTAAAAACAAAAATACATGGTGCCATCCCAAGCATATTTTACATGTGTTTAATCACTGGGGAAAAATTGAGTATGTATGTAACTACATTTATTTACTTTCCCTAACTGGGGTCTTTGCATCATTGTCCTGTTGACTGCATGCATCTAGCTCGTTTTGCTCAAAGGAACTTTTAACAACCCTCTTGATACAATAAGTCACTAGATATGAAAAATGTTTTGTATGAATTTAAAAATTAATGAGGGTCATTTATGGCCACAAGGGCCTGTGCAGGTCTCCATAAGTTAGCAGGACATAAAAGGCAGATAATAAAGCGACTGGTCCACTGTCCTATAAAAGTGGACATTTTAATGGCTACTCTAGTGAAATCCAATGCCACCTACTTGGATTAAATGATTACCAGCTGTGACACTCATTGCAGTGAAATGCCATATTTCAGTTTGTGTAAATTCCAATTGAATTACATCATGACAGTTGCATGGAACATTCAAAGAGTTTTTTTTTTTTTTTTTTTTTTTTTTTGTTTGTTTTTTTTTTTGAGAAAACATGGACATTGTGTTTGTTCATCTAACATGTTTTGGTCTAACATGTAGGTGGCATCCTACGAGTCAGGGATAACTGGTTAAAGAATAACATATATTGTACATATTTTGGAGCAAAATGGTGAAAAGTTTTGTTTTGGATCAATTTCAGTGTCATAGATAAAGTTATTCCTTGTCTTTTTAGGGGCCCATTATGTTAAATAAGATTTTACAAAGCCTGCATGGGCTGTTTTGCTTATTTCGGCTACATATGACTGGTGATTTTATTTTTAGATTTTAATTTTTCAAGATGCAATATTAGTTTTACCCCAAAGCCAAAAACAATTATATGTTGACTGAAACATCTTTTCCAACTCTTCAGGCATTCAAAGTTTTGATTAATGAACTAGTTTTTGGGTTTGTGGAGACTAAACAACTGGTGTGACCTTGGCTCAACACCCTAGCATGACATTTAGGAAGCAGTTCTGGCAAGAAAAATTATTTGTGTTGGCTTCCTCAGTCGATTTTGGACAGTTAACGACATTTAATGGGTGCTGTGGGATTGACTATTAAAAACAAACACAGGGTTCTAATTCACATTTAGATTAAAAAGACTGTAAATTTGAGTAAAATCAAAAGGCAGTAGCATCTTCGTACTCCCCTATAAAGGCAAAATGCAGTAAATACTGAAATGGAGAAAAATGGCTTCAAAGTTTTTTTGGTTTAGTGAAAATGTTGTTTTTACAGTCTGTTTTCCCTGAATTTGAGCATAGCCAACCCCATCTGTAACAGGACAGATCATAGTTTAAGAGAACCGATTTCAGACATAACCCAGTTTTGACAAAATGTGTACGAGTAGTTGCTACGTTTTGCCTTTGCACAGCAGCATTGTTGAAAGGATTAACTTGTATTCATATATTCATCTTTGTCTGTTTTATTCAAGGCATTGAGTTTTTGTTTTCGTTTAATTTCCACTATCTTTCTGGAATAGCAGTCCCATAAAGCATGATGTTTGTTCATACATCATGTATGTCACCATCTGCTTAACCCACACATATCTTCCTCAACATGCTGCTCCCCTGGAGTGTGAATTGGGCACCACAGCAAAGCTGCATTGTACTGATCTGAGTCCTGCTTAAAATGTCCCTTGTACTAGTTAAGGCTAGGATTTGGATAAGCAAAGTTGACCGTGGATCAGCTTAAAGAGGCAACCACTGGCGAGCAGAAATGGGTGGGATGAAGAGGACATCCTCTCGCTGAAGCATTGGCAGGTTTATGATGGGAGGGCTTCCTCCCAAGAGGTGACCAGGTTTGCTTTCATGATATGCCTGTGCAATTCACAAAGTTTTGACAGAACCATTTTTTCAATATTTTACTAAGCTCAGAACTGAATATGGCTGGGTTTCCCGATAACATTGCAACTTAAGCTTTTACGATCATCGTATCTAATGTTGCTCGTTATTTTACGATGGAGTAATGCCTGTTTCCCAAACCAGCACGTAAATCCCTCGTTATAAAACTGAACTTAAGTGCTTTGTTATGGAAGTTGTCCAGTCCACAATGGTGCTGAACACTTTGGCCAATATATGTCCAGGAATTTATCATCTCAAAATGAAAATAATGTTGAAATACTGACAAACATGGAAGTTGTTTGTAGCCTTGTCGAGGTAAAATTATTAACTACTACAGAATTTAATTAAATAAATAATGCTGGCTTTAGTAAGGCAGAGTTTCAGATGTATTGATGCTCAATCATGGAGATTAATATTAGTGCCACAATAAACGCATGTAATGTGAATGTTCTGTACGCGATATGATATGTAGCCTAAAGTTTTGTTACTTTGGCTGGAAACTGAACAAATGCACACATAACAGGATTAAAATGACGGGCATCAGTATTGAACTACTCGGCCTATTTAAATATTAATAAATAATCTGGTTAGAGTTCAAGGCACTGTGTTCTTGTAGCCTTACTGCCATTACGCAACATACAATTTGTTACTGCCTTTTAAAAAGACTATAGGCAAGCCGATTTGAAACAGCCATTACAGGTAGGAAGAAGAGGAGGAAGAGAGAGAGAAGCAATCTCTCATTGCATACCCTCTCTCAAATCTCATTTGTTAACCATATTTTAATCATTTCTTTAGGCATATTTATGTAAGTTTTAAACTGCATGGTCACATTACTCACATACAGGTATGCCTTCTTAAATAATCTGTTTAATAAGAACATATCGTCTTTCTATTGCCATTACAATTATTCTTATCAAAGAAGGGTAATATAGCCTAACATTATACTGTATTACATGCACAGACTGCCTATTGATTTCATAGTGATTTTTTTCAGCACTTTTTTTATCCTCTGAAACAGTTTACAATGGCTTTCCAATAATGGAAATTTATTCATAGAATTTATTAAACATCCCATTGAGCTAGTTTAATATTATGTGTTCTGCTTGACTTCTACAGCTGCCTATAGATAATATTTTTCAGATGCAGCATGACATTTTATAACTGAAAGATAATTAAATTAGTCATGGGTGATTTAAAAGGTCTTAAACTGATTGTTCACCCATCAATGTAAATTATGTCATCATTTACTCTCATGTTGTTTCCAAACCTGTTTGACTTTCTTCTGTGGAACACAAGGGAGATGTTAGGCATGAATGACAGCCTCAGTCACCCTTCACTTTCATTGCATCTTTTTATTTTTTCAGTACAATGAACATGAATGGTGACTGAGGCTAACATTCTGCCTAACATCTCCTGTTGTGTTCCGTTTGGTTTGGAACATCATGAGGGTGGGTAAATTTAAATCTTTGGGTGAACTACAGTATCCCTTTAACATTAAGACTTTTAATGGGATGTGGCTTCTGTGATATTTATGCAAAACGATCACACGTGAATTCGGCATGAAGTTTCCGATAGTTTGGGTTACCCTAGGATGACTGAATGCCGACGCGCTGACATGCAGCATTCTTATCAGACATGTTTGCAGTGGTTTCAATGTGTTTACCTTTCCACCTGGCATGATTGGCAGTGCATTGCATCAGCGTGTGCCCATATGCCCTACAACACTTACCGCTTTGGCCACTGGGGGCAGTGTTTCGAAATTTTGGTCAACATATACCGATTTTGATGAAAGAAAAGTCAGTCTACTCTTTCCGATTTCACTGTGAGATCAGGCTGATTTATGCATGCAGTGGTATAGATGCACATGGAAAGTACTGTCCAGTACCCTGATCAGTCCCATAATGTGGAGATGCTGGCCAGTTTTTCTTCTTTGTTAACAGAATACAGGTGGCACTTGATACTTTATCTGAGATTTTCCATCAGAAAAGCTTTTATCCCTGTAGATAATGTTGCATTTGTGTACAGGTCAGGAAGCCCAGATAGCTTTGGTATGCAACACTGACGCACTAAATCATTATTCTGATTGTTTTGCTCTCCATTGTAATGAGCAGACCCTTGGCGCAATCCTTTTTCTGCTGCTTGGCATTACTCGAGGCTCCATTAGGCCTGCCAGAGATAACAAGCAGCGGTCCCGGCTCTCTTTTTGAATGGAACAGTATGTTGAAGGCAAAGCAGTAGAGACGATTCTCACTGTCCTGTTCACATAACTTCTCATCTAGTCCTGCATTGTATATATGCTTCAGCACTGCCTGGTGTAATGTCAAATGTCATCATTTGGGGGACCACCGCTTTGTGGTACTCATCCCCATCACACCAGCTGTGTTATGGGTGAAGCTCCAGCACTGAAATGCTGCACAATTAACTGTGTAATTTAGCCTATAATTGAGGGGAATTAGATGTTTGGTTTTGTGCAGTGTCATAGGGCAGGTTTTCAACCTTGTTTTGAGGCTACCCACCTCTTTGTTTTACTCTCTACTGTTACATATACAACAGTACCACTCCAAAGTAAATGAACTGAGCCCATTACATGCAGTAATAATCTTACACGATTATGCTTACTAGGCCAACAACACTTTAAACGGCATTCCTTTATCAGGGTACGGTCATAAACGGTTTGAGCATAAACTGATTGACACTTTATATTTTTGCCCATTACCCTGATTTAGCACTGCATGTGAACACCTTTACACGGTTCTTTCCAATGTGCACAAGTGTTGTGCACATGCCTATTAATGTGTTGACGTCAAAAACAGAGAATAATCAGATTATTTCAAATCTCGTGCACATTCTGTTTTTTCTTTCGAATGAGCTGATTTTACAGTTGTCAGCATATTGCTGATGATGAGTGCATTTATATGCACAATCTCATGCCAATGTTGCCTAATTAGCAGACAATGTGTAAGGTCATGTAAACACCTTACACGGCTTTTCTTTATCAGGGTAAGGTCATAAGCGTTTTCAGCAAAAGCCGATCGACAAAAAGACGATTTTTGCCCATTACCTGGATTATTTATTGCATGTAAGCATTTTTACTTTTACCGGCTTATTCAGTGTGCGCAGGTGTTGTGCATGTGCCTGTTTACGTTTTGACTTTAAAAGCAGAGAATAATCAGATTATTTCAAATCTCATGTAAACATGGCTTTCTTGCATTGTCAGATTTTTTGAGTTAGCTGATTTTTGGTAGTTATCAGCATATCAGTGTTCATATAAATGCTCTCAATGTCTTTTTTCCTTTTTGAATATATTTTCTCATGTTATCAAGTGACAATTTCTCAAAACAAAAAGCAATAAATAATATTATTTATTTATTTATTTATTTTGTTAGTTGATTTTAGCAATTTAATGAATTTTAATTTATAATCCCCAACCTCTCACATATAGAAAAGTGCCTTGGTATTACCATTGTTATTTTGAACATCGTACCAAGGTAATGGTATAGATTTTTGGACATGTACCATAGAAATACCCTGTTTTTATAGGTATCATAGTAATACCATGGAATTATTTAAAATATCTTATGAGTATTTTTGTATAGGCTATATACAATAATAGAGTCTCCATCCTTTGACTTACAAAAATGCACCATGGTATTACCATGTTTGTTCAGACATGGTACCATGATAATTCCACATTTCTTGGTCATGTACTGTGAAAATACCATTTTTTGTACTCATGCCATGGGAATACCATGGTATTGTTTGAAGTACCTTGGTGTACCATTTAAATACCATGATATACGAATATGCTAATCGTTCAGTATTACTGTATACATCAAAGTATGACAAACATATAAATAGTTATTATTTGATGATTTAGATTATATTTACAGTCTCCACTTTATAACATACAAAAACATTTTACCATGTTTTTTTGGACATGGCAGCATGGTAATACCATGGTATTATACATTGCAAGGAGTACCTTGGAGTGTTATGTAAAAAAATCATGGTATTAGAGTATGGTAATCATTCAGCATCATGGTAAGTACCATGGTATTACCATCTGATACATCATTATGCTGTGGTCCCACTACATTACTTTTATGTGAGTGGTAATGGCGAAACAACACTGACCTAATTAAGACCATCTTTTATCCAAGTTTCAAGTCTCAGTTTGATATGAACATAAATTCTGTCTTGTCAGACTGTGTGTGGTTCATGGCACATACTGAAGGCAGCTGAGTGAAAGTGCTGAGGATAGGGAAATGTGCTGGCGTTCTTTTTCACTGGAATGAGCATGCTGTTCTAGACTCAACTCCATGTTTGCTTCATTTGTGGTGTGTGTTTGGTACAGGGCCCTGGTTTCATAGAACAGCTGTATTCTTCATGTGGTCATACAGTATTGTGCTGTGGGTGCTGGCTGAGTGCTGCCGGAGAAGACCCTCATGAAAGTCGCTTCCCACAAACCAGTAAATATGTTGATGCATGCACGTCTGCCATGCATTAAAGATAGAGATAAGAAATTGATTACACGAGTCTTTACAATTACATTCCCACACTATTTAACACAGTCTTTAAGAATTCTTCACCCAAAAATGAACAATTTGTCATAATTTACTCGCCCACATGTTGTTTCAAACTCATATGACTTTCTTTCTTCTATGGAACACAAAATGTGAATATTTGAAGAATATCACTTATAGAGTTAATAACACTCTTTTTCATATAATGACATCGAATTAGAACTGGGGCTGTCAAGCTCCAAAAATGACAAAAAGCCCAAAAATTATCTATCAAGGTATATAAGGTATCATAAAGTTATCAGTATGACAGAATTTTCAGTAGCACTTTACAATAAGGTTCCATTCATAACATTTGTTGATTCTTTAGGTATCATGAACAAACAATGAACAATATCCTTTTTTACAGCATTTAATATTCTTTGTTAATGTTAGTTAATAAAATTACAATTGTTTATTGTTAGTTCATGTCAGTTCATAGTGCATTAACAAATGTTAACAAATATAACTTTTTATTTAAAAAATCTATTGGTGTATGGTAAAATAAAAATTATACAAAATTAATAAATGCAGTAAAATTATTGTTCATTGTTAGTTCATGTTAACTAATGTTAACAAATGGAACCTTATTGTAAAGTGTTACCACAGTATTTAATATTCTTTGTAAATGTTAGTTCATAAAAATACAATTGTTCATTGTTAGTTCATTTTAGTTCACAGTGCATTAACTAATGTTAACAACTTTTGATTTTAAAAATATGTTATAAATAAATAAATGCCATAAAGGTATTGTTCACTGTTAGTTTATGTTAACTAATGTTATTAACTAATGTTAACATGTAACCTTATTTTAAAATGTTACAGAATTTGCATCTGTTGGTGAACTATTCCTTTAAGTATTAAAGTCACCATTAATTACAAAAATATTCTTCTAATTTTTATTTTATTTATTTTATTATTATTTGTTCTCCATGGAAGAAAGTCATACAGGTTTGGAACAACATAAAGGTGAATAAATAATGACACAATTTTCATTTTTGTGTGAATTTTAAATACAGTTTTCACCAACACTCCTGCTGACTTCAGCAACTTTCTTACGACTTTTGATACAGCGGTTGGAATTTATATTGAAGCCAATCTGTGGTTGTAAAATCATTAAATCTTGTACATAATGGAGGAACAGCTTTAAGTACTTGGCTATTACACACAGAAAGAGTATTTATTAAAACAAATACACTTAAAGCCATGATGGTTTTTAAAAGGTGGAGTAAAAAAGGGTGGAGAATGTACCTGTATTCCACCAAATCTGTACATTCAGTGGTGTTCACTCTCTTTGTTTCTGCTCACAATATTTCCTTCTAAAGATTAGCCAGAAGAGCTTGCCTGCTTGCTTTAACACAAAGTCTAATTTCTAACAGGAGACATGTTAGGTTACAGTCTCTGTACAGGCTTTTTGGAGTTACTGACTAAGGCTGGAGTCAAATTGCACCCTTTTGGAAAGGTAGTCTATTATTTTCGGCTCCTTTTGTTGAAAGCCTCTTACTGAAACTGCAGTGTGTCTACACAGAGCATAAACAGAGACAAATGAGGTCTAAAAGAGTGTGTATAATCGGGCCACACAAATGTCCTGTGCAGAATAGAGAGAATTTGGCCAGGAATAGATCAACTATCACAACGAAGTGAAAGCTCTTGCTTGGTACATGTTCTTGACTCTTAACCACAAATGGAAAAATAACCTGATGCAGTTCCAAGCCAGAAAGGTTTGACATGAGCTTGGCATGCAACCTTACAAAATTTGAACTTCAATTAGCACTTAAAGCCACAGATGTGTACCAACATGCTTTATGCTGTCTTACATGGTGTTGGGGCTCATGACTTTGCAGTATTGTGGTGCTTCAGGTACTATCACAGACAGAATAGCTAGAGGTATTTACAAATTAAAGGAATATTCCAGGTTCAATACAAGTTAAGCTCAATCAACAACATTTGTGGCATAGTATTGATTACCACAAAAATTAATTTTTACTCGTCCATCCTTTTCTTTAAAAAATGCAAATATCTGGGTCACAGTGAGGCATTTACAGTTGAAGTAAATGTGGCCAATTTTTGAACGTTAAAATACTTTTTCAAAAGTATAGCCACAAGACATAAACAACATGTATGTAAAAATGTGATAAATTGCTTACTAACCTCTTCTGTGTAAAGTTATAGCCAATTTTGCAACTTCGTTGCCATGACGATGTAATGCCAACAAACCCTAAAATGACTGTAAAAATGACGATTTAAACAACACACAAGTAATCAAATAATACACAAGTTTTAACAGAAGAATTAATGTGTGCTTTTATAAAATTCTAAGCTTTACATTTCTGCCTTTAAACCTTCAATTGTAAATGCCTCACTGTAACCTCGATTTTTTTCTTTCTTTTTTCTTTTCTTTTTTAAGAAAAAAGGAAAACATTTGGAACTTTTTTTTTTTTTTTTTTTTTTTTTTTTGTGGTAATCAACATTATGCCACAAATGCTGTCAACTGAGCTTAGCTTGTATTGAACCCAGAATATTCCTTTAAGTGTGACCAGAATAATCTAAGAAAAAGCTTGGCTGTTTTAACACTCAAATGTTCCCCTTAAAACACAAAAATTATTTGGTCCATAAACTGGTTACAGACTCGATGTACCACTGCATTTATGCAGCCCATGCAATTGACTCATGGCCAGTGCTGATACCAATATCTGTAAAGCAGGGTGACAGATGGCCGATAATGCCAATATAGTAGGATATAATTTAATGACAACAAATGTGCCACAAAATATAAATGATCACTTATTCTGAGTGAATATTTACTCAAAAATCACAGAAAAATATATTTAAAAATGAGAATTATTCATTGGCAAGGCTGTTGGACATGCAAATAATCTTAAAGTGGCCAAATTTTGCCCAATATGTTGGTTTATCATTATATATATATATATATATGTAATATATATATACACACACACACACACACACACTACCGGTCACAAGTTTTGAAACACTTGACTGAAATGTTTCTCATGATCTTAAAAATCTTTTGATCTGAA
Organism: Myxocyprinus asiaticus; assembly: GCF_019703515.2. NCBI lineage: Eukaryota > Metazoa > Chordata > Actinopteri > Cypriniformes > Catostomidae > Myxocyprinus > Myxocyprinus asiaticus. The sequence goes on from NC_059344.1 coordinate 55,129,485, forward strand.
GGCATATGCTTAAATGTTTGAAATTAGTTTTGTAGACAAAAATATAATTGTGCCACCATATTAATTTATTTCATTACAAAACTAAAATGTTATTTAAAAAAAAAAAAAAGAAGATGTTTTTGAAATTGATGACTTGGACCAAATAATAAAAAAAAGCAGTCAATAAGTGCCCAACATAAATGAGAACTCCTTCAATACTGTTTAAAAAGCATCCCAGGGTCATACTTCAAGAAGTTGGGTGAGAAAATGCCAAGAGTACATGTCTGTAAATTCTAGGCAAAGGGTGACTACTTTGAAGATGATAAAATATAACATAGTTTTTATTTATTTGGAGTTTTTTTTTAGTCACAAAATAATTCCCATAGTTCCATTTCTGTTATTCCATAGTTTTAATGACTTTACTATTATTCTAAAATGGGGGAAAAAAAAGAATAATAAAGAGTGAGTAAGTGACCCCAAACTTTTGAACGGCAGTGTATATACTGTATATATATAATGTATTTATTTATTTTGTTTATTATATTTATTTAAATAAATAAATGCACATTCAAAAATGGTTAAGTTATTTCTTGTGAAATTGGTGATGTAAAGTGTGGTAGCTAAAATTGTATAAGTAAATATATCAATTTACATTCCTGAAAGAAAAAAATGCTTAATTAATAGATTTCACCATTCCAGCAGTTGCTACATATGAAAGGAAAGGTAATATGGACCCTCAAATAAACAGTGGGCTTTATTTGTTACTTAAAGCTGAACTGAGTAGACAGACTCAGTGTAACAAATGCTGCCAAAATGCATAATATCTCGATATCTTTTAGAAGTTTCTGGCATAATTTCTCTCTTCTCTTTGCTGATGGGCAATGGGAGTTAGGGAGTGAATTTATTTGTTGTGATGGGCTGCTTGAATGTGCTGAGCCCCACAGGCTTTGAAGGAAGCTTCATGAGTCTTTTCCCTCAGGATGTTGCTTGGTCATGAATGACTTATAGGACGAAGGTCAGAAGGGATGACACATGTGTGTCCGGGGGTTTAAATGAAAATAATTCCTCTGTCTTTCTTTTATATCCTACTGCTTTGCTCTTATTACCTCCCCCACACTCTCTGGACCGGTCCTCATGAGAGCAAATATGTTTCTGATCATTCAGCGGTAGTAAGCGCCTTTCTTCTACAGCACTAAGAGCTGAATATAATTCTGCTTATCTTGAAGAATATTGTAGGTAGTGCCTACAAAAATGTGTACAAATAAGGGTTAGGGGTATTATTGGCAGTACCCAATAATATAATAATATCACAATTCCAGTGTGGGTCAGAATGGGTCAGAAGTTTACATACACTAAGTTAACTGTGCCTTTAAGCAGCTTGGAAAATTCCAGAAAATGATGTCAAGCCTTTAGACAATTAGCCAGTTAGCTTCTGATAGGAGGTGTACTGAATTGGAGGTGTACCTGTGGATGTATTTTAAGGCCTACCTTCAAACACAGTGCCTCTTTGCTTGACATCATGGGAAAATCAAAAGAAATCAGCAAAGACCTCAGAAAAAAATTGTGGACATCCACAAGTCTGGCTCATCCTTGGGAGCAATTTTCTAATGCCTCAAGGTACCACATTCACCTGTACAAACAACAGTACGCAAGTATAAAAACCATAGGACCACACAGCCATCACCGCTCAGGAAGGAGACCTAGAGATGAACGTAGTTTGGTGCGAAAAGTGCAAATCAATCCCAGAACAACAGCAAAGGACCTTGTGAAGATGTTGGAGGAAACGGGTAGACAAGTATCTATATCCACAGTAAAACGAGTCCTATATCCACATAACCTGAAAGGCTGCTCAGCAAGGAAGAAGTCACTGCTCCAAAACTGCCATAAAAAAGCCAGACTACAGTTTGCAAGAGCACATGGGGACGAAGATCTTACTTTTTGGTTAAATGTCCTCTGATCTAATGAAACAAAAATTGAACTGTTTGGCCATAATGACCATCGTTATGTTTGTAGAAAAAAGTGTGAGGCTTGCAAGCCAAAGAACACCATCCCAACTGTGAAGCATGGGGGTGGCAGCATCATGTTGTGGGGGTGCTTTGCTGCATGAGGGACTGGTGCACTTCACAAAATAGATGGCATCATGAGGAAAGAAAATTATATGGATATATTGAAGCAACATCTCAAGACATCAGCCAGGAAGTTAAAGCTCGGTCACAAATGGGTCTTCCAAATGGACAGTGACCCCAAGCATACGTCCAAAGTTGTGGCTAAATGGCTTAAAGACAACAAAGTCAAGGTATGGGAGTGGCCATCACAAAGCCCTGACCTTAATCCGATAGAAAATTTGTGGGCAGAACTGAAAAAGTGTGTGCGAGCAAGGAGGCCTACAAACCTGACTTAGTAGCATCAGTTCTGTCTGAAGAAATGGGCCAAAATTCCAGCAACTTATTGTGAGAAGCTTGTGGAAGGCTACCCAAAATGTTTGACCCAAGTTAAACCATTTAAAGTCAATGCTACCAAATACTAACAAAGTGTATGTAAACTTCTGACCCCACTGAGAATGTGATGAAGAAATAAAAGCTGAAATAAATCATTCTCTATATTATTATTCTGACATTTCACATTCTTAAAATAAAGTAGTGATCCTAACTGACCTAAGACAGGGAATGCCATTGTCAGGAATTGTGAAAAACAGAGTTTAAATGTATTTGGCTAAGGTGTATGTAAACTTTTGACTTCAACTGTAGGTTAACATTTTATTTAACCCGGCTAAAAGACACTTTTAACCCTGGGTAAACCAGTATTTCATAGGTTAGCACCAATTTTAAAGCTGGATTATGAAGCCCTAGCTGCTCTAGAGTGAATTGTGGTGCCAGAGGTAAAGGGTCAAGTATGATTAGTGTAAAATGTAGAACAATATAACCAAGGATTAGGTTAACCCAGGGTTAAGATGACCCTATGACAAGCCCAAAAGGGTGTTTCTTTCTGATTTGATCCATACTATGCATACACCAAAAAATGAAAAAGTAATGTTGACAGCCTCAGTCTCCAATCACTTTCATTGTGTGGAAAAAAGAGCAGCTTCAACATTCTTCAGAATTACTTCTCTTGCATTCCATGAAAGAAAGTCATACGGGTTTGGAACAACATGAGAGTCAGTAAATGATAGATGAATTTTCATTTTTGGGGAACTTATCCTTTTAGCTTATTGTCTTTTTACCTTCATTCCTTGGACTGCATCCCCTTTTTATTAAAAGAAATGCACTAATTTAAATATTGCTAAGGATAAAGTCTCTGTCCTACAATTTGTAGTGAGATGCTGTAAGCAACCACAGCAGACAAAGGGAGATTTGGAATAAGGGCCAAAGAAATGAAGTCAGCCCCGACACCTGTCTGGCAAGTATGGATAGCACTAAATCAAATGTTTATTTCTGTCTGAGCGACATTGCACAACGATGGCAACAGGCAGTGACAGTGAGAATCAACCTGCAGCTCACCAAGCCAAACACTAGATGGCATTGCTCTTTTAAAGGAACCAGCACACCAGTAGACAGAGATGAATACTGCAATAGAATCTTACCACTAAACCACTAAACTACTAAACCAAACGCTATATACCAATTTGATTTTATTTATTTTTTACTTTATTTTTTGGAAGGGGTACCAGTAGCAGTGGAACTCACTTGGTGCCCTATACATGAGATAAGACATGTCTAGATACAGCTTACTTGGAAGAGTTGAAGGCAGTGTGAAGAAGCCTTTGTGACCTCAACTATCAGGTTCTGAATCTGATGTTATCAGGGAAGGACACTGATCATGTCATGAGTAAGACCCACAACTTCTTTAATGGGATACGCCTGGTCAGGCATGAAGCAGAGCTCACTTTGAAAAGGATAAAATCAGAGTCAGCTTTTCAGCAAAAGAAGACAATTACAGCAGTAAAGCAAAGAAACTGTAGGAGACTTGTGAAGGAAATAAATCAGGAAAAATTGCAGCAGGAAAATCTAGCTAAAAGCGAGTTACGTTTTCTCCCGAACAGATGATGAGGTTTATAAGGTTAATGCTCTATCAAGTTTTAAATGAACAAAACCTACCTCCCTAGTAGGGGTGTGCAGCGAAGACATTTTCTGTATTTGTATTTGTTACTATGACAAAATTATTTGTATCTGTTTCTGTATTCAGATAGAACCGGATGTGGCGTGGCTTTAACCAAAAGTGCCTCAAAACTCATTTTAAAATGTAACTCTCTTACATTTATAGTTTCTGTATATAAAATATGCCTCAGATAGGCCAATATACATATATATATATATATATATATATATATATATATATATATATATATATATATATATATATATAATGTTTTTGAGTTTCCACAGTATGCAACACTAATCAATATTAGGCCAAAAATGGCAAAAAAGAAACAGCTTTCTCTAGAAACTCATCAGTCAATCATTGTTTTGAGGAATGAAGGCTATACAATGCTTGAAATTGCCAAAAAAACTGAAGATTTCATACAAAGGTGTACACTAGTCTTCAAAGACAAAGGACAACTGGCTCTAACAAGGACAGAAAGAGATGTGGAAGACCAGATGTACAACTAAACAAAAGAATAAGTATATCAGAGTCTCTAGTTTGAGAAATAGATGCCTCGCACGTCCTCAGCTGACAGCTTCATTAAATTCTACCTGCTCAACACCAGTTTCATGTACAACAGTAAAGAGAAGACTCAGGGGTGCAGGCCTTATGGGAAGAATTGTAAAGAAAAAGCCACTTATGAAACAGAAAAACAAAAAGAAAAGGTTAGAGTGGGCAAAGAAACACAGACATTGGACAAAAGATAATTGGAAAAGTGTGTTATGGATCTTAACCCCATTGAGCTTTTGTCGGATCAGCTAGACTGTAAGGTGCGAGAGAAGTGCCTGACAAGACAGGAAGCGTGGGGTGAAATGTCACCTGAGTATCTGGACAAACTGACAGCTAGAATGCCAACGATCTGCAAAGCTGTCATTGCTGCACATGGAGGATTTTTTGATGAGAACTCTTTGAAGTAGTTTAAGTTTTGAATATTTTTTTCAAATTATAATAGTAATTTTTCATGTTATTAATGTCCTGACTATCCATTGTGATCAGTTGAATTGGTGAATAAAAGTACCAATTTCTTTCCATAAGAGCAAAATCTGTACATTATTCCAAACCTTTGGCTGCCAGTGTGTGTGTGTGTGTGTGTATTATATAGTATTATTATTATTATTATTATTATTATTATTATAGCCTATTAATAATTATTACTATTTAATTATATTATTGATATATTCTTTATTTTTTCTCACCAGATGAAGCTGGATATGTAGGCTACATTAACTCTGGAATGTGTTTTTAACTTCTGGTATTTCTAACATTAATATCTGCTGAAACAGAATTTTCGTTTAGACTAGTCTGTGCAGTGTGCAAGTATAACAATTTTATTCTGGAGGCACGAGGTGTCAAGCAATTGTGAAAGGTCAAGCACACATTTGCAGCAAATATTAAATTGCCTACAAATACAAACATTAAAAGAAATGAGAAAAAAATAATTAAGCCTATAAACAGGTGAAAGCCCTGTAAATCTAGATCAGATAGTTTTATGGTAGGCTGCACTCGAGGCTTATTTTGTGTGCACATATTTTAATATAATGTGGAGGACATAATTATTTAGTTAAATTACATGTGCAGAATTAGCGAAATGCAGTGGAATAAATAGTAAGAGCGAGCCTCTATATTTCTAGAAGAGAAAAGCGGAATAAAATACATGTTTTGGTTTCTCTGCAATCCTCCATGTGCAGGAATATTCTGAATAGATTTACAAGTATTTAAACCTCTTTGGGGCATTTAAACTGTTTGGGTATAAAGGCTAAACCATGCAGTTACCTTCATTGGTGATATGGATGTAAATGTGGTCAGCTTTAAGAGATGGGCAGATGAGCTCCGCTATAAAATCTTCACTTCTCTGGTCAGGAATTCAACATCACTCTCAGGTTGGTTTATGAATCCTTATGTCTGAATTGTGTGAAACATTTAGTGTTTATATATTAACAGGCATTTTAAAAAGTAGAAAATGTGTATAATATAGTATCTTAGTTAACGTTACTCATGACAAGATTAGATTTCTGAGACGCGCATAATTAATGGAGACTGAAACGTGTCGAGACCACGGCCATCCGATGAACTTGAAATCACACTGTGCGTATTTTCATTCATAAGGTTTACACTGTAGTAATATTGGCTTCACAGACTCATCATTGTTTTGAAATTTTCTAGATGTTTATTTAAAATATCGCTTAATACCTGTGCTCGTTGGATGATCAGTCTTCCGATTATTTTTTCTATTATTCGGATTAATTCGTTATTCGTTTTGAAGTCGTTATTCATGCTTTTCCGAATAAGGTATTCGGCTTTGGGTACATCCTTAATTCCATTGTAAGTGCCTCACTGTAACCCAGATTTGTTCTTTTTTTAAAAAAAAGGGGCGTCAAAATAAATTTTTGTGGTAATTATTATTATGCCACAAATGCTGTCGATTGATCTTAACTTGTATTGAACCTAGAATATTTCTTTAATGCTGATAGAGCGAGTTATTGTTGCGCATAAAACATTATGTTAAAAACAATGCAAAGAATGTAAAGAAAGAAGAAAAAGACTGTCACTTGGCATGTCAAGTCCCGCACAAAAGAGGAGGTAAAGAGCAAGGGTGGACAAAGTTTTTTGGTGCAGGGGCCAGATCGGCTTCAAGTAGGACATGGGGGGCCACATTATTCCTTCTGAGATACAATGTTCCACATTGATTTAGTTCTTATATCTTTTCAGCCCCAGAAATAGTTGTGTTCTCATTCTCATGCATGATGCACAATTCTCTGAAGTGTTTTTGTTACTGATGGGATTATATCTCCCTAAAGTATTGCTCTACAAAGGTAAATACATTTCTATCAGGCATTAGAAAAACTTGATAAAGGCTGAGCATCAATGAGCACGTTTACATGCACACCAATACACTGTTTACTCCCAAAGATCAGCTTATTTAAAGGTGCAATATGTAACAATTTTCATGTAATATTCACCTTTTTTTTTTTGCCAATGTATGAACTTGGCTTGTAACGCAACTTAAAAAATGAGCCCTTCTCGGACTTCCTAGGTTGCCTATTAAAGCCTGTAGACTGATTTTCATGTGAAGGGAGTGGTCGCTTTTGCCGGGAAAATCCAAAGGATGTGACGTTTATGCGCGCTCACGAGAGCCTTGTCTCAGTGCTTCTCTTCCGCTATTCAACAGCGTCAACAAACTGCAACACTAGGTAACGTTATCTTAGAGATGGAATCCAGCAAACGTCCGGCTCCTACACAAAATCCGAGTAAGCCAAAAAAACAAAACAAAAAAAAACATTTACCTACTGAATCCAGTCTGGCTAAGCAGGAACGTGATCATGGTAGAGCAAAAACTAAAGTGAACATCAGCAGGGCATTTGATTCCTCGAGGGATCTTCGTTTGGTTTTGGGGATCAAAACTGACCCTGAATTGGCATTCTTCTTATTGGACAGGTAAGCTTACATAACTGCAAAGCATGTGAAATATAGTGCCATAAGGATTGATCTGTGTAATTTTAGCTAAACTACAATAACACATGAAAAGAATGGTAGACAATGTTCAAGATAATGCAAAAATACTCATTCATTAGTGTAACGTAACTTGGTTGTACAGACAATATATACATTCTATTATTATAAAACAATAGTGCATCGATATATCAAAATGACAGTTGTGATGGAATCACATCAATACTGAATTGTCAACATATTTATAATGTACAGTCTATTTTATAAACAGCTACTGTCATCATCCACCAAATTTAGCTAACAGCTATTGATAAAGCTGGCTAGTTTGCTAACGCCGACATTGACTGCATATTATAACGCCTATGTATCATGCAAAGAAAAATGATTACTTCAAACTACAGTCTCGCATAGTCAGACCTATATCCACACTTTGTTTTAGCACTGTTCCAGCACTGGAGATTCAAATATAATATACAGTCTCAAAGTTTGTGGTAAAACAATCATAACTGTGTAATTTTAATTATGCTACCTCATCTGTCAGCATGATGCTGATGAATCATGTTGTCTCTTTGTACGTTACGTCGTTGTTTTGGCCATGCTCGTGTCCCTATGGAGTGTGTGCACGAGCGTGAGCACGAGCAACAGGTAGCTGGCTGCAGTTCACTTAATGGCCACAGGTGTCATTAATAACAAGGATTTCTGAATCTTGCATACTGCACCTTTAAAAAATCAGACAGAGCATTTGATTAATAGCCTTTTAATGACATACTAGACAGTCGTCTATTCGGTTACATGTACACTTCAAGTCTGACATTTTGATACAAATCTGTTTTTTGTACTATTGTTTACATTCACTTTAGACATAACTATGTATTTGACCATTTAGGTGCGTATCTGCATTAGCGTTTGCGCTCTTGGAACACATGCGCATGTAAAGAGCACAAACATAAGCTGCCTGTTTGACAATGCGCATCATGGAGATTGGAGTATATATATATATATATATATTGTAAGATCTGAGGAGCTCGGAAACAGAAGACGAGTAAGAGAAATTATACAGAGAGTCCCCTGAAATTCCTCAACGTCATAAATTAAAGACTTGTCCCTGCTGATGCCCAAAAATCTACCAAAACCAGGCATAAATGAGCTGAGGAGGCCTGAAAAGAGTCCATAAAAGTGGCTCTGTTGAGTGTCAACTGTCTTCCAGAACAAAAGAATGATTTTAACCCTTTCAGCTGAAGGAACAACCTTCCCCCACAACCCCACTCAGAACTAAACCAGTCTTTGTCCTTCGATATAACCAATTTGCTACACTTAAAAAAAAAAAATAGACTAATAAGGGAGCACGAGACATTTTCTGTGGAAATATGACCATCACATGCTAAAACTCATCCAAGACAGAGATTGAACAGACTCTCACTGGATTAAATTTTTTGGAAAATCTAGCCAGACCAAATCTAGTGCTTTTCTATCATCTCCAAAGGCACAAAACAAACTTTTCTTGGGTTTTTAACAATGCATATATTATGAATTATCAAAAGATATTGTATCGTCATTCTACACTTCATAATGCACATAACCAAGTTTTATATGCTAACATGCATCACATGATGCCTAACTGTGGTTAGAATCATAGAATGCATTATTCTGGCCTTGTGCAATGTATAATGTATATTCAAATGTTAATGTGTAGTGAAGTAACTATAAAGAGAAAGTATGTCATGTTCCATATGTAAATGCTTGTCTGTTTATGTAGAGAATGTTGATGTCAACAAATGTCATGTCTCTTGCACCGATTTAATTATATAAAAGTCAGGATAAAATATGTTCACTTTTTGAGTGGGAAAACTGACAAACCTTAGAACAAAGGCCATAAATTAATTATCTTGAGGGGAGGACACTTTGACCACAGGCCCTCTGAAAATCCACCTCTGATTGGCTTAGAGCCTCTTTGGGGTGTGACCAAACAGAAAGGGTTAAAAAGACCAGCCTGGACAACCCCTATGGCCTTCGTACACTCTGACCTCTGTCACGGGAAGTCCCGAGTTCTCTCTTGCCGGAGTCCTCGTCTCTGGAGCTCTGCCTAGTCATTCCATTACCCATCCATCGATGCAACAGACAAAGACCATCCACGATCTTAAACAGACCCAAAACATCAACAGAGCACAACCAGAAGTTTCTATGGACCCAACCAAAGCAACGAAACGATACGCAACGAAACACAAGTAGACCTCTAGACTTTTGCTAGAAAGTGCTGGTGTTTTATATAAATACTTCAGGTAACCCGATTACAAATCGAGGTATACTAAATTAAATATTGATGGTTCTCAGGACTTGGCCTATAGACCTCATAGAGTTAAATTTTCTCCGTTACAGGTCATTTCCATTCACCTTCTGTTACAGCTCACTCACCAAACTGTCTTTTATTTGTCTATGTGTGTTAGTTTCATTTTTATGTTGTAGGTTAGCAATAAAGTCTTGTTTTTATTCAAAGACAATTTGACTCTGGTATATTTTGAGTAAATAATTTTGTCAATTGAAAAGATCAAAGTGCTTGAACAATATTTCAACATATTTGTGATATTATTTTCAATGGCTTTGAGAATATTATTACTCTAAAGAGTTAACAGATGTGTCATATCAACTCAGCTCAGGTCACCGAGTGATCATACGTACACTTTAATTCTTTCAATATTCCCCGAATTAATCATAATTCCCTTCATGAGCTAAAATTCCTTACATATAAATTGTGAGCAGATACAACGAGCCTGTTGTATTACAAATTTAATGGTGGAGAATTTTTTTTTCAGATTTCTAATCTGATCATTTGTCATTTATCCTACATACAATGGTGGCCGAACACAGCCAAGACTCTTAAACTAATTATTTACTTATAAAGTCCTACATATTACTGGTGAAGATATGCGGGCAGTTTAATTTAAATTGTGAACATATTGCAAATCACTCTTTGAGCAAGTCTTTGTGCTGTATTTTATATAATTCCCTACATACTATTGCTGATGAATGCTGGCAGCTGTAAATATACCCTGCCAAAAAGTCACTAATTTCCTACAATATATACAATATATGTATAGCCTATGTATATTTTTTGTAACTTATATTTACGCCGGTTCTATCCAGTGCACGTGACATCCCACACCTACTTCATGCAGGCATGCAAATGGAAATTGCTTCATTGCACACTAGCAGCAGGTGTTTATGAGTTCAGCTGAAACTCATGTGGAGAACGAGAAATGATAAACATATATCATCATCTCATATTATTCGCTTCTCAGGCTGACACACGCTTCAGAAGTGCTTAACAGTCAGCGATCTGAATCCTCATGATAAATGCACGGGTCCGGTTGTTAGTGACCACCTTGAGCGAGTTACCGCGTGCGCTCTCCAGTGATGTCACGGGTTTTGTCTGACGAGGACCGTGGCATCATCGTTCCCTGTCTGTTTTGTTCCAAGCACATTTACGTTTTTGCCTTCATGTGTTTCAGGTGCCGCTGGCACGCAGAATCAGTGTTTCCATGGGAACCCTGATTGTTTTCATGGGAACGCTGATCATGCCAACTTTCAGCTGCGAGCGGCACCTGCCCCTTGTCTGTTCTTGCCTATATTAATCCCCTCAAGTGTCATGTCCTTTGCTGGATTATTGAATGTTGATGTTGAGTACTAACCTCACTCTCTCTGCCTAGTTTGTCCTGTCTCGTGTTTCTGTTGGTTGCCCGCGTATCAGGTGTGTGGTTACCTTCCAGTATTGCTGCGAATCAGCTCATCTTCCACAGAAGATACCTCGTTCTCTGCCCGCATGTTGGGAGTTAAGTTTGCTCATCTCTGCTGGGCGTTGTTCTGCATCACTAGCTTCAAGGGAGGATTCTGCGAATCTGTTCCTGAATTTCACAGCCCAGTGACTGCTATTATTTATTGTAAATAAATCCTTTGAACTGTTCCTCTGCTCTTGGGTCTGTTGTTCTCGCTATCACTCATTACAGAAAAAAAATATATTAATTTAGATTATTTTAAATGTATGTAATCATGTGAAAGCATATGTGTAACTTAATTATGTGTTTTCAGATGAGCAGAATTATTAATGTTGGGCCTCATGTATTCAGATAGAAGACAAAGGCAGGCCTAACACAGTCGTAAAACCTAACTCAGGCCCACATACCAAGTCATAAATGTTACTGATAAAAATCGTGCCAAAATCAAACAAAGGGAGTCCAAAACAGACTACAAATCCCATGAAGCCTTGCTCACTAAAGGATCGAACTCTCAACTCCTATTGGATGAGGCACACAACAGAATGCACCTCAACCATGACATCATCAGGAGTAGAAATACCTCTGAAATGCTTCCGGGATTTTCTCCCAGCAACTTTGCTCGCCGTGCGTAGACGCAGCTCATCACTGCTCTCAGGTGTAGCCTCGTGGCACAAGGAAGTAACGTCCGATTTGAAACTGTGGCCATACAATCTCCATCTCGCTGGACGAGTTGAGATTACTCTGTGTTCCACCGAACACTCTAACGGATCCAAAGGAGACCGCCGAGCAATCCGCATCTTCATCTGTTTGCCTGCAGAAGTGAAGAGAGAAAAGATTTCTCTTCCATCTTCAATCAAGTCGACGTCACTGATTTCTCCGCCAGCCCGCCGAGAATCAGCAGCCGTACCGCCCGCTGACAGAGCGAGGAAACGGCCTCCCGTCATCAAGTCGGAGTTAAAGTACGGATGAACACACATTCTAGGTGCATCCTCATGCGATTCAAGTAAGAGGTTTACGTCTGGGCAGAGATAGAATATTATAGTGTGTTATTCTTGTGTATCAAGGTTATTGCTTGTACAGTTTACGGACCGCCGTGTCCGCTCATTGCGATTAATACTCAAGGTATTAATTATCATGAATGAGATTTGCTGTGTTGTAGTCCAACCACATTGGACTGTTGTGCATTTCTGCCATCGCAGGTGAGACCGGCACACTGAGTTTATCCATTAAAGAATCAAAGACCGCGGGGCGGTTTACGAGCCATCCACCGTGTCTCTGAGTGATAAACTAACAGCTGCTTTCTCTCCCACGATCGCGAAATCGGCTTTGGGGCCGTCACTTTATTCTCTCTCTCTCTCGTACTAACCACACACACACATGCGCGACCCCTCACAAACATTCTCGCACACATTTTTGGCTAGTAGATAGCTTCGTGATAAAGCTCAGCTTTGTCCCTAAGCTATCGTACAAGCGGGTAGACGCCATTGACTGGTTTCTCTCCGCCCACATTCGCGGCCATATTCTCTGGCTGGAAGTCTCGCGTGACATACTCTCCACAAGAGTCACGTCCGCCATTTTGTGCGCATCCCTCCTTACACACACACACACACACACACACACACACACGCACACCTACACCTTATGTGTTATAGGATTATTTTGGTTTCCATATCTAATCATATCACTGTTTAGTTTATAGTTGTAAGTCAGAAGTTTATTGACTGCATTGTATTAATTATTAATTGATATTACTGCATAAATAAACTTTGTTTATATTACAAAGAGAAGTGTTTTGGTTTGTTTTGCATACACCTGTGTCGTGCTGACGGGATATCAGTGCTCGGATTCAAGCCTTCATTCATTGTTTTGTTTTTTTTTTCAAAAATCGATATTCTTCGGATGTCGATTTTCCTAAGAAAACAATCTAATATTGAGACTGTTATACTATCTGGTTATTAGCCCCTAATTCCAGGGTGGTGCCCCATCAATGTTAATCCTTATTAATATTCTATTGATTTTTGATAATTGATAATTATCTTTGATGATTGTTGAATTTGAAGGATCAATAAGCTAGTGTTAATTTTAATTAATGTTTCATCGATGTTAACAATTAACGATTATCTTTGATAATTGTTGATTTAAAGGATTAAAAAAGCTAACACTGATTCTCATCAATGTTCTATTGATTTTAATAATTAATAATTATCTTTGATAATTATTAATTATTGCTAATAACCAAACCCGCTCCTAAACGTAGCACACTACATTTACTGGAGCCCCATATGAGGTTTTAATGAGTTAGATTCAATTAATTAATTTAAATATTAATTAATAACTAAATAAATAATTATTAATTATTTCTGATAGTAACACTGATCTAAACAACCAGTAAAGCCCTACATAATAATTGGTGCCCACATGTGAGGCTTTAATGAGTTGGATTCAATTAATTAATTTAAATATTAATAACTAAAGAAATAATTATTAATTATTTCTGATAGTAACACTGATCTAAACAACTAGTAAAGCCCTACATTAATATGTTCATTTTGTGTCACTATTGACCTCTGCTAGGCTGATTTTAGTCCCAGTGCACTTTAATGAACAGTTCTTTTAGTTACATTTTACTAGTAAAGGAAGGAACTGTTTTGTCCCTAAAGTAATTAAAAAAACTTTCAATCTTAACTTTTTTTTAGGCTTTGTTTAAAATATCGTGAACCAAACCGTGAATATCGTAAACCGAACCAAATTGTGAAATGAGTGAACGTAAGTGTTTAGATATCATAGCATATCAGTGTGTGAGGAACAAGGGAAAGTAAGTGTTTATAACCTGATAATCTGTACTTTTACTTTGGATGTGTTAATAAAGTCAATGTTGTTGTTGCACCTCTAGAGTTCATTTCACTAGAAAACTGCTGCTATACATGCAACAAGCCACGTAAAATTAATTTAGCAAAAACATTAATGTGACTCTGTGAGACCAGGTTGAAAAATGTAACTTAAAAAGAAGCCCTCCTACTGTAAATTGTGTTTAGAAAATACAGCAATCCATAAATCTTTTTACTGTTTTACTTTTAAAGTTCTTTCCACTTAAAGTTTTGATTAACAGTGTGTGTTTATATTGTTAAACATTTTATGGGATCATGAGATTAAAAGGGTCAAATAGGCTAATTCACATAAAGACAAACAAATGTCCTAGAAAAGCTGTTTTTGTCTACATATGGAAGCACTTCCTAATGGTGCCGGGTCATGTTGGGATCACATGACTGGCCAAATCCTACTTTATATTTGTATTAGACTTTTGGTTTTGGACAAATTAAGCATGGGTTACAAATACGCCTGTGAATAGTGTATTTCTACAGTGATACATGAAAACGTTTGCACAATGCTGCAACCACACAATTATAGGTCTCTGTATGCAGTCCAAGACAACTGTTGACCAGTAAATCACTACTTAGTGATGAAAAATTACTACACATTTTAGTGCACCTTTAGTATGGAAAATAAGTGTAAACAGTACTTTGTTTAGGTTTTTGTGACAGAAAAAAAAACATGTTTTCGTCTTAGCCAATTTAAACTGACTCTTTTGGTCAGGGCCTGGAGTCCCATCTGGCTGATAAGCACAGACCATAATATTTGACCTACTCTGTTTATTTATGCTGTCTTCTGTCATGTCTTTGCTGTTCACAGAGTTGACGGTCTTATGGTCTTCTGTTTGTTTCAGCAAAAGATATGTTGAATTCAGAGGATACATTTTGCTTTTCTCAGCTTCTATCTCTCTAGGATGATGTCAGCTTTTTTCTTGTGCAATCATATTTTGGTCATATTTCCAGTGTTGGGGAATAGCTAACTACATGTAGCGACACTACTAACTTAACTACATTTTTCAGTAGCTTGATAGTAGCTCAGCTGCTTTTAAAACAGAGTAGCTTGACAGTAGCGAACTACTTTTTCCAGCAAGTAGCGGTGTAGCGGTGTGACCAAACGCTACATCATGTTGGTCAGATTATAACTAATAGCCTTCCTTATTGCGTAGAAGCCAAATATTTACCGGCAAAACGTCCAATTATCTGGCAGCATATTTCTGTCTGCTGATCAGAATCAGGCAGCGTCATCTTCTTCTTTTGTAACGGCAGTTCTCAAACAAAAATAGTGAATTACCGCCATCTACTGAGAGCTTATTACAGCTCACTTGGATAAGAAGAGGATTGTCTGATGGTTATGTAAAGCGAGCAACCACAGTTTGTTTACCTTTACATGACACACAGGGGCAAATCTGAAAATGATAAAAGAACACCATTTTATTCTTCTACAAACAAAGAATTTTATTCTATGAAACAAAGAATGTTTCAGACACTTTGTTCTTAATAGATCACACAACAGCATATTTACCTTTACTATTTTAAATAAAATAATTCAAAAAGTTATTATTGCCTTTTGAGGGATTTTGTTTCTGTTCTAAATATGATTATTTCGCTTCTCATCATCTGTGCATTATTGGGAGCAGCAAGTGAATTATTATTATAATATTTATAAATATATAGTATGTATTATTATAATAATTACTATCATGCAGAACTATTTGATTTCCCCATTTCTTAGCATTTAATTAACTATTATTTTCATGTAAAATAAATAAAATGATTGGTAAAATAAATCATTTATGGCATGTATTATTATGACCTGAACAAAGCGAACAAATATTTGTAGAGCAACCTCTGTGTGTGACCTGTAAAGCTGGCACTTGCATGTCAATGGCAAAAAAGTCAGAAAATACAGCGAGCATGAACCCAGGTGAGGGGAGAAATAAGCCCTGAGTCTTTATTCACATATTATCCACAATAAATATTATGTGACAAGAACAAAAAATGCCAGCCCAAGGAGAGTTTGTCATAAAAATGTGATCTTTAGGGAAGTAGGTTATACCTGGCCACAGCAGGACTGAAAAGTGTGAAGTATAGTATAAAAAATATTTTTTTAATGGCATCTGATCTTTTATACTTTTGTATTTTATTTTATGGCCAGTATTAGCTGTATTGATGTTACTATTCATTAAATGTATTAAATACATTTAATATATTTAATTAAACACATTAAATGTATTTAATTAATACATTAATTAATAAATGTCATTAGTGTATATTTAGTTATTATTATTATTGGTTTGATAGTAACATAAAAAACAATATTGCCTCATTAAGTAGCTTCAATGTAGCTAGCTACTTTTTGATAGTAACTTGTAGTGTAGCTAACTACTTTTTCAAAAGAGTAGTTTGACTGTAGCTTAACTACTTAAAATTATGAGTAGCTTATAGCTTGTCAAACTGCAGTTTCAAAGTAGCTTCCCCAACACTGCATATTTCTTGGATTTGTTTTCACTTGACCTTGGCATTAGCTAGTAAGATCTCTTGTTTTCTTTTTTTTTTTCCAAAGTGGAATTTTAAAACCATTTCTGTTGCAGGCCAGGATCTTGCAGGGGTTTTGGAAGGGGAGATGGGCACGTCTGTGCTCTGTTTATCTTGAGGTTTTAGTTGAAAAACTTCAATATCATTCCCATGGGAGATATATTCCTCCTGACCTGTTATTTAGTGGTGTTTAGCTTAGATTCATGTGTTTTCAGGAATGAACTACCCCTGGATGGGTGAGCTCATTTTTCCTTTTGCTGATCTTCATCCACTGCTGGGCAGAGAGACACATGCCATTAGCTTCCATTACAGACAGACATCCCTGGCTGAAGAGAGAAGAGATAGAAATTATTTAGGTGATTTGATATAAAATAAGACATAGACAAACAGAACTGGCCAGTTAAAATGAGGGAGAAAGAAAGAATGAAAGAGAGAGAGAGGGAGGGAGCAAGGGTGGATGGATAGATAGATAGACAGATTGATTGGTTGGTTGATTGGTTGATTGATGGATAGGATGTGCTCGAAGCCGAAAGGCACTAATAATGACTTCAAAATGAATTACGAATTCATCCGAATAATACAAAAAATATTCTGAAGACTGATCATCCAATGAGGACAGGTATAAAATGATATTTTAAACAAACATACCAAAATTACAAAGCAATGATGAGTCTGTGAAGCCAATATTACTACAGTGTAAACCTTATATATGAAAATGCGCAAGATGTGATTTTAAGTTCATCGGATGGCTGTGGTCTCCGTTTCAGTCTCTGTTAATTGTGCGCATCTCAGAAATCTACTCTTGTCAAGGGTAACGTAACTAAGATACTTTATCATACACATTTTCCACTTCTTAAAATGTCTGTTAATACATTAACACCAACTGTTGCACAAAATTCTCACACAAGGATTCATGAATCAACCTGAGCACGAATTCCTGATCAGAGAAGTGATGATTTTATAACAGAGCTCGTATACCCGTCTCTTAAAGCTGACAACATTTACATCCATATCGCCAATTAAGGTAAATGCTTGGTTTAGCCATTATTCCTAAACAGTTTAAATGCTCCATAGAGGTTTAAATACTTGTAATCCTATTCAGAATATTCCTGCACACGGAGGATTAAAGAGAAAAAAAAAAACATGCACATTTTTCCTGCTTTTCTCTTCTAGAAATTTATAGAGGCTCACTCTTGCAATTTATTCCACTGCATTTCGCTAATTCTGCACATGTAATTTAACTAAATAATTATGTCCTCCACATTATGTTAAAATATGTGCACACAAAATAAGCCTCGAGTGTAGCCTACCATAAAACGTTCTGATATAAATTTACGGTGCTTTAACCTGTTTGTAGGCTTAATGATTTTTTTTTTTTTTTTTCTCATTTCTTTTAATGTTTGTATTTGTATTTAATTGCATTTCACAGTTGCTTGACACCTCATGCCTCCAGAATAACATTGTTATTCTTGCACACAGCACATAAACTTATTTGCATATTGCAGACATAAACCAAAATTCTACTTCAGCAAATGTCAAAAATACCAGGTGAAACCAAAGCTATAAACACATTCCACAGTTCATGTAGCCTACATATCCAGCTTCATCTGGTGAGAAAAATAAAGAATATATCAATAATATTATTAAATAATAATAATTATTATTATAATTAATAATAATTATTATTATTATTAAATAGGCCTCTCCGAGGCATATTTTAAATACAGAAACTCTAAATATATGAGAGTTACATTAGTTTTGAGACACTTCTGGTTTAAGCCACTCCCATATCTGGTTCTATCCGAATACAGATACAGATACAGATAATTTTTGTCATAGTAACAAATACAAATACAGATACGGATAATGGCTTCGCTGCATACTCCTAATAGATAGATAGATGGACTATATGCAATGAATTATAAGAATAGAAATATGGACTTGCATTCTTTTGTGCATTAAATGCATACGTTTTGAATGTCAGGCATATTTCTATGACAGTGACACTTTTTTAATATGCATGGAAAATATGGTTCAGGATTTGGATGTAGGCTCCGTTAGCAACCCCCCCCCCCCACCAAAAACTGTAATTATTTATTGAAATACAAAAAATATTTCTAAATTCCAAGTACACTTAAACAAAAATAATCGAAATAACAAAGTGGTCAAAAATTTTTATATAACATCTCCCCCAAATATTTTTACCTTCAGATTCTTTTACCAGTCCCTTTTGTGGTGACTTAAAAATCACTAATACAATATAGATCTTATATACAGTTGTAAATACAAGCATAATAGTAATACACTGCGTGCACAATTATTAGGCAAATTGTGTTCAAGATTAATTTTATTGTTGAACAAACACAATGCTCTCAGTCAATCCAAAATGTTATTGAACCTCAAACCTGAATGTTTAACAAAGGAAAAGTGAGTTTTGTCTTTCTTGGGGGAATATATAATTGTGCGCAATTATTAGGCAACTATTAGTGTGCACAATTATTAGGCAACTAAATTACAAAAAGAATTTCTCCCAACTCAGTTGTTTATTCTCAATTTTTAGAGTAAGTGCAACAAATAAGTAACACCAATATTACAATTAAATAACATTTTCAGCCTTTCAAAAATATTCAGTGACCAATATAGAATCAGAATGAGCTTTATTGCCAAGTATGCTTACACATACAAGGAATTTGTCTTGGTGACAGGAGCTTCCAGTACACAACAATACAAAACAGCAACAAGACTTTTAAAAAATAATTAAAAATTGAATAAAAAAATAAATATTGAAAAAAGTATATTTAGAATACACAGTAGACTATATATATATATATATATATATATATATATATATATATATATATATATATATATACACACACACACACACACACACTACCAGTCAAGAGTTTTGAAACACTTACTCGTTCTTTATTATAATTTTTTTTTTTCACATTTTAGAATCATAGTAAAGTCATTAAAACTATGGAATAACATAAATGGAACTATGGGAATTATGTTGTGACTATACAAAATCCAAAATAAATCAAAACTGTGTTATATTTTAGCATCTTCACCCTTTGCCTAGATTTTGCAGACATGTACTCTTGACATTTTCTCAACCAACTTCTTGAGGTATCACCCTGGGATGCTTTTTAAACAGTATTGAAGGAGTTCCCATCTATGTTGGGCACTTATTGGCAGCTTTTCTTTATTATTTGGTCCAAGTCATCAATTTAAAAACTTTTTTTTTTATTTTTATTAAATTGTAGTTTTATAATGAAATAAATTCATATGGTGGCACAATTATATTTTTGTCTACAAAACTAATTTCAAACATTTAAGCATACACCTTAAGATCAAAAGATTTTTAAGATCATGAGAAACATTTCAGTCAAGTGTTTCAATATTTTTGATCAGTAGTGTATATACACACACATACATACATACACATACATATATACATGCATACATACATACATACATACACACACAGACACACACATACATACATACACACATACACATATGTAGTGCAAATCTAAATACAAATCGGTTATATACAGTGCAAGGGAATGTAATGGAAGAAGAGGTTGGATGTGTTGGATAATATAAAAAGACTACGCTGTGTATTGCACATTAATTATTGCTCAATGGGGCAGTTTAACTGTTCATGAGATGGATAGCCTGGTGGAAAAAACTGTTCCTGTGCCTGACAGTTCTGGTGCTCAGAGCTCTGAAGCGTTGGCCAGAAGGCAACAGTTCAAAAAGGTAGTGGGCAGGGTGAGTGGGGTCCAGAGTGATTTGTCCAGCCTTTTTCCTCACTCTGGAAGTGTATAGTTCTTGAAGGGAGGGCAGGGGGCAACCAATAATCCTCTCAGCAGTCTGAACTGTCCTTTGTAGTCTTCTGAAATCCGATTTCGTAGCTGAACCAAACCAGACAGTTATAGAAGTGCAGAGGACAGACTCAATGACTGCTGAGTAGAACTGTATCAGCAGCGCCTGGGGCAGGTTGAACTTCCTCAACTGGCGAAGGAAGTACAACCTCTGCTGGGCCTTTTTCGCAATGGAGTCAATGTGGGTCTCCCACTTCAGGTCCTGTGAGATGGTCGTGCCCAGGAACCTGAATGACTCCACTGCTGCCACAGTGCTGTTTAGAATGGTGAGGGGGGACAGTGTTGGGGTGTTCCTCCTAAAGTCCACAATCATCTCCACTGTTTTGAGCGTGTTTAGCTCTAGGTTGTTTTGACTGCACCAGACAGCCAGCTGTTTAACCTCCCTTCTGTATGCAGACTCATCATCATCTTGGATGAGGCCGATGACAGTGGTGTCATCTGCAAACTTCAGGAGCTTGACAGAGGGGTCCTTGGCAATGCAGTTGTTGGTGTAGAGGGAGAAGAGTAGTGGGGAGAGCACACATCCCTGGGGGCACCAGTGTTGATTGTACAGGTACTGGAAGTCAGTTTCCCCTGTCTCATAAAGCTGCTGCCTGTCCATCAGAAAGCTGGTAATCCACTGATAGATAGACAAGGGAACAGAGAGTTGGTGTAATTTAGTCTGGAGAATAGCTGGGATGATGGTGTTGAAAGCCGAACTGAAGTCCACAAAAAGGATCCTTGCATATGTCCCTGGTCTGTCCAGATGTTGCTTGATATGATGCAATCCCGTGTTGACTGCATCATCCAGAGACCTGTTTGCTGATGTCCTTCAGGTGGGCCAACACCAGTCTCTCAAATGACTTCATGACCACAGACATCAGAGCGACAGGTCTGTAGTCATTAAGTCCTGTGATTTTTGGTTTCTTTGGGACAGGAATGATGATTGAGCGTTTGAAGCAGCAGGGAACTTCATACTGCTCCAGTGATCTATTGAAAATCAGTGTAAAGATGGGGGCCAGCTGGTTAGCACAGGATCTAAGACATGCAGGTGAAACGCCATCTGGGCCCTGTGCTTTCCTTATCTTTTGTTTTCGAAAGCCACTGCACACATCTTCTTAACAGATCTTAAGTGATGGTTGAGAAGCAGGAGGGGGGAGGAGGGGGGTTGCAGGAGGTGTTGGTGTTTGTGTGAAGTGAAGGTCAGAGCAGGTGTGGGGTGTGAGATACCAGTACCCCTCCTCCACTTTGCTGGCGCCTGACTCGAAGTGGTGCCCTGTGTCCATTAGTGATCCAGCCACAGGCCCATCCATCTGGTCCATCAAGAGTTACTCTCATTTCATCTGTCCATAAAGCCTTTGAAAAATTTGTCTTCAGGTATTTCTTTGCCCAATCTTGACACTTCTACTTGTGAACCTTATTCAGTAGTGGTCTTGTTTCAGCCTTCTTGACCTTGGCCATGTCTCTGAGCACTTGACACCTTCTGGACACTCCAGGTAGGTTGCAGTTCTGAAATATGGTGGCACTGGAGGATAATGGGTTCCTGGTAGTTTCACATTTAATTTCTTCTCAAGTCTTTTGCAACTAATTTGCACCTTTTCTTCTCCATGCGTTTTTTGCACCCCAGTTGACTATTTACAACAAAATTTTTGATTGTCCGGTGGTCACGCCTCAATAGTTTAGCTATTTCAAGAGTGTTGCATCCGTCTGAAAGGTATTTTGCAATTTTTTACTTTTCAGTGTCAGTTAAATGTCTTTTTTGGCCCATTTTACTATGAAGCTTAATGTAGCTGCCTAATAATTATGTACACCTTGATATAAGGTGTTAATCACTTTCACCACACCCTCCCTCATTACACAAATACATATCACCTGAAAATGATTGAATCCAATAAGCATTCAAGTTTATATGGTTTGGAGTTGGAAAATATGCATGGAAATAATGATAAGATCAGAATACTCACTTGACTAATAATTGTACACACAGTGTAATAATCATACTACTACTACTACTGCTACTAATAATAATAATAATAATAATAACAAAAATAATGGAAAAATAAACCATGAGCTCATACATTTTTATCGTCAGGGACAAAATTTAATGCTCCACTATATTTTCAGAATTTGGACATGAACTTTATTACCATCTGCTTGTGGAATCTCCAAACTGCAAATGCAGGAACTGAGTTAACACTTTGCACTGAAAAAAGACACTGCTTTTGAAATGTCTTAGCATAATAACCTATTTCTCAGGAAAATAAATATTTTTGCTTTGCGCCACTTCATTAACATACAATACACCCACAGTTTGCGTGCATACACCCGAAGATAGCACAAACACTCCCACCCATGCCCACTTGCGCTTTGTGCTGTCACGAAAATTGCACTTACAATTAGCACTCTCACGATAATTGGATAAGACGTTGCGCAGGTGGTTGTGCATAGTGCTGCACTTAGCATGGTCACGAAAATAGAGCCCATGGTATGTTTATAAATACAATATATATAATGAAATGTGCGTACCATAGCTTCAGTAAATAAGATTAGAGATTTTAGCAACTTGCCTTAATGGCTGTATTCACTCGTGAAGTTCACAATTGGCTCACCAGCTTGATTGCAAAAGCACATGGAGGAGAGATTTTGATTCCAAAATATCCATTGGAGCAGAATTTAGCTGAATTTGATATACCATTTCCTGTCACTGTACCTTTGTGCTCTGATCGCAAGAAAAAGCATGGTGTTTACACAGTTCTCTTCTCCTAATGTTTGGTAACATTGTACGTTTTGGAAAAGTTTGCATAGTCAGTTCTTTCTATTTGCACTCCATATTGATGATCTTGAATGGAACAGTGGTGTTATCTTTTGTGAAGTTATTTGGCAATGATTTTCAGCAGTTGCATTATGTGTCATCTGCCTCACAGCTGTGTAAGTATGTGCTGTGGAGTGTGATTGACAGCTTTATATTCATAATGCCATGGAGAGCAGAATGAACTAGTTTTAGCAGAACACAACAGATGCATCTAATGAATGCAAAGGGCAACCAAGGGAAACATAAACACTGTAAACACATGCACTTACTTTCATCTCTTTTTCACCCCTTTGTCTTTTTAAAAAAAAATTTTTTAAACCTGACAGTTTGTGTGTACGCATTGAGTGTGTTGGCACAAAGAATGTTCCCAATGGATCGCATCTAATAAACACCTAACTGATGGCAATGTGTGATTATGAATCTTTGACACCTGTTGTTTTATTTTGTTACTTTATGTATATATTGTGAAATATTAAAGGGATAGTTCACCCAAAAAATGAAATTTCTGTCATCATTTATTCACCCCTATGTTGTTCCAAACCCTTGTCATATTTTTTTCTTCTGTGTAAAAAAAATAAAATAAAAATGCAATGAAAGTAAATGGTGACCGAGGCTGTTTCCTTTTGTGTTACACAGAAGAACAAAATCATATGGGTATGGATCAACATGATGTACAGAGTGAGTACATGATGACAGAATTTTCATTTTGGGTGAACTAACCCTTTAACATACAGTTTAGTTAGTCTATAAAGTCCCACTATATGGACCATCAGTCTTGACAGTCTACAATACTAATAGTGTAAGATGAATACTGTATACCATTAATTGTTGCTGTCACTAGTCGCAGCTCCACTGAAGATCCAAGAGTCTACATTGCTTTGTATTGTTCATTGAGGCTAAAATAAAATACTACTTTCTACTATGCATTTCTGTATATTTTCACTGTGAGATTTGACCATAACATTGACCATCTCCCTTCGTGCCACTACCATGCTCCCTCATGAGCCTAATGGGCCAAAACCAACACACAACCACAGTTCACATAATTAAAAACATGTGGTTCTCGCAAAATCTCTGTAAGGTTTAAAGGCTGAAACCTGACAGGGTGTAACATACATACAAGATCAAACATGATTTCACAGTGGAACTCCTTAACCTTTGCACCAAGTACAATATTTACTATCCTTAGCAGCTCAGTCACTCCTCATTTTTAATCATATCAAATTTAAGCAAACAAATTCCTCTGCTCTGCACCTCAAAATCCTGGAACACCTATTTAATATGTTTTAAGCAGAGTTAGAGGCCTACTAAAAAATGTCCTCACTGATTTTTGTGCTTCCATTGATACAGTACTTAAAGTGCAATGGAAATTTATTGAAAAAAAAACTATCTAAATATAGGTCTCCATAAGGATGTTACATTGCCAAGTTGTTAAATTGTCAAATAAATAAAGGTCCATTGTGATTTGCATAAAGTTACAGTCAGTCTATGAGTAGAAGTAGTGACAGACAGTAGAGCCTAAACAAATGTGTTTATTTATGACATGACTATGAAGTGATGCACTGACCTTGCATAGGTAAAATAAACTGGTCATGACCAACATGTATATTAAAAATGTATAGATATTTCACACAGATATATATTGTGCAAGTAGCAGATTATTTTGATACATAATCCCAAACATTGTGATTATAAAAGTTTCAGTGTCATTTGAGGTAACAGTTGTAACCACCCAGTTCCATTAAGAGAAGTTGAAGTGACAAGCAGCCTTGCCTAGGTATAGACCAGTACCATTACTTTCTAAACTTAATAGACCTTTTGGGACTTTTCAGTTTAGGGGGCATGTTCTTTGCAGAGATTGGTTTCCAGTAAATCTTAGTATTAGACTGGAAGGATGTAAAATTCCAAACCGTAACATATTCCCTAAGAGTAAGGAAATTGGCAATGGAAGGGTACATGTTAGTATTATTTGGAATTAAACCACAAAACCCAACATCTGTTTTGTACTAGAAGATCCATTTGACTTTGACAGGAAAACATGGCCTTCTGTTGGTTCAGATGTAATATCTGTCATGGGAACAGTTATGTGATGTCAGTACAAAGACAATAGTGTTAAAAAAAAAAATGCCAACAATTCAAAATGTTTACAAAAGAGAACTTACCATCAAATTACCAGTTAATCAGTTTGTAGTTACAGTAAATAAAATAAAAACTCGAAGAACAAATTACTTTATTTGAAAGACAGGTCAAGTATGTAAAGAAGATGATGATTTTTAATGATGCTGTCTTCAGCACAGTGATGGAGATCCTCAGAGGTCTTCACTTGACCTCTAATGTATGAAACACAGGATACTGTCTTTATCATTTGCTGTGGCTAGTGTAGATCCACTGGCTCTTGGTATTATTGGTATCCTTCTGGCCTACTTACTGTATAGTTTACACTTTGCAATAAAGTTCCATTTTTTAACATTAGTTAACAAGAACTATCAATGAACAATACTTTTACAGCATTTGTTAATCTTAGTTCATGTTAACTGCAATATATACAAAATATATCAAAAGTTGTATTTGTTGACATTAGTTAATGCACTATACTAACATGTACTAACAATGAACAATTGTATTTTTATCAACCAACATAAACAAAGATTAATAAATGCTGTAAAAAAATATATATTGTTAATTGTTTGTTCATGATATCTGATGCATTAACTAATGTTAATGAATAGAACCTTATTATAAAATGTTACCGGATAAAGTATTGTAACATCGAAAGATTCACCTCACAGAGGGACGTTGCTCATTCATTTAGTTATTCTAGGAAAAACAGGCATTTAGTTGTTTTTTAAAGCAAGTGTATATTGTTTCTATCTGGCAATGAATGATTCAGTTGAATCTAAATAAACTTCTCTATGGTTGTCTTCATCATGCACCAATTAATTTGATTACGTAGGGCCACCCACATGGCATGGACAATGATATTTTGTGCATGTTATTTCATTCTCATTTAATAGTTTTTTTCTCTCCATATTCTACCTGCAGTGGTTAAAGCCATTGAGTTTCTCTGCTTCTCTGAGTACATTCTAAAACCCATGTACTAATAGCCTCCTCAAGGGAATAAAAAACGTTACTTTACAAGAGGCCTTACTCACAGGGATATTCCCTTTGGTGCGTCTGATTTCTGTGCTTGCTATTCACAAACAAATCGCAAGGGGCTCTATGCAGGGGGATTTCAACTTTATTTCATCAACTCGGAAATGAGCTGCTGCTATCGCCCAGCACTTACTTTAATTTGCTTGAACCCTTCAGATCCCAGACTAAAGAGGCTTTGTGTACACTAAACATAGTCCATTCTGTTCTCTTCCTCAATGATATTATGATAAATCGGTGGCTTGAAAACACTTCAATAAATAGGACTGGGAGATATATAAAATACTGTATGCAGTATTCACAATGATTTTACTAATGATATAATCTCAAACTACATTGTGAAAATTGCGATTAATTTTCCTGATGGTTTTTGTTTGGTCATACATTTTCCTGATGTCTGTTTCATTAAACTAGTTTTGCAATCCTTTCTTGACTTGTGACTCCTGAGTATGAGAGTTTTAAGTCCATTGTTAGAATTGTTACATCCAATTAATTTCTGTGAATCAGTTCAAACTCAAGTGTTTCAGTGACAAAACACTTATTCAAAGATTTGTATTATTATTATAATTATTATAATTATTTTATTATTATTATTATTTATTTATTTTTATTTATTTATTTATTTATTTTTGCTCAAAGTTCACAAATGTCTCTGTGTGCCATTTTTTTAAATAAATCAAAATGTGCTAGTATAATATATATGTAGGTAAATTTAGCTATTTATTCCTATGAATTGTTACATTGATGCATATAAACAAAAACAATTAAACATAATTTAGGGAAAACTGTCTTATTTTTAAATAGATTTTCCTGTAATTTAATTCTTACATTAAACGTTGGATCAAATTCAAGTAGATATTTTATTATTATTATTATTATTATTATTATTATTTTAGTTCCTAGATTACAATATTTTAATCTACTTGGATGGTTAATACATAAATATTAAGACATACATTGAATATCGCAGGCAGGCTGAATATATATATATATGTGTGTGTGTGTGTGTGTGTGTGTGTGTTCAATCTTCCCTTCCTCTTTATATTCTCTCCTTTGTCTTGTCTTCCCCATCAGATTGTTGTGTTATGTTCAGTCTCCAATTTTGGTCATGTTGTTTGTATCCTTTCCTGTTATCCAGTCGGTTGTTCTCAGTTCCTTTTATCTTGGTGTTTTGTTTTTTCTCCCTATTGAGAGTTTTTGTTTCCTGTTTGGTTTAGTTTCCCTTGTCGGTTTGTTTTCAGTTCTATATTTGTCTTATATTTTATTTCTTCCTCGTGAGAGTTTTGTTTGTATTGAGTTGTTTTTCCTTTTTTTAAATAAAACACCATTCATTGCCATCCTGCATCTTGGGTCCTTCCTCAAATATATCGTGACAGAACGATCTGACCAACTTTGGACCCAGCGGAGGCATGAGGGGTGTTTTACTGAACCCAGCTCCGGCCCTTGAGGAATTGGTCTCCCAGTGCCTCTCCCGGTTGCCCGTTCCCTTGGCCTGCTTTCAGCATGGTCGTCCTGTCAACATCTTTGTGGAGGAGTTGGTCGAAGCGGCCTCTGGGCGGGGTATGGATGAGACCATCCTCAAGCTAATTTTTTCAGCAATCAATTCTTAATTTTTCCTTTTGGGATTTGGTGGACCACCTCTGCCAGTTGGCAGAGATGGAACATCTGCTGCAAGGGTGGAACACCAAGTCCCAAAATCCCTCTCTGTCATGTCTTTGGAGAGGCCTACTGAGCTGCCTGGAGGCGGCGGCCGTTCCCACTACTGACCATCTGGAGGCGGCGGCCATTCCCGCTGCCGACCACCAAGAGGCGGCGGTCATGGGGCAGTGGTGGCTCAGCGGTTGAGGCTCTGGGTTACTGACAACAAGGTCGGGGGGTCAAGCCACATCACCACCAAGATGCCACTGTTGGGCCCTTGAGCAAGGCCTTTGACTGATGACTAATCCTGCGCTCTGACCCCAGCTTAGCTGGGATATGCGAAAAAAAATAATAATTTCACTGTATATGTTCAAAATGTATATTGTGTGACAAAAAAAATAAAGGTGGAAGTGGAGGAGGAGGGCCCCTACTCTTGAGATGCTGCCAGTGCCCACAGCCACAGAGGCTGTTCTCCAGTCTCTGCCAGTGCTCACAGTCATGGAGGCCGTTCCCCAGTCTCTGCCAGTGCTCACAACCACGGAGGCCGTTCCCCTGTCTCATCCTGTGCTACGGCCATGGAGGCTGTTCCCCTGTCTCAGCCTGTGCTCATGGCCAAGGAGGCCATTCCCCAGTCTCTGCCAGTGCTCACAGCCACAGAGGTTGTTCCCCAATCTCTGCCAGTGCTCACAGCCACAGAGGTCGTTCCCCTGTCTCCGCCTGTGCTCATGGCCAAGGAGGCCGTTCCCCAGTCTCTGCCCGTGATCACGGCCACGGAGGCCATTCCCCTGTCGCAGCCTGTGCTCATGGCGAAGGAGGCCGTTCCCCAGTCTCTCCCAGTGCTCACAGCCACAGAGGCCATTCCCCTGTCACAGCCTGTGCTCACAACCACGGAGGCCGTTCCCCTGTCACAGCCTATGCTCACAATCACGGAGGCCATTCCCCATGTCACAGCCTGTGCTCACGACCATGGATGCCGTTCCCTGTGTCACAGCCTGTGCTCACGGCTACGGAGGTCATCCCCCTGCCGCTACCAGTGCCCACGGCCATGGAGCTGTCTGTCCTCGCTCCCATCCTGGAGCCATCTGTCCTCGCTTCCATCCTTGAGCCATCTGTCCTCACTCCCATCCTGGAGCCACCTGTCCACACTCCCGTCCTAGAGATACCTGATCCTGCTCATTCCATTTAAGCTATCTCCTGGAGCCTGCTCTCCAAATCAAGGCATCACGCCTAGTCGAACCTACACTACATCAAGTCAAGAAGCCACTTCAAGCCAAAACTTCACACCTAATCAAGCCACCACATCAAGTCAAGCAGTCCAGTCAAGTAAAACCTTCACACCTAATCAAGTCACCACGTCAAGTCAAGCCTGCTGGCTCAGTCAAGTTACCAAGCCTAGCCAAGTCAAGTCACTTTGTCAATACACTAAGCCTAGCCTAGGTGTTTCAACAAGGTCTATCCTGCTGATCCCATCCTGGGCCAGCCTTGGGCTGTCATTCAGGCTTTGCCCAGGTCTTTCCTGCCAGCACCACCCTGGTCCGTCCTGCCAGCACCTTGCAAGTTCGGCCTGCCAGTGCCACCCTGGTCTGCCCTGCCAGTGCCACTCTGGTCCATCCTGCTGGTGCCACTCTGGTCCGTCCTGCTGGCGCCAACCTGGTCTGTTCTGCTCTGGTCCTTACCTTTGTTTTCTGATTGTTTGGGTTTTTGTTTCTCTGTCTCGTCTGTTCTGTGTTTTGTAGTACCCTGCTCCCTACCTGGACTCATTTCCTTGGCCGCTAGACTCCGTTCCATCTTCTGACCTGCCAGCACCACCCTGTCTGTCCCGCCAGTTCTGCCCTGGACCTTACCTTAGTTTTCTGTTTGTTTGGACTTTTGTTTCTTTTCCTTGTCTGTTCTGTGTGTTGTAGTGCCATCCACCTGTTTCCCCCACCCTCCCTTCCCATTGTCTGGTCTTTTGTCTAGTTTTGTATTGTTTGTGGGACGCCTGGGAGTCGTCCCTTGGGAGGGGCATTTTGGTCTTTTTTTATTCGTTATGTGGCAGGATTGTGACAGTTTCCCCCACCTCTCTCTCAGGTTGTCCATGTGCTTTTGTTTTCCTCCTTCCCTCGTGTTTCCCACTGGTGCTGCTCAGCACCGCAATTAGTGTTGTCATGGCAGGGCTGATTCATGCTGCTTGTGATTATTGGCAGCACCTGTGTTCAGTCTTCCCTTTCTCTTTATATTCTCTCCTTTGTTATGTTCATTTTCCATTTCTAGTCTTGTTGTTTGTATCTTGTTCTGTTATCCAGTAGGATCGTTCTCAGTTCCTTTTGTCTTTTTTTTTTTTTTTTTTTTGACTTTTTGTTTCCTGTTTGGTTTAGTTTTCCTTATCATTTCGTTTTCAGTTCTATTTTTGTTTTATCTTTTATTTCTCCCTCGTGAGAGTTTTGTTTGTATTTTGTTTTTGTTTTGTTTTTGTTTCAATAAAACACCTTCATTGCCATCCTGCATCTTGGGTCCTTCCTCAAATATATCGTGACAGTAACTACCCTTCTTTCATGTGAATACTTTCATGCTCAGTAAAAAAAAAAAAAAAAAAAGTATATACCAGAATAAAGTGCCCATGAGCAAAGATGGCAACAAGCCGGTCGCATACTGTATTTCCAGGGGTTTACGCCTAGCAACTGCCATTGAGAGGAATGGGAATGCTAATGGATAGATTTCTCCAGGTATTATAGATCTTCTTTGCTCTATCCCTGTGGTTTATTTCATGGCTTGTATGGTCAAAGATCTAAAGCCTTTGAATTTACCTCATAAGTGCGTTTCAGGAAATTAAGCTCATGTGTTCCTCATATTCATTAATTTTTTTTACTGTTTACACTTTAGAAATACATTTGAGAAATAAATTGCCCTAATTGCAGGGGTGTAATATAGTGCCATCCAAAGATTTACCCTCCTCCTCCCCAGCTGCATTTGTATAGATCTGCTTTACGGGGGTGATTTTGATTAGTTGCAGCAGCTTGTCTCTCTTGTCTCCGATGCACCACTTTTCCAACAGCAGCAGTACATTGACTAATGTCAAGCAGCAGCAGCATGCGTAAAGCATACTCCAATGTCATTTACATTAATAAAATCTTTTATAAACTATTCCGAGTTGTTCTAATGAACTGATCTTTTCCTGTGTTGTAGCGATAGGTTCTTGATTGGAGGTGTGCAGCAGATTGGGAGGGAGAGCTCAATCAGTCACCCTGGCATTTGTCTCTCCCATGCCAAGTCAAGTAATTTTTATTTGTATAGCACTTTTCACATCACGCATTGTTTCAAAGCAGCTTTACAGAAAATCATGCATTAACAAAAAAAAAAAATGAAACTGTAATATCTATAAAATGTGGACATTAATTAACCATAATAGTTTTGCCTGTGAAACTCAGGCTTTGAGTGTGTTCTCAATAGAGTTGTTTATGATTCTGTGAATCTGTCATCTGTGGAATACCAGCAAGGCCCCACTGTGAGAAAATGCTTCACCCTGTGTTGTGGTGACCAGTCAAAATGTCCGCACCTTCTCTTGGACCAACAAGAGTCTGATGTTGGTCCTGCATGATTATGATATTAATTGATTATGGTCTTTATTATGACCCTGATTATGAAGACATTCAGTCTGTTGGATGGCCATTGCGTAATTATGGTAAAAACAAAGGTGCAAGGGGGAAAAAAAAGTTCTGGAGAAAGGTTTAAGAATAACATGCCAAAGGCCTCATATATGGAAATTGCTTTCAGTACAGCAGTTTTATGGCTTCATCAAAGTACCTTCGTATTTCCATAAAAACTATTTAGGGCAAGAAGTACTGTATGCACTGTCTCTCTGTAAATATACTGAGGAAAGGGTCAATGTATCTGCTGCAGGATTAATATTCCATGTTCTGTCATTCTTTATTTGTGTGCACTCCCTTTACACCCCTCAGAAAAAATTAATGGGATAGGGTGTCAGAAAATTACGTTTTTATTTTAATCCCTGGATTTGAGTGTTTGTGGTTGATTTCTGCAGCAGGCTGTAAAGTTTCTTTCCTGGTAAAACATTTTATATTGAAGCCCGGAAAGCTGCCAAATAATGTCTTTAGTGTAAATCACATCCTGAGCACATGTGCCATTTATTGGAAAGGGGGCTACCATTTATCCCACTCGAATTGTTTTACTATTCTCACGGGAGTGGAGCTTTGGAAGATAGCGAGGCTTAACGTCAGATCCAAGAATGCTCAGTCCAGTTTCTTCTTCCTGCATTGATGTAGCTCAGAAACAGAATGAATCTCAGTATTCATGAACATTTCTATTTCAAATTACTGATCTGGGGTGTGTTTCCCGAGTGACGACGTAACTCGCTGCTTAACAACCATAGTACAATGCAACGTTGGAGAAATGAACTAGCTAGTCACAACTGTTTCCCGAAATCGTAGTAACTATTTCACACATCCATCGTTTGAACCGCGTTGGTTCAACAACATAGAGCTGTCATTAATGACATTACGCAGGGGGTCGAGTAATAACTTCTTTGAATATTAAATTATAATAGATCATTTACACGTACACCAGAAAGACGTTTAATGCGAGAAAGCTGCTGAAGACACAAAATCGCATGCACTGTGTAATGCGACAGATGCACTGTGCTACAATTGATGTGTTTCCCTCTACATCAGACTTTGAAGTTCCCCCTATGCACTTGAGCACATACACACTCTTCAAACAGGTGTGTTCTATTCAGAAGAGATCATCCCTGTGCCCTATTCAATTCAAAGACTTTACCATCCACTGTGAGAGCAGTGGAGGGCTGAAAGTTGTGGCGCTCCAAAATTACATTTGGAATTCACTTTTTAAGCCATTTTTATTGAAAATTCAGTTTAAAGCTATCTATTATGATTGTTCTTTCTTTGAAGTGCCCTTTGGAGGCTGATTTATCTCATTTGGAATGCAGCCAAAAATGCCACTTGTGCGTTAACTTGGACTCAGAAGCCGTGTTCTCCAACAGAAACCACTTGTCTTAAAGTGCTTTCTCTTAACAGCCTTTGTAAGCACTTAAACAGCTGCATTCATGTGATGAGGAGGAGGGCGTAGCCAGGCCAGTGTAACAAAAAGGTCTCTTGCTTATCGGAAAGGAGGCGGGAACCAGTTGAACAATCACAAAGACTTTTAATCAGACCCAACACAAACACTGACGCGCACACACAACTCCACGTGCATCTCTCTCTCTCTAACTAGCATATTCCTCTCCTGGCTAATTGGGATGATTCAGCGCCAGGCGTCCATCCTAATGGCCCGCCCACACCCTCCTCCTCATCACAATTCACTTTTGCATGACGTTTCAGAATGTCGCTTTCTGCAAATCTCCAAAAAGTATTTTTTCATTTTTTTAAATGCATTTAAATGTGATCAAAGTCTTGATAGAATGAAAGATAAATATGGAATAAAAGAAATAGAAGCCTTAGTGAAGTGAAATGATGTCCACATAGCAAACTAACAAGGAACTATGCTACTATCCACAGGTGAAGATCTGTAGTTTGAACCACACAACTGTGCAATGATGTTTGCGAATGTTCGTTGGAACTACGGTTTCGGGAAACATCAAATAATTATGTTGGTAACGATGGAATTTACGACCATAGTTGGCTAACGATGCTTTTGGGAAAAGCACCCCAGACAGCATAGTTGAATCTCTTTTGCATTCTTTCTTATGATCTTCATCTTATAGCATCAAGACAGTCTCTTGAGGTCAGAACACATTGAAATGTCTGGTTTGATGCACCTTTAGAATACTTTCTTTTTTTACTCATCCTCATGAGAGGAATGCTGTTACCTCATCCTCTCCACTACCAGCCGTGTCTATACTTGTCAACTGTTGGTCAGGCCCTTAATGACATTATACATAGTGGTCATTCTCAGCTGAAATGTGCTCATCCTTGTCTGGCCAGACTAGATTTATTTTTATTCATCAAGAGCATGCCTGCTTTCCCACTGTTTTATTTAAGCAGCTTTGGAGACATTACTTGGAATGTGTGATTTTGTTGAACCTGCTACATCATCTCCATTATCTATTGCCACCCCCTGGCTTGTAAGTTGTACAGATGGAATGCAATGGAACTACTGAATAGCCCTTTTGATTACATCAATGTGTTTAATCAGTGACAAACTGAGGTGTACAGTACACACACATTTTTTTTTTTTTTCTGTTTTTTGTGCATGCAGTATTTCAAGCTCCTTATCCTTGTCAGGAGGCTTGTTTGCATGAACATGATCTAAAAGTGCATTCCAAATCTAGAATCCATCCAGTACAGCTCATAGGAAAACAGGGGTATGACCCAACCAGTTTTTAGCACTTAATTTGACAATGCTGGGCATATGGACGAGCATGAATACCTGTAATCTGCCAAAATTGAAAACGTCTGGTAATAGTATTTACCAGAATTGCAACTGTGTCATTTATATAACTACACACAACTCGCACTGAAATCATTGACAGAAGTTTTTATATTAAAAAGAGTAATTCACATTCTGAACTTTGGTGGCCTGTATTCTTAATTAGAGACTGGAAGATTAGTCTACAAGAGGTGCCAATCACAAAGCTCATTTCCTCTTCATGCTCTGCATTTCACTCTTTAGCCATCCAAGCGTTTATTTTAATTTGGCATATCCACAAGTATGTGAATGCCCTGTGGACTGCAAATGGAGTTTGCGTATGCTTGGAATCAATGGGTTTGTTATCCATCTCTGTATTGTGATTA
Organism: Myxocyprinus asiaticus; assembly: GCF_019703515.2. Lineage (NCBI taxonomy): Eukaryota > Metazoa > Chordata > Actinopteri > Cypriniformes > Catostomidae > Myxocyprinus > Myxocyprinus asiaticus. The sequence goes on from NC_059344.1 coordinate 55,164,447, forward strand.
GAGTCGCCGACTATTCGTTTTTGGGTCCGGACACATTTCTTTCAGCCTTAATTTGATAATAATTATGTGGCTTCTGATTTGAAGTTTTCTTTGGAAAATGTTTTCATTTGAAATGTAGGTGGTAGTGCCGCAGGGTAAATTTGCTCAAATAATTGTCTTTTCTTCATCACTGATGTGAACAAGCAAAGTGTCCTTTAGGATTTCTATTTAGGGTTAGACCTTTCAAAAAAGGCACAAACTCATCCAACAAATTCTGTCAACAGTTAAATAACTAAATTATTTTCTGTTATATGTACTGGTGTCTATATAATATGGTTTTTATCTGCTAACATTATCTGAAGCATCTCAAATAGAACTTAGTGCCGAATTCACAAAAAAATTTGCACACTGTTTTTCAGCGCATAAATGAAATACAGTGCCTTTTATTCACTAAACACCCACAATCCAGTTTAAGATGCTATCTGCACGGGTTTAAGTATTTAAGTATTTAAATTACATTTAAATGTACATTTGTACAGTGTACATTTTCTACTGATCATGGCAGCAGTAATTTATCAAACATTTGAGAAGAGCATTATAACTGGGCATACTGTAGCATACAGAACTAAAGTTTCCAGTATGGTTGCTAGGGTATAGGCTGAATAAATATAGCACTCCCACTACTGTTCCTTAAAGGGATGGTTCACCTAAAAATGAAAATTGTGTGATCATTTACTTAACCTCATGTTGACACAAACTTGTACGACTTTATTTTTTCCCTTGAGCACCATAGAAGATTTGAATGTTAGCCTCAGTCATCATAAAAGTGAAAAGTGAAAGTGGAAAAATGTGCAGTTAATGTTAATGGTGATTGACTAATATCTATTGACTAATTTCTAATATTTGACTAATGTCTAATATCTCCTTTTGTGTTCCACAGAAACAAGAATAAGGTGAGAGTGAGTCAGTGATGACAACATTTTTATTTTGAAATATCCCTTTAAGTTGAATGGGAATTAAACAACATAAACTCAAAACATGTAAGTGTAGAGAACCCTCTTCAGCCTGATCATCTATCCCATTTTGTGTGTTTAACAATGCCAAAGGATTCAAGAGAGCCATAAGCACTGACGACAAAACTTTGAATGATAAATGAGAGGATTGCTTTAAAGGTATATGATATTCAACCACCTCGCTATTTCAAACAAGATATCACTTTTCTGGATGACTGAAGTCATGAACAGAACTAAAATATGCTTTATCATAACCATTTAACTACATAAGTCAACATAAGTTTGAGTAACTATCAGGGCATATGAATTACATTCTCAGCTGATCTCTGTCATTGAATGTTACTGTATGTGCACTGGCTCAAAAGGTTTGCCATCAATGTATTTTTAGCCTAAGTGCTTTTCAATGAATCCCACCTTAAAGACCCAAATACTGTCCCATGGAGGAACATATGGATAAAAAAAATAAACGACCCCCAACTAAATATCCTTATTCTCAGCAAGCTGATGTTTTAAAAGAGTTACATTGAAGTGCCTAGATTCCTGTTGTACTTAAAAAAAGAAAAAAAGCTAATTGCCCCAATTTAGGCACTAGATATATTGCCCTCACTTATGAGGCTGTTTCATTTCATTTGAATGCGTCATGCAATATGAACAACTTGAATAGGAGTGCATGAGAGAGAGAGAGAGAGAGAGGGAAAAAAGAGAGGGCGGCGGGGCGGGGGTTGGGGGGGGGGGGGGTGGGTTGTGGCAGTGCATCTGCATGTGCATTTTCAATGATTTAGTCATCTACCAGTTTTTTCCAAGGTGACTGTTGTAAGTGGGCTGCAAGACAGGCCAGAACATAGATTAGCTGAAATAAGAAGACAGAAGCCAGGAGCAGAAAGAGAAATTTGGGGAGGAGAAAAGAGAGAGGAAGAGAGAGATGAAAAAGTGAAGCACATACAGGGACAGAGTTAGAATTTGAGTTAGGTAGAGTGTGAGAGCACAGTGAAGGGCAAGAGGGAATTGAAGGAATAACAGCAGAGAGTGTGTGAATGTGTGAAACTGCAGCTGGAGCAGGTCGCGTGTTTGTTTTAGCATGCACGACTGGGGCCTCCTCTGATTGGTTGGCAGGTTGGACTGGGGGCTCTTGGGGCTCCAAGCCCCCCTCTGATTGCCTTGGTTGAGAGACGAACGCAGAAAGAATAGTGAGAGAGAGAGAGCAGGCACGGGCAACACAATCTCATGGACACCAAATGTGAGACTCCACACGTCAGGCTCACACTCACACGCTCACCTAAACTCAAACGCAGGCACTGGTAACTCTGCATCCCTTAATGAGGCATGGACCAATCCACTGCGGCTGCTGTCGTATTACTGGTTTCTCTCTTGCTCCTGGTACAGTGAAATAAGTTTTCATACTTTATTCTTTTATTTTGTTTCCTTTTTTTCTTATTCTTTCATTTTGCAGACATTTTTTAGAGATGATTTTTAGATGTACATTATAAGATTGTTGCTTACTGGCTTATTAGCATTTTTTGACTTTTATTTTAGATTTGACTTTGCTATAGTTTCAAATATTGGAGTGTTTATGGCTTCATAGACATCTAATTTCTCTGCATTATTATACAGATGGAATGCACTTTGGAAATATTTATTGATAGTCTGTCCATCTACGCTAAAGATAATATTGTTGCTCAACACTTGGACATATTTTCTCCAAAAGTATGGTATTGTGAATGAGTTATTAATGAAAACCCTAAAACTTATTGCTGTTTTGCTTGCATGGCTGGTTTATTTGAAATTAAGTCTTTGGGGATCTCTTTCAAACTGCCAGAGTTGAAATGAGAAGGCACTGTCTCTATAAGATGTGAACAAATAGAGTGCGAATAACCGAGAGGCAGGCAAGAGCTTAAACAGAAGTGTGGCAATCATATGACTTCCCAATTAAATAAAGTTCATTCCATGTATATTGATGTAACCCTGGGTCTGTGAAAGTGAGCATTGTGCTGAGCTCTGTAGCCGGTCAATGGGTGCTCTTTGAGCAAGCAAATATCTTAAATCAATTTCACAAGTCTGTTGAGTTTGTCCTTTTCAGACGCTGTTGGTTCCATGGTATGGGGTTTCACCCTTGCCCTCTTGAACCAAAATTATCACTCATCATTTCAAATGCAGGGGCTGGAAATGGAAAATATTATACATGCCCATAGAGGAAGCTCCCAGGGAAGAAAGGAGGAAAGGAAGAGGATTGTTGGTTTTAAGAGGGTTCATTTGGTCTTTTACTGTCATAGTGAAAACAGCAACTGATTGATGAAGGGTTAAGTAAAGCAAAAATGATCCAACTAGATATCTAATGCTTAAAGGGGTCCTATCATAAGATATCAATCATTGTGCTATGAAAATATTTGTTTAAACTGTTAGGGGCCGTTCAGACCGAACACTTTCTTGCGTAAAGAAAAGCTAGACGCAGCTCTATGAATGGAACAGAAAGCAGGTGTCTTAAGCAGGTGCTTTTATAGAAATTGAAGTTCTTTTAACTTGACACGGCATCTAAGCGTAGCATTCCTGTGTGAGATGCTGTAAAAACAGTGAGTCGTGGCACAAGAGTCGAAAACATCCATCTAGCACGTTTACATAGAAAACAATCAAAAGACAATGCAGATGGATTAAAAAACATCTTCTGAGTGAACAGCCCCTAGCACAGTAATTTTCAGAACTCAAAATGTCCTCTCCAGTGGAAAAAATTACATTTATTGAAACTATGCAACAAAAAGGTTTTGTTCTGCATTTCCTCAACTAACTGACATTTGACAGATTAACACATTTAAACACATTACTGCCCACGATGACGCATCATCATTGTCTATTCGGTGTTCAAAAACTTGGTCAGCACAACCAGGACATATGGAGGATGTAGGATAGATACTATTAACACCAGAACTAATGAGATGAGTAAAATGTGGGAAAGTCTGACAAACCATGTGCTATTTCTGAATGTGTGTAGCACCTGAAGCTCTGCACATCATTCTGAATGATCCCAACTTGTCTTAGCAGTCCAAAAGCATTGTTGCTCAATTCACATATGCAGAGGCTGTTTACATAGAAGTCAGCAAAGGTAAATGTTATCAAGCCTTAAAGGTCATAGAATAGGTGAAAATGCATCATTAAAAAACTAGATTATGACTGTTTTTGCTGTAAAAATTATATGATATGACCCTTTTATTATGTAAGCAAGCCAGTTGTTGGGCCCTCTGATTGGTCCTTAGCTTTTCTTTTAGCAGTGTATTGAAAGGCAACCTAGGAAGTAATTTTTACAATTGAGACCATTCCCACAAGACCTCAGTGCAGTCTCCATTTGCCCTCCATTAAGGGTGCTTTCACACTTGGTTCGATTGCTTGGACCGAACCTGAGTTCATTTCCTTCCCCCTGCCCCAGCTGGTCTCTGTTCACATCATATGTTTTGGGTCCGAACCGTGGTCCGATTACGTCATCAACATGAGGAAAAGCGGCAGCTGTTTACCACTGTAACTAGGCAACAACTCAAGAAGACATCAGCTTCGCTGTGTTATTAAAGTATTAATCTCTTTGGATCTACTACCAAAACTTTACATGCACAGAATGACAGTTACGTTTGTCTGCCACGATGCAAGAGATGTGAAGAATGTGAGCTGCTTTCTGTAGGTGATTTATTTGGACACAAGCTGGTATGAGAAATTCGTTAAACCATAAGAATTGCGATCGGAAGCCATGTCATCATATGTCATCAATAGCGGTTCACTTCCACGATTTGGTATGATTGCATTCATATTAGTAGCGAACTGCACCGGAGTTCACATGAACCGTACCCCAGACCACTTTTTCAAGCGGACTCGGGTGAGTTCAGAAAACAGCGTTCACACCACCCAAACGAACCGATCTTTGACGCCATTCGAACTCGGGTGTGCACCAAAAATGCTAGTGTGAAAGCACCCTAAACTGGATGTCAAGTGAATAGGTGTTCTATAATTGAGTGCAAACACACCAATTGCTTTTCACAGGAAACTAGGTAACAGTTGGATGGGAAACTCAAATCAGGAGCAAGGTTTATTAATTCAGATTTGGTGCGGCCAAAGTTTTGTAGAAGGTTCTTTGCTGATATGTTTTTTCACTGATCCATTAGCTGTGTTTAGATCTCAGCATGCCTATTCCCCTCAATTATATTTTAAGATTGCAAATGTTTAGGCTGTTTATAGCATTCCTTCTTTGATCATTTGCAACTTAAGATGAATAATGAGCCATTTTGCTACTGGGCCCAAAGAAAATAATCCAAGAGTTTCATTACCTTGTATCTTCTTTCTTCACCAGAGCCATTTTTCATCCTTAACCAAATGAAATGCCATGCAGTTGGGATAATGTCAGAAACTTCTTAAAAGTTATTCTTCAAAGGAAATGCTCATTTCCAGCAGGTTTTTGCTTGGTGCTTCTTTTTTGGTCCCTAGCTGTTGAAAACATTTCCTAGTTCTGTGGCCACTATGCACTTCAGAGCAGGTGTTCCATGCAGGAGTTCTGCATTAATAAGTCCCATTAATGCCATCTGCAGATTTCATGAAAATTAGTGGATTCAAAAGGACCCCACCAGTTTCTCTGCCCGCATGGGGCTCAAATGAATACTGAAAAGACAGGTGCTTTAAACACATTCCTTTAGTCTTTCACAGACTTGAATGGTCCCCATCTGTGATGTTGGCTTATGCTGCAATATCCATTATACTTGCAAGAACTGAACACAATGGCTATGTTGGGGGACATTTACGGATTACGGGACAACCACAATAGTACTGCACTCCCAAATCAATCATACCAGACTCTATATTATAGCATCGCTTTGTTCTGCTCAAGCCCCAGCTGAGTTTGGCCATCAAGACTCTCTATTTTAAATAGTTTTTTTTTTTTTATAAGCCTGTAACAAAAACAAAAGTTTGTCACCTAGGGTTGATTTATGAGCTCATCAAACTCAGTGACCTGTTTGTGTCACATTGCTCATTGAGAAACTAAAAGACTTGGGGCAAATTCCATTCAAAAGTGACCATGCCCTACCTACTCCAAAGACATTACTGTCTTTATGTACTTCTTTTATACTACTGTCTTTTTTACTACTTTTTGACATTTAATTAAAGTGAGTGGTGACTCTGAAGTTTAAAAAGGACAAAAAATATGGCACAGTTTGAATTTGAACGTCAAAAACATTGTTGTTGGTTCTCAAATGTTTTGTATCCAAAAGTAATTACTGCACCATAGTTGCCATATTTGATTTGCCCACTGCAAAACTTATGTTGATCAATGATTTGATAGTGAACAAAATATGTTTAAAACTTATTTCAGTAGCTCACTTTCATTTGGAATGGCCCTTTGAGTTGCGTACCCTTCCCGCAATGCCCTTCAATGGTGCAAAAATGCCATTTGGAATTCACCCTTACTATAGTTTTAGACAGGAATGTGCTACTTAAGGTTAGAGGGGCAACGTCACCAGTTGAACGAAGATTTGGAATGAGACCATTAGCACGACAACCCAACACCATATTTATCTGTCCAATTAGACAGCTGAACAGGAATGGGGTGAAACAGTGTAAGAGTGATAAGTCCCTTGTGAAAAGAGTCTTTGGTTTTGATCTTGGCTCTATATCTTGGCTCTATGGCTTGGTTCCAACAGCTAGCCTGCTTCCCAATTGGTTGTCAAGGCATGCCTCAGATGCACATTGTCCTTGCAGGTTCTTAATTAATCTTCACATAATATTGATCTTGGAACCAGATTCATCTCTCATATCTCTTCACTGCCAAAGGCTTTGCTAAGAAATTATACTGGAGAGAAAAAAAAACTTGGCTGGAGCTTGTTAAGAAAGGCATTACATTTCTTTCTGAAAAGGATGACTCTGACATCTGACAGAAATATGCTGGAGGAAACATGAGAGCTTCAACCATTTCCTAACAGACCTTATTTATTCCCATTAACTTTTTGTGCAGATGCCAAACTGCAATCTTTGACCTTGTGTGTTCTCCAGTTTTTTAAATGTGTATAATGTATAATTGCATAGTGAATTATCAAGCATTATATTACTGATTAGATTCAAATTGCAAGGGTTCGTGCTTACATTATCTCTCAGGTTAGGTCACTTTATAAAGCCAGTTAATAACTTAAATGACTCAAATATTGAAACAGTCCTCATTCACTTTTTAAAGTAAAAAACAAAAAAAAGGGTGTTTTTGTTTTAATATTAAAATACTTCGTAGTATCCCAGTTTAATTTGCAGAGGAAACTGTAATTAAGCCATTTTTAGGTTTGTTTCACAGAAAAGTGCACCATCAAAAAACATTGCTCTGTTTGTTTCTGACCAGCCCGGCAGCATTGCCTCAACCAGTAGCGTGAGTTTGAGGCGGGACAATCTGACCGACCAATAGAAGATTGGGTCAGTGTTTGCGAAACCTGTCTTAAATTATTATTGCAATTGATGCTAGTAGCACACAAATAACACACTTCACCTTTACGTTTTTTTAGTTTAGTGTTGAAGCTTTTGCACATTTTTTATTTTTTTTTTTCAGTAATTCTTTAATGTCTGTTAAATGTATCATATTGGTGTAACATGAAAAAAGTTACAAAGTTTGAGTTTGTAAGTTTGAGTATCTGACTTGCCTTAATTAGCTGAAATTAGGTATGGTGTTTTAAGAAAGCAAAATTGCAGAATTTAGCATTTTACCACAGAATGGAGACTGATATGTATCTCTGCCTGTTGCAGTGCTGTATGAATGATTTGCTGGCAAGAACTAGATGACTATCTCTGTGAAGGAAGGCATTGTGGTTACTTGGGCTACCATTGTTTCTCTGCTCTCTTCACTTTGAATTCTCTTGGCCAACCTAGATGTGCTCTGAAAGTGCTGACAAGATGAATTAGGCCAAGAAAGTCTGAATGTGGCTCAGTGGTTTCAAGTTATCATGAGTTTTTTAGTGGTGTCTGAGACCAAAATAATATTTTTGTTGCAAAGGTGTCATAGCCTCTGTCATTACAAATTTTGCTAGGTTATTTTGGCCCCTGGTTAGTTTTATGCTTTACCTTAATTTAAACCTAATTTGTGGTTCTAGCTGATGTAAAATAAAACAGCTGTATCTGCTGTAAAGCTTTATTTTTGTTTTGTTTTTGTTGCTATTTTTTGTTTGTTTTCATTGTTGTTTTTGATTGTGACTAATGTTTCACCTTGAAAATGATGTGAAAGTTTATTTTCCAGTTTGTGCTAAAAGAGCCATGATTGCTAGTACATCCATTACTAATTGTATGCATACTGTAAAGTCTGTCTACAATGGTCTGGGGAGGCACAATACAACTTTTTTCTGAAGCAAGCACAGAGGATTAAGCCAATATTGCACTGATGCTGTTGTTTTTGATGTTGGTACACACAGTACATACAACAATTAATTTTAACATAGTTAGCCTATACATTTGGTTCAGGTCATTGTACAAAATTGCAAAAATGGTTGCAAAAAAGTAGCTTACTGTGGTGGTGTCATGAATGATTACCATATTCATATACCATGGTATTTATGTTGTATTTCAAAGAATGTCATTTTTTTTTTTTTTCAGTGATACATTGTATCATGTGTATGTTCATTTGTTGTGTTATTAATTCTCACTTGTCTGTCTCACTCTTTCTCATTCAGACTCTATTTCTTTCCCTAGAGCTCACGGACAGCACGTTCAGAGGAAGACAGAGACACGCTCTGGGACGCCTGGGGAACATGGAGTGAATGTTCTCGAACTTGTGGGGGAGGAGCTTCCTATTCACTCAGACGCTGCCTCAGTTCAAAGTATGTCACTTTAGCAATTTAGATTTGAGTTGAAATTATGTATGTGTAAAGAAAGAGACAGCAGAGTGATACGAGAGACATGAAACTAGCATAGCTAGGTAAGAAATCGTTTGCCAATGACATCGGTCAACTACACAGTTTCATAATCATAATACATAAAGATTTGACCACGAATGCCATGAGTGATCAATTGCTTTCAATTATTCCAGAGAGCCATGTAATAAATTTTAATTATTCAGTCCAAATAACATAAATCTTTGAGGAAATAATCCTTTACCCAAGATCATGAAGCAAGGTAAAAACACTCCCAAATATTTAAAATGTACTCTTGCACAAACTACATAATGTATGGACCTCTTAAAACTCTTTTCACCTTTAGACTCTAGGTTAAAAAAAAAAAAAAAAAAAAAAAAAAAAAAAATTTTGTTTATCAAATTAATGGTTTATGTATCATTGGAAAAGAGTGAGTTTGGTCATACAAACATTTCTAGATGGGAAATTATTTCACTTAAGTCCCACAAGAGCCTCAAATTACAGCATCAGGGAAACATCCATGAACAAACTGTAAAAAATAAAAAAAAAAAGCCCCTAAACTGATCAGTTGTAATCCATTCTCTGCAAGTCGAGTGGTACTTGACTGCTATCCATAAGTTGCTTAATAATAGAAGTGTATCCCTCTTGTTGTTTATAGCTTATCCCTCGCCAAATGAATGTGGAAATCTCTCAGAAGCCTGTAGTCTCTCATAGACTATAATAAAAATACTTTAAATGCATTTTATATGACTGTTAAAGACTCTTGGGTCAACAGAGCGATCTATTGTTTTTCCCCCCAAAAACTGGCTCCAGCCTCGGTCTGTATTTTAGCAGACGACATGGCTGGTAAAGCTTCATTTTTGACAGTGCATAAAGCATGTCCAACAAATCACGGGCCACTTTGTCCAGTTGAGATTTTGAAAATCCACTTAAATCAAATTGGTAGAAAGAGGTGGTTTAAATAAATGGGGGAACCAATTAGAAAGGGATTGCGTGGCGCGCGAGAGCATGTTTTCCATTGAAATGTTGTCACATTTATTGACTCTAGAATTCCTATTAAGTGATCTCATGTGTCCCACACTTTATGGCTCCTATTGCACAAAATATGTCTCTACTGTTCCAAAGGAGCTTTGCGTGAGAGTTCAAATGTGTGTCAAAGTTTAGCAGTCCTGCCAGTGTGACAGAATCATTCAAAATAGAAAATGAGAAGTCTTGAGAAATCGTATATCTTCTATTCCCACTCAATTTTTGGAGTCGACTAGTCAACTAGTCTAAAAAGTAAGAAGCCCTCAGAAAACAGTCAAAAAACATTTTGTTTATGCGACCCATTTAAAATATTATTCCAACAGCCAAATCCACCACTAAATTCTGCTGAAAAGGGGCATTTATCTGCGACGTGTTTGCCTTGCATTATGATCATTGTACATTAAATGTAGAACATGACACGTATTCACTGAATCAACATTAGCGTGTACAGGCATATTTATTAAAAACAATTGAATAGTACAGGACCAATAGAGCAACCGTAATAGCCTGTTCTTAATGGAATTTACCAAAATAAAGTTACTTAACATATTAAAACAGTCAGGACATTGTTGAAAATAATTAACAGGTAAGCCAAATCTATGAGAGAGAAAAAATGTGCTGAAAAGTTGCGTATTTCACGACGTACATTAGCCTATGATCTATCTAATCTGACAGCTGTATGATTAAGAACGTTAACCAATAACAGTTACAATGTAAAAAAAAATAGATATAGGATAGAAAAAAATAGGCCTAGGAGAAATGTACAATAAACCAAATGTATTGTCTTAAACATGACGTGCACACAGAAGAATAAAAGATAGTTAACCAGTTAAGCAGTCGGCACATCATTGAAAATAGTCATAGCAACTTGCAAGCCAACGTTTCGGAAATCCGCTTCCACCACCAAAGTGATTTCTATAGCTACTTTGTGCGCTGCAAGTGAGAGGGGTAAGAAGCACTCGCAGCCTGAGGTGAAGTGAAACTTTGTATCCATCTGCCCAGATATCCTCTTTTTTTTTAATATTTGTAGTATTTATTGCATTTCAAATGTGTAACATTAACATGACAGTAATATAAGTGCAGTCTTTGTAATAATATAAAGCCAAACGTAAATGTGTGAAAATGTTGAACAGTTTAATGGGGAAAAATATTGACCGACTAGTAATTCCAGTGTCGACTAGCAGCATAAGAACCGTTTAGTCGACTAGTCAACTAGTCTCGCATATCCCTAATTTTAACTGCGATTGCGGTTTCTGCCTCTAACAATTAATTAAGCATAACCGTCTATGGTATTAGTTAGCTACACAGGGCAGCTATTTGCACCCCAATAGTCTGGTGGAACCACAGAAATATACAACAAACTAAACACTCACTGCAGTGGCGTGGGGTGTAAAGATGGTATGTGAATGTGTAATGTTGTCCTAGCGACCACGATTCGAATCCGTCTTTTGTCCCACTATTTTTCCCTTCCGATTTCCTTTCCACTCTTGATATTTCCTTTAATACTACTTAAGATAATAGATAAAAAATGAATATAAATGTTGATTTCATCATAGTGATTTGGTCACGGTGAATGTCTGGGAGTGCAGAGAAGGGTTTGATCCAGAGGCGGGGTCTGTTGATCGCACTCGTTCCCACGTGAAACCATGGTTACTGTTGTAAAACCAAGGTTATTTTTTCTAAGGTAAGGTTAAGGTTAGGTTTAGGGATAGGGGTTAATATAGTTTGTCTGTGGGACTCTAAATAAACACAGTAAACACACTGCAGTTAGTATTTAAATATGGGTGCAAATAGTATCTGAAACTATTTGCACCAGGGTCCAAATTAGTATCTACCATTATTTGCACCGGGGTTGGGGTGCAAATAATATCTCCCACTATTTGTACTAGGTGTAAATAGGATATATCATTATTTGCACGAGAGTGCATATAGCATCTGACATCATTTGCACTAGGGTGCAATTAGTATCTACCATTATTTGCACTAGGGTTGGGGTGCAAATAATATATGCCACGATTTGCACTGGGGTGTAAATAGCATATGAAATTATTTGCACCAGGGTGCAAATAGTATCTGACTTACAGAAATCACGCTTTAACAGAAAATGAAACTTCAATATCTATAAAATCATCATTGTGCAATTTGATAAAAATATGATTGTAAATTGTGTATAAAATAAATAATTAAATAAATAAGTAAATAATAGTTGTATTTAGAACCCCAGTGAGCAAGCCGAAGGCGACTATGGCAAGGAACACAAAACTCCATAAGATGTTGGTTAATGGAGAAAAATAACCTTTGGAGAAACCAGGCTCACTGTGGGGGCCAGTTCCCCTCCGGCTAAACAGCATGAATATAATGCCAGTATTAGTGTGTGTAGTGCAAGTCATGGTTAAAATGAGTAACCAGCAGAAATGTAAGTGCAGCGTAGTTCTAGCAGGAAGACTCGCAGCTGTACATCATCGCACCATTAGCTAGGTAACTCCTAGCCAATCATGCGTCAGCCATTGCTTTATAAGTCTGCTTACAATCTATCACATTGCTGTTTCAGCGTGCCAACACGGCAACCTCCACCACCCCACCGCCACCAGTTGAATCCTGTCCTGCACAGGGGTAGGCTTCTCGCCCCTACCACCTATCTACGGCCAGATCTGACGGTTCCGAGTACAACTTCCTCGGACCGCCATATGGGGCCGAAGCCAAAGAGAGACATTACATTCCTGCTTCATATTCATCAAATAAATGTCATCTTAAACTTTACTCAAGTCTGCGAGTCTTCCTGATAGAACTGCAGATGTTTACATGTATTGTATGTGCGCTGCTGTGATCTGTAGTGTGTTACACATACCCGGGACACACATGAGGATAATGATACGGTGTTATAGCGGTCTCAGAGCGGTTCTGTTCTCGATGCACAATAATTAATTCCATCTCGTGCTCTGAGTTGTCACTTTCATCTCTGCTGGCAACACACAGAAACAACAACACAGACTTTCTTTCAAAATAAGGCTTGTTAAAATAATTAGGCTTCTGTCAAAATAAAGGCTTGAGACTGTATACCAATGTTGCATGCTAAATTATTGTGGAAATATGTTACTACTGCACTGTATGTTACTATTGTATATTGGAATATAATAATAATATTAATTATTATTATATATTTTATTAAATAATATTTATTAATAATAATTTAAATATTGGATCTTAAGATGACTCAAGCCTGAACACTCTACAGAGTAACTCATTCTAATGGCGGTAAAGCATGGGCAAAACATGGCTTAATTTTGGTCAAAAGGAATCATTTACTAGTCAACATGAGAGCTGCCATTTAACCTAATTTTGTTTTTTTGTTCATTTAAGAATTATCTAAGCAGTGGCAACAGTATTTTTTTGTGCAGCCCTGTTATTATTATTATTATTATATAAGTGCGTAGGCACCTATTGTAATCGTTAGTGTTCTTTTTCTTCTTCTTCTTCCGCCATTGAGTCTATAGCAGCCCATAGAACTGTATGCAGGAAAGTTGTGAAATTTGGCACACAGATAGAGGACAGTCTGAACATTAACTGGAGCAAATTTGGAGTCTCTAACTCAAACCCTCTAGCGCCACCAACTGCCCAAATTTCACATGTTTATGCTAATAAACTTTGAACCGTAAGTGCCAGAATCAAAATAATATTTTCCTCTGATATCTTGGCTTGATCGGATCGAATGCACCCAATGTTGTCATTCTCTGTCATGAAAATGTTCCTGCCATTTTGAATTTTTCAAAAAAACTACTTTTTCGAACTCCTCCTAGATCGTTCGCCCAATTTGCACGAAAATTAAATCAGCTCATCTTCAGACCAGGCAGGAATTCAAGTTGATTAGTCAAACGGTTCTCGAATAACGCATGAACAAATTCGATGTAGAGCATGCCAAATTGGACGTGAGGCTATATCTCTGCAATGCTTTAGCATGTTCACACCAAACTTGGTGTGTGTTATGACAACCATGACCTGAGGGTACCTGCACAGTTTTGGCACAGCGCTAACTAGTGGTCACAAGATATGAATACCAAATCTGGTCTTGTTAGATTCTGTGCGAGATGCCAAGTCAAATGATACCAAATGTTCTTATGTCGGCCATTTTGGGCATCGCCCATTTTGAATTTTGTTGTAAAATGCTTTATTTTTCAAACACGTTGACATATGATTACCAAACTCGCTATGTGTCATTGGCACAATGCCCTGAAGGTACTCAAAAAGTTTTGGGACAGCAACACTTTCTGGTCAAAAGTTATACCAAATTTTCATAAAATGCTAATAACTTTTGATTACTTTGTGCTATTGTCATGAGATTAGTCTTGGGTCATGCCAAGAATGTGGATACCAATCATGCCATGATCGATCGAACTTCCTGTCCACCATTTTGAAATCCTTTAAAAACCTACTTTTTCAAACTCCTCCTAGAGATTTTGTCAGATTTTAACCAAAATTGAATCAGACCACCTTCAGAAAAATGTATGGATTTTGTGTTGATAGACCGAACCGTTTTTGTTTAACACAACAATGAATTTGATGGCACGGTGCCAGAATAGTTTTCAGACTCTATCTCGGCAACGCTTTGGCGTATTGACATGAAACTTTATATGTGTCATTATGACCACACCTTGACCACACATATCAAATTGGTGACAGTGCCACCTGTTGTTCAAAAGTAATAAGCTTTTATGTCCCATTGCAATTGATAATATTCATGGTTTTTCAATACTTTTGCCTAAAATAATGACCAGATTGCTTTAATTACTTATTTTTTGTCATTGTTGTGGCTAATAATGGTTGATGTGCTTGGCCCCTTAATTGCTGCTTGCAGCTATATTTATTATTATTATTATTATTATTTAAATTACAGAATATTTGTGATTAATAATCGTGATTCTTGCTCATTTTCACCATTATCGTGCAACCCTTTTAAAATATCCTTAATCAGATTGAATTTATTTTTTATGGATTGCATGATTACCTATTGATTGTATTATCTTTCAGTCAATGGCAGTACATTTTTTCAGAATGTACTGATTGTGCCCCTAAATTTTAGAATAGTATACTATAATTATATAAATATATATAAGTATAGTATAGGTGCTGTGACTGTCAGTGTTCAGTGCTGTGATTTTCAGTGTTCAGTAGTACAGGCTACATGAATACTGGATTACGCAAACAACAAAAATGAACTACTTGAAATTAGGCCACTGCTTTTTGCTTTATCAGCCGATATTCATGTCCTATGACTCGATCGGTGATTGGTAATTTGGCCCATCGCATAAACCGATCGCTCATGTCGCAAAAGACCTGCGGCTCTTTTAAGACTTCAGCAGCACTGTCATGGCAGTGTGGGGAATACTGCCAAAGTGTTGTATGACAAAATTATAGTTTGCGTACTGTTAATGTGGCGTTTTACAAGCAACAAAGCAAAGCTATCCAACTAAATGAAATGGCAGGGAAGGAATTTCTAAATACAATTATTATTTATACAATATTAAGATACCATAATATAATGTATTCAGTATAATACAAAAATAAAATAGAAATAAAATAAGGTACAATAAGAATTGTATGAAATAATGGCAATGAATCAATAATAATAAATGTCACGTTAAGTTTAATTGCAGCTATGGGTTATCAGTTTGTCTTCAGTTTGACACTAAACTTCATTTTTTATAGGGCTATCTATCTATGGAGAATATTTTGTTAGCCTGTACTTGTTTTAAAGTCTTATTTTTAAAAAAAAAGTTTTTTTAATAAGCCTTTTAAACTTTTTTAACTTTTTTTTTTGTCAGCAAAAACTAGGAAAATGTATATTACTGGGAAGAGGAAAATTCAATTAATAGTGACAAAGTGCAGAAAGCCTATAGCCAGTTATGACAGAGATCCTGATAAAAGGTGAAATGATCAGTATCGGGATCAGTATCAGCCGATGACAAGAAGATCGGTGATTGGTATCAGCTGTAAAAATCCTGATCGGAGCATCCCTAACTATTACATTGTATAAAATGCTTTACATTTTAAAATTTACAAAATACATTTTAAAATGTTCTGAATGTGCCCATGTATTTTAAAAGAGCTCTCCGAGCCAGAACATAAAATATGCTGTTTCAGGTAAGTTTACTCACCGTTTTAAACACCTTTTGCTTTCACTTGTTAATTAATGGTCCTGCTTACATATACATTTTTAAAACTGAAAAAAATTCCATGTAGTCTCTAAATTAATATGAGGTCATAAGACTCCAAGCATACTAGGTATTAAAGAAGAATGTGCAAAATGCTGTTTAAAATAGTTCTTAATGGAGTATAGCTTGTCACACCATAGCTCATGAACTTCACAAAAGCATTTCATGTCACCTAACCATATTGAAAAGGTTTTTCTACAAACTGAAAATGTTACAGCTTGGACCAACACTCTCTTTCCTTGACTGGCAGTGGAAATAATTCTTGTATTTAACATTACAGGGAGTTTTTCATCTCTGCCTCACTTTGAGCAAAAGCTGCATATTGAATACTCAAAACCTTGAGTTGAGAATGTTGTTAAATTGACCCCTGTGAATCTATGTTAGAGATGTTTGAGGTTCAGCTCTTTTCAAGGCTTGTTGTTTGGTTTCTGAGTGCAGGGGGGCTGTTTGTGTGAACTGACAGGCCCTTGGGGAAGGCTTTTTGTTTTGAATGTTGGTAGAAAGAGTGCTCACTGCCTGAGAATAAGAATCAGATCACCAGGACTGAGTTACAAATCAAGACTCTGTTGAGGGCACACAGGGCTCCTATATTTGGTACTGAGGGAGAACTGTAAATTTTCTTGTGAACTCCCCCCTCCCATAACCAGCCACATGCACATTTATAAGGTCTCACATACAGTACAGTACATACTGAAGGAATCTTCAATCATCTTTCTCTCCCTTTTCTGTTCATAAACATTTTCATGCACACTTTCACTGAAAAGTCAATTAAAATCACATAAGCTAGTGCTGTGGCTGCAGTTGGCAAGTGTAATAGGTTACTTCACCAAAAAATAAAAAAATCTGCCATTATTATTCACCCTCATGTTATTTGAAACCCGTAGGACTGTCTTTGTTCTGTGTAATAAAAATTTAGATGTTAGGCAGTATGTTTGAAGAAAAGATGGATAAAGTTAATGGTGACTGAGGCTAACATTCTGCCAAACGTCTCCTTTTGTGTTCCAAGGAAGAAAGGATGTCATACTGTAAATGATAACAGAATTGTAATTTTGAGGTGAAGTATCCCTTTAAGAATGCCTTGCACATGCATTATTATTGCATGTATTTAATCTTTAAATTAAGAGAAAACGATATGAAACGACATAATTAAATTGTTACGCCTCTACATTTTTGGATGACATTGCATGGATTCAACAGATTGCCTTGATAGACAAATAGCTCCCAAAGAAACAAAGAAACAAATTCCAACGTTGTGATTATTTGCTGAAAGCGCATATTTTGGTTTGGCCTCCAAATCCTTTGCCAATCTTTCAAAGTCTGTTATTAGACAATCCAAGTGTACCATATGCGAATAGTTCCAACCCAAAAATCCTTCTGAATGTCAAACCAATAAATGGAGAATTTTAAAGTCATAATCAAAACCAAGGTGCTGTAAACATTATCAATAGTAATTGTTGACCCGCATACTAGTTAGTTGTACCACACTTAGTAGTTACTACCTGTTAAACGTGGGAAAAGGTATGTAATTTTTAGCACAATAACATTACTAATCTAAAAAAAAAAAAATAGTTTTTCATCAAATTGAAGCTTAAATGGATAGTTCACCCAAAAATGAAAATTCTGTCATCATTTACTCACCCTCATGTTGCTCTAAACCCAGATGACTTCCTTTCATCTGGAGAACATGAAAGGTGATGTTAGGCAGAGTGATAGTCTCAGTCACCATTCACTTTGATTGCAATGAAAGTGAATGGTGACTAATACTAACATTAAGTTAAAAATCTCATTTTGACAGAATCTTTATTTTTGGTGAACTATCTTTTTAAGTACCCTGAGCAACATTCATGTAATGCCATATTTTGTTACGGCAAAATAAATATTCCTGTTTTGTTATGGCAATATCAATATTCCTTTGGTTGCCCCTGTGTGTTGATATTTATCTCTTTCTCTTTGTAAGGATCTGCAGTTTCACAAATAAATTCACAATTCACAGCATGATTAAATCGGGATGAATGCACAGCGAGGAAAAATAACTTTAGGTTACTCATGTAACACCGGTTCTCTGATAACAGGAGCTAGATATCTCACTATGGGAAAAGGCCAGGGGAGTGACCGGTTCTGGAAGCACCAAAAACACCACGTCTGTCCCTTGACAGAACAATCACAGCAGTGATTAGGGAATCCCACCTCCTTATAGTCACTATCATTGGTCCCTTCTTCATTCATTCTCAGCATGGTAAAAAGAGAACCTAAAGTTCGGTATCTCACTATGGGATATAGACAACTGCCATATTGCAGATATGCTGTCCGTAGCAGACCTGTCAGCCGACTCGTAGTGTCCAATACCAGAAACCCAATCAAATTCTCAAAGAATGGATGGGGGAAAAAATGACACACTTGTGCTTTCTCTGTGTTGTTTTATTTGTTTGTTTGTTTGTTATTTTTATACATTGGCAGTTTGACCACCCACACAAAGGACTGAATGAGCCAATGATGGTTCTTTGACATCCAGTATATAAAACCAGACAAATGTGTGAGGTGATGCCCAACTCGCCACCACACAAATGTCCTGGACTGAAACACCCCTGAACAGCGGCCACAAGGTAGCCATGCCTCTGATAGAATGAGCTCTCAAGCTTTACAACCCCATGCTAATATAACTTAATATAATAGCCTCCACTACCCAATAAGACAGTCGCTGTCATGAAATGGGTCTGCCGTTCGAGAATCAGACCACAAAACAAAAAGATGATAAATTCTCCTTAATGCTTCCGTTCTTTCCACGTACAACCGTAGAGGAAGAACTGGACACAAACAGTGAAGCCGCTCGTCTTCCGTCGAGGAAAAAGGCATCCATTTACATCAGTCCCAGTAGGTGTAGACCTAGAAATATTATTTCCCGTGAGGGCACCAGACAGCTCTTTGTCTCGTTATTTTGAAGCCAAAGCTCTCCAAATGAGACACCAGCACTCTCGTATCTATCTCTGCTTGCTGCTGTGACGGAGCACAGATGAGTAGATCGTCCAGATAAGATGACACTCTGAGACCTGTTAATCTCAGTGGCATTAGTGCTGCTTCCACACATTTGCCAAAGACTCTTGGTGCTAATGAAAGCCTGAGGGACCTTTAAAATTCGTAGGCTATCCCCCGATAGGCAAACCTCAGGATCCTTCAGATCGACTGACGTCACCAGTCTCTGGGACGAATAAACTGAGAGACATTAAGCATTAAACGTTAGCATTTTAAACTTGTATTTTCAGAGGTGTTTTCAAGGTTCCGCAAATCCAGAATGGGACGAAGACCTCGACCCCCCACCACCCGTATTGCTCTCTTGCTCAGCAAAGAGGCTATTTCTTCCTCCAAAATATGAGCTGACTCCCCCTCTGCTGCTGACATTTATACCCTGATGAAAAGAGGTGGTTTTACAGCTAATTGCAGCCGTTAACCATGTTCTATCATAGATAGTACTGCCGAGTTAGCTGAGATTTTTAAGCTTCAACTTCTGCCTCTAACACGAAAGGAGCCTCAGTCAACCACAAGGAATGCATGGAACAGTTCAACAACACATTTTTTTATGATTGGTGTTTATATAGAATTTTCATCAGATTTACATGCTGTTTGTTAGTGAGGTTGATAACCTTAAAAAAATACAATATAATATTATTTTATGATTTGTTTGAATGTGAAAGAAAAATACAAACTATATGAACAAAGCTACTTTTACATACATTTGTCTAACTTTTACCTGTGGTCTTTTTAATGTTTCTTGTCTAAACAACATCACAATATTTCACATTTCCATTTTAAGTAAGCACTCAACTGTTTCAGCAAAAAGACACGTCTCATCCCTGGAGTTAACTTCTATTTCCAACACGGCGCCACTCGTTTTTTTGCTCGTCCTCGAGACTTTTCTCAACTGAACTGGCCACAGACACTGAGAAGTTCTGTTCTGTGCATATATTTACTGATCAGCACCATTAATCCATCATGCTTTCACATCTACCACACTCTCTGCTCTTGCTGTTTTGGCTGCTTGAATTTAACACACAGAAATAGAATTTAACTATTTCTCATGGGAAGTCAGCAAAGGCTCGCTGAAATGTCCCTAAAAGTAGCTAAATCTCGTGATGACGTCATTTATTACGTAAGATGTCAAATTTACATATGTAAATGAATTGCTGTAAAGAGCTATGGCACTTCTTTAAAGGTGTTGAACCATATGTTTTTTTTTTTTTACTACTAATCATTTAGCTATCACTAATTGAACATGTCAAACATTCAGAAAGTGGGAGATTTCTATTTATTTATTTTTATTTATTTTGTTTTGTAATTAAACTGCATTATTGAACAATGACAAACTCCAAAATTATTTTAGCAATAGGAACCAGGGTAGGCAGCGGTGTAGTGTTGGGGATGTTTTTTTTTTTTACTTATTTTTTAATCCATTTTAAACATGGATCTATATGCCTTATAATGCTTCACATGGAGCTGTTTTGGAGATAATATGTAATATATATATATATATATATATATATATATATATATATACACACACACACACACACACACACACTATATACACTGGCGGCCAAAAGTTTGGAATAATGTACAGATTTTGCTCTTATGGAAAGAAATTGTTATTTTTATTCACCAAAGTGGCATTCAACTGATCACAATGTATAGTCAGGACATTAATAACATGAAAAATGACTATTACAACTAAACTACTTCAAAGAGTTCTCATCAAAAAATCCTCCACGTGCAGCAATGACAGCCTTGCAGATCGTTGGCATTCTAGCTGTCAGTTTGTCCAGATACTCAGGTGACATTTCACCCCACACTTCCTGTAGCACTTGCCATAGATGTGGCTGTCTTGTCGTGCACTTCACATGCACCTTACAGTCTAGCTGATCCCACAAAAGCTCAATGGGATTAAGATCCATAACACACTTTTCCAATTATCTGTTCTCCAATGTCTGTGTTTCTTTGCCCACTCTAACCTTTTCTTTTTGTTTTTCTGTTTCAAAAGTGGCTTTTTCTTTGCAATTCTTCTCATAAGTCCTGCACCCCTGAGTCTTCTCTTTACTGTTGTACATGAAACTGGTGTTGAGCAGGTAGAATTCAATGAAGCTGTCAGCTTAGGACATTTCCGTCTATTTCTCAAACTAGAGACTATACCTCTTGTTTAGTTGTACATCTGGCCTTCCACATCTCTTTCTGTCCTTGTTAGAGCCAGTTGTCCTTTGTCTTTGAAGACTGTAGTGTACACCTTTGTATGAAATCTTCAGTTTTTTGGCAGTTTCAAGCACTGTATAGCCTTCATTCCTCAAAACAATGATTGACTGATGAGTTTCTAGAGAAAGCTGTTTCTTTTTTGCCATTTTTGACCTAATATTGATGCCAGTCTATTGCATACTGTGACAACTCAAAAACAAACACAAAGACAATGTTAAGCTTCATTTAATGAACCAAACAGCTTTCAACTGTGTTTGATATAATGGCAAGTGATTTTCTAGTACCAAATTAGCAATTTAGCATGATTACTCGAGGATAAGGTGTTTGAGTGATGGCTGCTGGAAATGAGGCCTGTCTAAATTTGATCAAAAATTACTATTTTCAAATAGTGATGGTGCAGATTTTTACATCAGTAATGTCCTGACTATACTTTGTGATCAGCTGAATGCCACTTTGGTGCAGTAAAGTACCAATTTCCTTCCGAAACAGCAAAATCTGTGCATTAGTCCAAACATTTATACACCGCCAGTGTGTGTGTATATATATATATAAATACTGTATATTTTTTTTTCGTCGTCTTTTTTTTCTGTTGTGTGATGCTGATCCACCAGTGTTTATTACTTGTGCCAGTGTTACTGTGTCACAATGACTTTTTGACAGTGACACCTCATCTGTTCATATCACTTATCTCTACACTTCATTATAGATCAGGGGTTTCTATCCATTCCATTCTCTCTCTCTCTCTCCCTGCTAGATAATTTCTCAATGCTCTTCTATCGCTGTTGGCTGACTTTTCTTTTCTAAACGGAGAGCATGCATGTGAATTGAGGTTGATATTTTCACAACAAATACCAACAACACAAAAGCTCGTCAGTCATTCGATTTATAGAACATCTGTATGCACATAAATCCAACTTCTGATGGCATGCAGGTCAGTCATATTACTTGAAACACCGGGGGGCGCTGGAACACTGAGAAAAATGAGACATCATTCACGATAGAGGTCAGTGGCGGACTGGCCATTGGGAGAACCGGGGGGACAGCCACGAAATGGAGCCGCATGGGCCACCGCGTTATGCAGAATGCGCCACAAAACAGCGCTGCGATATGCAGAAAAGAACAGCAACCCCTGTTCTTTTGGGCCAGTTTCTATGTAAAATCCTGAGCCAAATTTTCTTCCCAGAATGCCCCTGATAGAGATGATGTTTTTTGTGTTCCAGATGATGAAGAATATCGCTAAAGCAGACTATAAAAGTTGCAAAAATTGTTGCTAGAGTGCTCTTTTACTCGCAAAGGGGGTCAAAAAGTCGCTAAATCTAGCTTGGCAACACTGCTTCCGCTTTTTTACGCTCTTTGGCTTTTCCGCCACTTCTCTGTTGCGTCTTTGCATTATTGAAATTCCACATGAGAAGTGGAAGCCATTTGAATTCAGCACTGAATTCTACATCGCCACCCTTGAATTTATTATAGAAACACTAACTGTACTTTTGTATGGACCTACAGAGCTGAGATATTCTTCTAAAAATCTTTGTTTGTGTTCTGCAGAAGAAAGTCATACACATCTGGGATGACATGAGGGTCAGTAAAAGATGAGATAATTTTTATTTGTGGGTGAAGTATTTCTTTAACTTGCACTCTCACCCAAAGACGAGCATATTTCATGCATTATAAACCACCATTATAAATATATTTTATGCATTATGGCCACATTTTACAGGGCTTGCACATTTTGCATGTATTAATGTAAAAACATCTGTCATGGAAACCTTACAAGTATATCTGATCTATAATTTGTAACATGAGTCATGTCAATGACAAGCATACAGGCATTACCAGGATTTATTTAATGCATGTAACCAGCCACTTTAGGTCGCCATGCATTTTTAAACCAAGATACGTAAGCTTTTATGTCTGCTTTGACATCAAATTGTATTGTGCGTGTGCTGGTCATCATTCAGAAGTTACACATCTGTTTGGAGCCTCTGGAATCTAAAAGTTACTTCTCCTCTCAGTTGCATGATATCACATTGAAATCATGTTCACCTTCTTCAGTTAGACTCCTTCCAAGCCATTTCTGATGCTTAGCTGACGCTATACAATGGCTTTGTTCACACTGCACATAAATCTGATTTGTTTTTCAAATCCGATTTTTTGGGACTGACTATTCATACTGTCATTTTGCAAATAATAAAACCTGTTTGTTTTGAGAGTGTAGTCAGTATCCAGTATATACAGAATGCATTAGCACAATACCAAGAGACGATAGCTTAAGTGTGTCAATGTGTCATTGTTTAAAGAGAAGATGGAAAATTTACGTTTTGCCTTGTACTGTCCATTATGACACTTCAGAAAAAAGCGTTAGAGGTATTACTGTAATTTTTTACACATGAATATGTTGTGTCTGAAACCACTTACTCATTTGCTCATTTCTTATTCAGTGCAAAGTAAGTGCTACATGTGTCCTGAATTGAGACAGATGCAGACACTTCTGTGCTTTCTGAATGTCATGTTGCATCCTGACTGACGAAAAAACCACTTGAAATATGATCTGACTAGGGCTGTCAATTGGGCAGAGAAACTAAATTCGAATTTTTACCTTAAAAGTTTTCTAAATTCGAATTAAATTCGAATTTTAAAGTAAGCTCATTTTTTTTAAATTGACGTTATTTCCACAATAGGGTGCATTGAATACATATAACCATAAAGCAACGTGTTATATTATTGCAAAGAACATTTCTGGCTGTTAAAAAACATTCCATTTTAAACTAAAGTGCATAAAATAAAAAAGTTTTAGTTGGTTCATATTCTCAAATTTTAAAACGAGGGGGGAAATGCTTCAAAAGGCAGTTCTGTGTTAACATGGTGTTATACTTGCACTGGTGCCACAGTATTTACTACCACAGACTCAAACTTCATAACAGCGATATACCACAGTGTTTTTCATTAATTACAGCTGTATGTAGGGTAGAATTATTCCCAGATAGCAGTGGTATTCGGCTGAACTTGGTGGTAAAGCGTCTCATGATCCCTGGTCAGGGGTTGTTCAAACAGACGAAACACAACAGAACGCGAGGATCTCGAGACACACATTTCCAACTTGAACACCTTTACAGACAAACCCATTGCTTAATCTGATAAATGTTGATAAGAGAGCAAGACGCAAAGGCCAAAGACCTCCACCTGCTGTATGGGGCTGTTCACACCGAATGCTTTTGCAACCATCCAGTTTCCCATTTGTTTTTCTATGTAAACGCGCTAGACGAACGTCTTTGTTTCACTTTGTTTTTGTTTATTCAGCGTCTTGTGCAGGAGCACTGTTTTTTAGATGCTGTGTCAAGTTAAAAAGGATTTTAAAACGTGTCTCGAGACACCTGGTTTCTGTTAAACTGTGGCTGTGTCTCGTTTCAAAGGCTGCGTGCTAGGTAGGACGCGTCCTTTGAAGGCTGAAGTATACTGAGCGTCCTCCTTTAAACAAGCTTAATTTTAACGAGACGGCCTTCGTAGGGCAAACGGAAACGGAATGTAACATGGTTGCTATGACAGCACGCCACTCTTTAACAAGCAGGAGCGTTTTGAGTGACAAGGGAACAAAGTCCCTCTGGAAGGGAATGTACGAGGTACATTTTAGGAGAGTTATGATGTAAAGAGAAAAGAAAATAGATTTACAGGTGTACTTTTAGTCTAATACTTTATTTTAATTATATATTAATATAATTATACATATTATATACTCTGCACCCATCTACTGAGGTACTTCAACTTGGGAATTAACATTCCTTGCGTTTGAACATCATATTTACGGGCAAATTGGTGTAATTTAAAAAAAGTCAGTTGAAGCAAAGAATTGTGGGTTGTGAGTGCCCCCGAAGGATACACCTCATGCATCCTCCGAATTCCCATGAAAGAAGGTCGCATTCGAAGGCTGCATTCGAAGTGTCCTACTCACTTTTCTGAAACGAGACAGCCTCAATGATGTATGCGGCCGACAAAAGCGACCTCCGGAGGACGCAGCCTTAGAAATGAGACAGCTATTTTGTTGCACTTCATCTAGCCTTTTTTAGCGCAAGAATGCGATCGGTCTTTTATCCAAAATTTTAATGCGCAGTTTTAGCATTCGAATGTGCGTATTTTTCTTAAATTCGACGAATATTCAAATTTTAATTTGACAGCCTAAATTCAGACAATGAGACAAGAGGCTTTTTTTAGTGACAAATTGCTTCCTTTTAGCACACTCTTCCTCATAAAAAGATTTTATAAATCACAAATGTTTTTTTGTACAAGTCTCCATCCTCTCTACCTGTCTCTCCACTTCCTTTAAAGTCAGCCGGGGCGCCACATCCTATTATTTGCCTTGGAACAAAGGCCAGACTAGATGTGTCAAAGATATAATATTTTACCATGCTGCTTAACTCGAAAAACGTTCTCGTTTTTGTCCTAAGGAAAAAGATCATGTTGTGATCAGATGATTCACAGCTGTCCCTGCAGATTAAGGAGAAAGTTCACCCAAAAATGATAATTCTGTCATTATTCACCCATTCAAAACCCATATACTGTTACTTTCTCCTGTTGAACATAAAACTTAGATTTTTTTAAATCTTTACTCAGCTCTTGCCAGCTCTTTCATAGTGACCAGGGGCTGTTAACCTTATATGGACAAAAAACAAAACAAACAAAAAAACTTCATAAAAGTTATCCATATTTTGTGCACTCTATTCCATACGTCTTCTAAAGCCAAACGGTAACTTTTTGTGAGGATCCGACCAAAACGGAGTCATAGTTGACTGAAAATCTTTAACTCCGCCTTCTAGGTTGCATCTAACCTGTGTCCGCACCCAGATTCAAAAAGGCTTCAGAAGACTTGGAATATAGCATTCAAGTCATATAATTTTATAGTGTTTATTTTGTCCATTTTGGAGCTTGACAAACATGGTTACTTTGAACTGTCATTATAGGCCAAGAGCTATGTAAAAAAAAAAAAACTCTACTTTGTGCTCCATGGAAAAATTAACCGCATACATGCCTGGAATGAGTAAATAAATAATGACAGAATTTTTTATTTCTGGGAGAACTATTACTTTAATAAAAAGCTGATGACAGGAGTTCTACATAAGTGACTGAAGTCAAAGCTCTGCCTTTGATTATGCTACACTGTGCAGTGGAATACTAAGCTGACTCTAGTCATCTATCTCTTATCACCCCTATAGCTTCAAAGCTTAAAGGAATTCTCACCTGAAAACACAGCTAATTTAGAAAATGCCAAGTACATCTCCCACTATGAAAGACTAGATAGAGGAATAGCTTTTAAAGTGTTTGGATGGTGTAACACTTTTAGAATGTTATTTCTCGATGAAACTATTTAATAGATGTCTTATATGGAAAATTCTTTCTTCTTCTCAGAACTTGTGAGGGACAGAATATCAAATACCGCACATGTAGCAATGTGGTAAGTGAGCAAACTTGCATGCTTTATGTGATATTTTTGATTTATTAACTTTTACAAAAAGTATTCTGTGTGGGTACAGATAGTATCAGATAGTATTACCATGGAACTTTGATACATACTATAGTACTGAATGATCACCATATTCATTTACCATTGTATTTACATGGTACTCCATCGTACTACAATGAGTACTCTGGTACTATCATGGTAAAAGTCCAAAACAACATGTTAGTACCATGGTAAGTTTTGGAATTTATTGGTTCTGTCATTTTTTTTTACCCATCCTAATGTTGTTCCAAACCTGTATGCTAATATTTTTTTCTGTGAAACACAAAAGAAGATTTCAAGCTCCAGAAAGGAACCTTAAAACAATATAAAAGTATTTCATTTGATTCATACACTGTAATCTGAGTTTATGATTTGGTCAATTGTCCAATTGACAATCACAATAGCTTCATATGAGAAACAGATCTAAATTTAAGTCATAAGTTACTGATAAACTTCCCCTTTGCTGCAGCTTTCAAATTTTCATTTTTTATCCCATATATTCAAATTGGTGCATCACATTATCTTACAACATATGTGGAGTCCAATGGCATTTAGATATCAATGATGTTGCAACGCATCAAGGCGCCATTTTTGGATCTGAACGCAAATGCAATTAGGATTTCAGAGTTTCAGTGGGAAGATTATCAGGGAATAATGACTTAAATTTTAGTCTGTTCCCACACAAACCTATATTATGGCTTTAGAAGACTTGGAAAATAATGCATTAGTCATATGGACTACTTTAAAGGAATGTTTAGGGTTCAATACAAGTTAAGCTCAATCGACAACATTTGTGGCATAATGCTGATTACCAAAAAAATTTATTTAGACTCTTTCCTCCTTTTATTAAAAAAAATAAATAAATACATCAAAAATCTGTGTTCCAGTGAGGCACTTACAATGGAAGTGAATGGTGACAAGGAAAGTGTATGTGGCCAGTTTTTGGAGGGTTTAAACAGAGAAATGTGAAGCTTGTAATTTTATATGAATTTTTCACACTAAAATCATGTTTACACACATATTGTTTATGTCTTGTGGCTATACTTTTGAAAAGTGAGTATTTTAACATTAAGAAATTGGCCCCCATTCACTTCCATTGTAAGTGCCTCACTGTAACCTTGATTTTTGCTTTTTATAAAGAAAAGGAGGGATGAGTCGAAAATAATTTTTGTGGTAATCAACATTATGCCACAAATGATGTCGATTGAGCTTAACTTATATTGAATCCGGAACATTCCTTTTAATAGTGGTGTTTTTGTTATTTTTTGGAGATTGGCAGCTGTGGTCACTATGAACTGTCAATGTATAAAGATTTGGAACAACATGAGGGGAGTAAATAATGACAGAATTTATTCCTTTAATGTTCCATAATTCTTCTGCCCATACTTTGACTGTCCCAACCTCACATTGAGCTTTGTGTTATTCATCTTCAGGACTGTCCACCAGATTCTGAAGACTTTCGTGCTCAGCAGTGCTCGGCTCATGCTGATGTGCGCTATCAGGGTCACTACCACGAGTGGCTTCCTGTGGATAATGACCCTGAAAATCCCTGCGCCCTCAAGTGCCGAGCTAAAGCCACTGGACAGGTTGTGGAGCTGGCACCTAAAGTGCTGGATGGGACACGATGCTACACAGAGTCTCTCGACATGTGCATAAACGGAGCCTGTCAGGTCAGTTCTCTTTTGAGCTTAATTTACTGTAATGAACTGACCAATAGTGAGCCAGTCTAGTTTTAATCAATAATAATAAACAAATTAATAAAGCGGTAATTCACTACTGTATTATTTTTATTTGATAAAGATTTACCCATTTTGTGAATGATGACACAATTACAATTGTATGTACAGTGGCCTCAAAATTGTTTGGACACTTATATCACACTTCAAAATGTCTGACTTTCATTACATTAGATAGCAAAATATCAAACCAAGTTGCATCTGCAAGCAAATGACCCTAGACCTCCTAGACCTATGAACTTAATTTTTTCTTAACCATTTTTACAAGTACTTTTAACCAACTGGTCCCAAGGTCACACAGAGGTGCCCAAGAGTAGTAACCACAGGTGTAGTCCATCACATTAACTATGGACAAGTTCTTCTAATGTTTGACAACTAGAAGGTATCCAAATACTTTTTGTCCTTATTTTGACCAGTATATAGATTTGTTTATAATTTGAAGCCTAACATTCGTAAAAGTCTGCTTGTGCTATCTTTTCTATAAGTGCAGCTTAAAGGGTTAGTTCACCCAAAAATGAAAATTCTCTCATGATTTACTCACCCTCTTGGCATCCCAGATGTGTGACTTACTTTTTTCTGCAGAACACAAATTAAGAATTTTAGAAGAATATCTCAGTTCTGTTGGTCCATTCCTTGCAAGTGAATCGGTGCCAAAATTTTGAAGCTCCAAAATTCACATAAAGGGAGCATAAAATAAATCCATATGACTCCAGTGTTTTAATCTATATCTTCAGAAGTGATATGATAGGTGCGGGTGAGAAACAGATACATTAAGTCATTTTTATAATAAATTCTCTGCCCAGTAGGGGGTGATATGTACGAAGAATGTGAATCACCAAAAACAGAAGAAGAAGAATGGGAAAGTGAAAGTGGAGATTGACTGAGCAGGGAGGAGAAGTTATAGTAAAAAAAAAAACGTAAATATGGATCTATTTCTCACCCACACCTACCATATCGTTTCTGAAGTGTCGTCTGGATTACATTTATGTTGCCCTTATGTGGATTTTGGAGCTTCAAAATGTTGGCACCCACTCACTAACATTGTATAGACCTACAAAGCTGAGAAATTCTTCTAAAAATCTTCATTTGTGTTCAGCAGATGAAAGAAAGTCATGCACATCTTGGTTGGCATGATGGTGGTTAAATGATGAGAGCATTTTAATTTTGGGGTTAAAAAAAAAAATGAGGTCTTGCACTATTACCTAAAGTTCTGTCATGATGTGAAAAATCTGTGACTGCTAGAAATCAGTCAGTGAATGATGGACACCAGGCTTTAGTTAAAGGAATAATAAACGTCTGACAGAAACTTTCCAGTCACAAAAATGACTTTCTTTGTTTCTTTCATACTACTTAGCTGGTTGTGTGAGTTTTATAGTAAATATCTTTTAAATAAGTTAATAATCACTCTGGAGTAGGGTCACTCTGGACCCCACTCACCCTGCCCTCTACCTTTTTGAACTGTTGCCTTCTGGTCAACGCTACAGAGCTCTGAGCACCAGAACCGTCAGGCACAGGAACAGTTTATTCCCTCAGGCTATCCATCTCATGAACAGTTAAAACTGCCCCTTTGAGCAATAATTAATGTGCAATACACAGCTTAGTCTTTTTATATTATCCAACACATCCAACCTCTTCTGCCATTACATTCCCTTGCACTGTATATAACCGATTTGTATTTAGATTTGCACTACGTATGTGTATGTATGTATGTATGTAAGTGTGTGTCTGTGTGTGTGTGTGTGTGTATGAATGTATGAGTGTATATATGTGTGTGTGTGTATATATATATATGTATGTGTATATATATATATATATATATATACAGGTGCATCTCAATAAATTAGAATGTCATGGAAAAGTTCATTTATTTCAGTAATTCAACTCAAATTGTGAAACTCGTGTTTTAAATAAATTCAATGCACACAGACTGAAGTAGTTTAAGTCTTTGGTTCTTTTAATTGTGATGATTTTGGCTCACATTTAACAAAAACCCACCAATTCACTATCTCAAAAAATTAGAATACATCATAAGACCAATAAAAAAAACATTTTTAGTGAATTGTTGGCCTTCTGGAAAGTATGTTCATTTACTGTATATGTACTCAATACTTGGTAGGGGCTCCTTTTGCTTTAATTACTGCCTCAATTTGGCGTGGCATGGAGGTGATCAGTTTGTGGCACTGCTGAGGTGGTATGGAAGCCCAGGTTTCTTTGACAGTGGCTTTCAGCTCATCTGCATTTTTTGGTCTCTTGTTTCTCATTTTCCTCTTGACAATACCCCATAGATTCTCTATGGGGTTCAGGTCTGGTGAGTTTGCTGGCCAGTCAAGCACACCAACACCATGGTCATTTAACCAACTTTTGGTGCTTTTGGCAGTGTGGGCAGGTGCCAAATCCTGCTGGAAATTGAAATCAGCATCTTTAAAAAGCTGGTCAGCAGAAGGAAGCATGAAATGCTCCAAAATTCCTTGGTGAACGGGTGCAGTGACTTTGGTTTTCAAAAAACACAATGGACCAACACCAGCAGATGACATTGCACCCCAAATCATCACAGACTGTGGAAACTTAACACTGGACTTCAAGCAACTTGGGCTATGAGCTTCTCCACCCTTCCTCCAGACTCTAGGACCTTGGTTTCCAAATGAAATACAAAACTTGCTCTCATCTGAAAAGAGGACTTTGGACCACTGGGCAACAGTCCAGTTCTTCTTCTCCTTAGCCCAGGTAAGACGACTCTGACGTTGTCTGTGGTTCAGGAGTGGCTTAACAAGAGGAATACGACAACTGTAGCCAAATTCCTTGACATGTCTGTGTCTTGATGCCTTGACCCCAGCCTCAGTCCATTCCTTGTGAAGTTCACCCAAATTCTTGAATCGATTTTGCTTGACAATCATAAGGCTGCGGTTCTCTCGGTTGGTTGTGCATCTTTTTCTTCCACACTTTTTCCTTCCACTCAACTTTCTGTTAACATGCTCGGATACAGCACTCTGTGAACAGCCAGCTTCTTTGGCAATGAATGTTTGTGGCTTACCCTCCTTGTGAAGGGTGTCAATGATTGTCTTCTGGACAACTGTCAGATCAGCAGTCTTCCCCATGATTGTGTAGCCTAGTGAACCAAACTGAGAGACCATTTTGAAGGCTCAGGAAACCTTTGCATGTGTTTTGAGTTGATTAGCTGATTGGCATGTCACCATATTCTAATTTTTTGAGATAGTGAATTGGTGGGTTTTTGTTAAATGTGAGCCAAAATCATCACAATTAAAAGAACCAAAGACTTAAACTACTTCAGTCTGTGTGCATTGAATTTATTTAATACACGAGTTTCACAATTTGAGTTGAATTACTGAAATAAATGAACTTTTCCACGACATTCTAATTTATTGAGATGCACCTGTATATATATATATATATGTGTGTGTGTGTGTGTGTGTGTGTGTGTGTATGTATGTGTGTATATATATATATATATATATATATATATGTATATGTGTGTGTGTGTGTGTGTGTGTGTGTGTGTGTATGTGTGTGTGTGTATATATGTGTATATATATATATATATATATATATATATATATATATATATATATATACACACACACAGTTGTGCTAAAAAGGTTGCATACCCTGGCAGAAATTGTGAAATTTTGGCATTGATTTTGAAAATATGACTGATCATGCAAAAAAACCTGTCTTTTATTTAAGGATAGTGATCATATGAAGCCATTTATTATCACGTAGTTGTTTGGCTCCTTTTTAGCTCCTTGAAACAACCACACTGTCTTTTTCCAGAGCAGCCTGTATTTCTCCTGAGGTTACCTGTGGGTTTTTCTTTGTATCCTGAACAATTCTTCTGGCGGTTGTGGCTGAAATCTTTCTTGGTCTACCTGACCTTGGCTTGGTATCAAGAGATCCCCGAATTTTCCACTTCTTAATAAGTGATTGAACAGTACTGACTGGCATTTTCAAGGCTTTGGGTATCTTTTTATATCCTTTTCCATCTTTATAAAGTTCCATTACCTTGTTACACAGGTCTTTTGACAGTTCTTTTCTGCTCCCCATGGCTCAGTATTTAGCCTGCTCAGTGCATCCACGTGAGAGCTAACAAACTCATTGACAATTTATACACAGACACTAATTACAATTTAAAAAGCCACAGGTGTGGGAAATTAACCTTTAATTGCCATTTAAACCTGTGTGTGTCACCTTGTGTGTCTGCAACAAGGCCAAACATTCAAGGGTATATAAACTTTTGATCAGGGCCATTTGGGTGATTTCTGTTATCATTATGGTTTAAAAAGGAGCCAAACAAATATGTGATAATAAATGGCTTCATATGATCACTATTCTTAAATAAAAGACATATGATCAGTCATATTTTCAAAATCAATGCCAAAATTTCACAATTTCTGACAGGGTATGCAAACTTTTGAGCACAACTGTACGTATATATGTATATATTGTCTATTGTGTATTCTATATATACTATTTTCTTTTCAATATTTATCTATTTTTTATTCAATTGTAATTATTAGTCTTGTTGCTGTTTTGTATTGTTGTGTACTGGAAGCTCCTGTCACCAAGACAAATTCCTTGTATGTGTAAGCATACTTGGAAATAAAGCTCATTCTGATTCTGATAATATTGTCTTGATTCAGAATGTCTTTTTCATTTCAGAAAACAGGAAAAAGAGGCCAAACGCATGTTAAAGGAATGTTCTGGGTTCAAAACAATTTAAGCTCTATTTACAGCATGCCACAGATGCTTTCTTATTGATTATTACCACATTGTCTTATTGATTGTTGTTTACAACAGACAGTCATTTTGACTCATCCATCAGTGTATAAATACAAAATCATGTTTACAGAGGTGCACTTACAATGGATATTGGGGCAATGCCTTATACCTTGGATAAACGATCCATGGCATGCAATTTAAATGCTTGAAGGAATAGTTCACCCAAAAAAATGAAAAATCTGTCATTATTTACTCACCCTCATATTGCTTCAAACCTCTATGACTTACATTTCTCTGTCAATAACATCAAACTTTTTTGGTCTTGCTTGTGTTCAGACCAAACATCACGATGTCAAACATGTGCTGTTGTCGCCACGTTTAATTTGGACACTGCAAACTGCATTTTAGAGTGAATAACAACTTTTGTTTCACACAATATGATTCAATGGCTTCTGAAGAAATGGAATATAGTGCACGAGTCATATCGACTATTGTTTTTGTCCTTTTTGGATCTTGATGGCACCAAGTGACCATTCACTTTCACTATTATTATATTTTCATTACACTAACATTTTTGTTTTTGCATTTAATGGAAGAAAGAAAGTCATACAGGTTTGGAGCAACATTAGCATGAGTAAATGATGAGAGAATTTTTGGTGAACTATCTCTTTAACTTGTATTGAACATAGAACAGTGCTTTAAACAGTTTTGTATGAGTGACCTCTCCTGTTGTTTTTTGGCAGATTGTTGGCTGTGACCATGAATTAGGGAGCACAGCTAAAGAGGACAATTGTGGAGTGTGCAAAGGAGATGGCTCCTCGTGTCGTCTTGTAAGGGGACACTACAAATCCCAACATGCCACTGGAAAGAGTAAGAGTTTTTTTTTTTTTTTTTTTCTCGGTTAAAGGGGTAGTTCACCCAAAAATGAAAATTCTCTCATCATTTACTCACCCTCATGCCTTCTCATATGTGTATGACTTTCTTTCTTCTGCAGAACATAAACAAAGATTTTTAGAAGAATATCTCAGCTATGTTGGTCCTTACAATGCA
This sequence comes from Myxocyprinus asiaticus, assembly GCF_019703515.2. Classification (NCBI taxonomy): domain Eukaryota; kingdom Metazoa; phylum Chordata; class Actinopteri; order Cypriniformes; family Catostomidae; genus Myxocyprinus; species Myxocyprinus asiaticus. The sequence goes on from NC_059344.1 coordinate 55,198,764, forward strand.
AGTGAATGGTGACTAGTACTCAGAAAGTCAGCATAAAAGTAATACATATGACTCCAGTGGTTACATCCATGTCTTCTGAAGTGATATGATAGGTGTGGGTGAGATACAGATAAATATTTAAGTCCTTTTTTACTGTAAATCTACACTTTCACTTCAACATTATGGTGAGAAAGTGACTTTCACATTCAGCCGCCTACTGGTTGGGGCTGGTCAAAGGTGGAGAATTTATAGTAAAAAAAGGAATTAAATATTGATCTGTATCTCACCCACACCTTTGATATTGCTTCAGAAGACATGGATTTAACAACTGGAGTCGTATGGATTACTTTTGTGCTGCCTTTATGTCCTTTTTGGAGCTTCAAAGTTCTGGCCAACATTCACTTGCATTGTATGGACCAACAGAGCTGAGATATTCTTCTAAAAATCTTTGTTTGTGTTCTGCAGAAGAAAGTAAGTGATACACATCTGGGATGGCATGAGGGTCAGTAAATGATAAGAGAATTTTCATTTTTGGGTGAACTATCCCTGTAATCTTTCATTGCACTTGATTTATACCAGTGTAAATTTTACAGTTTCTGTAAAAATTTTACAGTTATCAAGCTACCTAAAAATTCATTCATGCTCTTTAGGTCCAAAAATATTTGGTTTTTCTCACGCAGAGTCACAGTTGGTTTAACAAGCATATGTGATTGATCTTAGCCCTTACACACCTGTTTTATGCTTAATACAGACTCAAAGCTTACTGTCCACATCGAAAGAAATGAGTTTCAGTCCCTTCCTTAGCCTATAGTGAAACCCTGCTGTAATTGATAACTTTACCCTGACATTATGTTACTTATGGGCAGTGTCGAAGGATGTGTTTCCATTCTTCTATTGAATCTAATTGGAGTGCATTGCTTTTGACACTTTCATTTATAATACTTCATTGTCTGTTAAGGAAGCAACATGAATGGGCTGCTGAGTTAGGACAGCACCAAAGCCCTACCCAAAACTGTCTGTCATTAGCTTTTTTTGGGGACTCTGAGAAGGAAGGGGGTGTATTTCATGTGATCTCAAGGCCAACCTGAACAAATTAAATGACAAACTGTGAAAAACATCCCATAGAGGCCGTAATCAACTCATTGCACCTGATTCTGGTTTTGTTTCCTATTGTTCTCAGTTTGACTCTGCTGAGCCCTAAGGCGTATGTTAATTAAATGATTACATCTGACTTCAATATAAGTTTCATTCCTCTCTCACAATCTCTCGATTCTCTCTTTTTCCACAGCTGAAGACACCGTGATCATTGTTCCGTATGGAAGTCGACACGTTCGCTTGGTTCTAAAAGGCCCGGATCACTTGTGTAAGTCTTGGTAGGTCCAGGGGCTTCCATTTAGACCTCAGAAGATAGTCAGTGGGTTTTGTTGTTGGTTTCGCTCTCTTTTTATAATAGCTGTATCAAAATGCAATTGCAACAGAAAAACAAATGTACTGTAAGGAATCCAATGCAACCTGTCATTATCACTTGATAGTATTGTGTAATTATTTTGATTTAAATGTCATTTTGCCATATCAGTGATTGAGAGGTTGCTGTGGTTGAAAATGAGCTGCATACTGTGAAATTATTATTATTATTATTATTATATGCAAAATCATTTAACATTACTCATATTAGGCTTTTAGATTGGCATGCACAAGATACAATTAGACATGGTTGAAATTAGCCATCAGTGTCTTGAGAGCATCCAGGCCACTTCTCCAAAGGATCTTTCCAGTGGAAGACTCTTAAGAATAATTACATTAATGGTCAGTTTGTTCAGATTTGGCACCATCCAACCATTATTCCTTGAAGAGGTGATTGAATATTCTGTGTATGATTATTCTCCATAAATAATCTAAGTAATTTCAGAAACATTTAAATGGTTTGTCATTTTCATCCATTTTACTAGGCATGTGTCTTTTTCTGATTCTTCTGCTATTGTTAGCTGAAATGCTTTTTGAAATAATTTGGCAAAGTAATTTGGAACTGTAATGTGGTCAACAAACCTGGAACAACCTCATAGTCGAGCAGTTACAGAAAATTAATCAATCATGGAACGTCTATCAACAAATCCGAATCAAGAATTAAACACTGCCATGGTGTAACTGGATATATTGATCTCATCTCTTGTAGTTCTGGAAAGTAAGACTCTTCAAGGCCTGAAGGATGAACTCTCTCTGGATGAAACCAGGCAGTATGTTTTGGAGAACACCACTGTGGACTATCAACAGCTCTCGGATAAGGAGGTCCTGAGAATAACTGGACCACTCGGCGCTGACTTCACTGTCAAAGTGAGATGCGGCCTAATAATTCATATTCAGAATAGTGGAAATATTTTAGTCTTCTTCTTTGTATTTCAGAGAACCAATTGTTGGAAGCATACGGAAGTAATTTCGCTGAATACCATTTGCCAGTCAGTCTGGATCAGGTTCACTTTTGTTTGAATTTAAACTTTCTCTGATCGTGCACATTCCAGGAATCTTCTGTTGATTGTTTATTTCCAACATTGTTGAAGTAGACTCTGTGTTCTTTAACTTGGAATGCTGATTGTTTCTGTTACTTTTTAGTGGGGTTTTGAAGGAGGCTAAAACACTTGCATACCAGAGCGTTGTGACGCAGCTTCGATTCTGTGGGAAAGCCTTAAACTTTACCTTTTATTGGAACTTGGTTAGGTTCACTGTTGCAAACTTATGAACTTGCAGGAAAAATCCAATGCTGGTCTCCCGTGTATCTTACATATAGTTTCTAAAATTTAGAGTATACCCAAATATTAAAATTCTGTCATTTACTCTGTATGACTTTATTTCTTCTGTGGAACACTAAAGGTACATTTGTGAAAAATATCTTAACTGTTCTTTTTCTTACACTCAAAAATTTTAAATATTTTTAGCCTATTTTACAGATTTAAGCATTTCAATTTCATTACAAAATTCCATCAAATTGAACTGTGTAGTGTTAAATTTATTTTACAAAAGATTACTCAATTCAATTTGATGGAATTTTGTTATAAAATTTAAATGCATAAATCATAAAACACATTATTTTTTTGATTGGGGACTAAAAAAGGACAATCAATATAGAAAATATATAAAAAAAAAACATAAAAGCATCATATGTAGTCCATATGACTCGTGCATAATATTGCAAGTTTTCTGAAGCCATATGATAGCTTTTTTGAGGAACAGACCCAAATGTAAGTAATTATTCACTGAATATCTTCCATTCCACTAAAGCTTTGACTACAAAATGGACTACAAAAGTCTTATGGATTCAAAAGACTTGGAATACAGTGCACAAGGCATATTGACTTATGTATGTTACTTATGATACTTATATGTTTTGTTTTGGAGGTTAACAGACAGCCCCAGTCCCCATTTACATTCACTGGATGAAAAAAGCATCAAGGATATTCTTATATTTAAAAAAATCACATTTTGTGTTTCATGGCAGAAAAAAGTAATACATGTTTGGACATTTAAATGTTGAAAGAATTTTCATTTTGGGGGAACTATTGATTTAATTGAGATTTTGACAAAATAATTCTTAACTGTTCTTTTTCTTACACTCAAAAATATATAATACTTTTTGCCTATTTTTAAGATTTAAGCATTTCAATTTCATTACAAAATTCCATCAGATTGAACTGTGTAGTGTTAAACTAAATTAAATTAAAACTTTAAATATTTAGCTTTTTTAATTTATTTTACAAAAGATTACTCAGTTCAATTTGATGGAATTTTGTTATAAAATTTTAATGCATAAATCTTATAACTATTTTTTTATTTTATTTTTTTATGTAAAATGAATGTGATTGGGGACTAAAAAAAGGACAATCAATATAAAAAATATATAAAAAAAATAAAAAAAACATTAAAGCATCATAAAAGTAGTCCATATGTCCATATGATAGCTTTTTTGAGGAGCAGGCCCAAATGTAAGTAATTATTCACTGAAAATCTTCCCCTCCACTAAAGCGCTGACAACAAAATGGACAACAAAAGTCTTATGGATTCAGAAGACTTGGAATACTAATTTTATGTTACTTATGATACTTAAATGTTTTGTTTTGGAGGTTGACAAACAGCCCCAGTCACCATTTACTATTCACTGGATGAAAAATAGCATCAAGGATATTCTTATATTAAAAAAAATCACATTTTGTGTTTCATGGCAGAAAAATCATATGTGTTTGGACATTTAAATGTTGAAAGAATTTTCATATTGGGGGAACTATTGATTTAATTGAGATTTTGACAAAATAATTCTTCACATCCCGAATAGAAGGTGAAAATACAGTCAATGTTGGCTCCTCTGTTCCAAAAGGGTACAGCCCTTTGGAAGAGCACAAGCATGTGGTACTGTCCAGGAATAGACAGCTGGACACATACTTTCAATAGCATTTAAATTTCATCTTTATTGCCAAACAGTTATACAGTAGATGGCTTTTGAGCTGATCACACATCCTTTCCTATCTGTCTCTTTCTTTCTCTTTCTGACACATACTCCTCCTTCATGCCAGCATAAGGCTCATGAGGGGTAATAGGAGAGCTGGAGGTATGCATGGAAAACACTATGAATAATTGTACACCTCACTCAGTGCTTTGGAGTCCCCTGGCAGCTTCATCGACCTCTATGTACAACTTTTCACCCCAGCTTCTAATAGATTATTGGATTCCTGGCTAATATCCACTGACCGACTGTGGTTTCAATCCATTGTATAAGGAACCCCCAATATTAAAGTGCTGGCTATCAGAGATTTATGGAAAAAAGTGGACAGCCATTCAAACTGACACAGTCCACATATGGAAAATGGCAGTGAAAACAAGTCCACCCACAACTCCCAAAACATGTCCAAATAACACAGTAAATAGGAATGTAGGAGACAGAAATCTGAGAAGTAATAAGTGCCTAATTTTCTAATCTGACACCAGGAAGACAGCCAGTTCATAGATCTTGGAGAGGCTCGTGGAAAACTCGTTAAAAACAGTCAAGACAGTTAAAGCCTTAAAGTAGAGCTTCTTTCACTTTTTTCTAATATTTGGTTGCCTAATTACAAATCTGATCTCTTAAATGCAGGGGAGAATGAATTGCAGCTGATGATAGCGCCGTTTATTTGCAAGTGCTGCCTGCATTGTTTTAACACCCAATTTATTAAAGGAATTAAGCAAATCAGGCAACAGTGCCCACAAAATCTGTGCAGAATGCAATTTGCACAGCACAATTTTCATCTTTTAGATCATTTCTGAGTTCTAGGTTGGGGAGGATGCAGCAGACTACAACAATTTGGCATACTTTGCTGTGACTGTTCAACATTGCTTTACTATTGTTAACCAGAAACATGAATCAGCTCTTAAGAATGCTGAAGGTCCATTAATAGGGCAAAGTGGGACGTTAATTGTGTCAGGCAAATAGCACTGAGTTTTTTTAAATATGGCGCAGTGCTATTTCAGAGCATTTAGCCCCTGGTTAAACTGGATTGAGGTCGATTAGTGAATAAGGTGCTGGTTTTTGTGCTGAAATACTGTGCCCAAAAGTGGCACCAGTGTTTAATGAATTTATTTACCCCTCAGTGTCATTAATATTGCACTTGCATATAAACTTGCTATTTAACAGTGAAGTGAGAATATCTTGTTTTATGTTAAAATATTGACTGTTTACTATAAGTAATATAAACTGTCAGTTAACATGTTAACTGTCAGTTAAAAGTGATCTGAGAATATATTGTATATTTTATGTTAAAATATACAACAATTTACTGTTTCAACTAATTTCCTGCCTAAAAGTGTGATCAAATAATCAGTTGTTTTCAATATACTTTCTTTTGTAGCTCGAGACACATAACACATCTGTGTTGCAGTATGCTGTATAATTTTTGGCACAGCACAAATTAACCTCATATTGGAAGTACTTTCAAAATCCCTCAGATGGATTGAATTTCATTCATTCAGCCTGATGAATGATTAGGATCCAAAAAACCCTCGAACGGTTTGTCGCACAACCCATCTGGGACTAACAGGGAGTCTGAGAGGAAACGTGTGTTTTTGAGTGCACATTCTGCAAACGTATGTTTTCAATAGATTGCTTTATTAACAGATGAAAGCCTGGAGGTGGTTGGTGTTTCACCCCGCTCCGGGCTTGGCTCAGTGGGGATGCACAGGGAGCGATATCTTACCGTACTATGAAACACTTTTGTCACTGCCAAGGAATGCGACCAGTTTCACAGGTTTATTTGTGTAAGCACCCCTCCTCCTTCAACAAATCCACTTTCTGTACTCTCTCGAAAGAAGGGGATTTAAATTTTGATGATTTTTTGGGGGGGGTTTTTGTCTTTTTTCACTGTGGGCATAGCAGCAGCGGTTCATTTGATTTATAGTTAAATTTAAGTCTTAAAGGGATAGTTCACTCAAACATTATAATTCTGTCATCATTTACTCGCCCTCATGTTGTTCCAAACCAGTATGACTTTCTTCTGTGGAACACAGGGGATGTTAGGCAGAATGACAGCCTCAGTCACCATTCACTTTCAATGTATAGAAAAAATATGCAATGAAAGTGAATGGTGACCTATTGACATATTGCCTAAGATCTCCTTTTGTGTGCAAAAAAAGAAAGTCATGCAGGTTTAGAAAATGATATGGTAGAGTAAATGAAGACAACATTTTATTTTGGGGTGAACTATTCCTTTTAGAGTCTTTGAGGCAAAGCCATAGCATGTGAATGTGAAGGGGTCAAATTCCGTTCACTGTCAGTGTTTTGAGGACAATGAGTTTTTAAGCATTCAATGTCCTTGGGTGTTATAAATCTGCATTTCATTAGCATGTACGAGGTCATGGCAACCACTGTGTCATTAGTCTATTGAGAAATAAGAATTGTTTTTCGTGGAGTGCATTAAATTGTAGAGCTGCTGTTGGCTTGTTGGTGGGATGCCACATCACTGTCTTTATGAGGCTTTAGTCTGTCAAAGCAGAGGCATGTCTATAATCCCCCTCACAGATATCTGGAATAGCTGACCGTTATGAATTGCAAAAGATCTTAAGATTGTTTGGATTTGTGATAGCAGATCTTAAATCAGCTCAACCTTGATTTGAAAGGCTTTTGATTGTGATTTCTAAGACCTATGAGAGACATGTATATAACGTTTATATAAACATTTTCATGTGAGGCATTACTTCATTTCTGTACATTTCCGATTCAAAAAAATCTACATCTGCTTTGATTACATTCATATCAATCTAAAAACTGGGGGTGGTCCTGTCATTGGAAAAACTTATTAAGACACATTTACAATCATATCCATAACCTCTCCCTTACCATATGTCAAAAACACTGTGTAGTGCACTTTCTCACACAAATAGTCCAAAGTGGTGCAGTGAAGGTCATGGAAGTGTTAAAATTGTTTCAATGATTATCCAGTTGAATGATTAAAGGGCCTTTATGGGCAGGTTTCCTCTGAATTTGAATGCCTGCTATTTATAAATTTCTTCTTCCCTCCCTTTGAGTAAATATTTTGGCTCATTTGATAATAATTTAATCTATGAAAAATTGTTCAGCATTCTAAGCTTCGTTTAACACATTTTCAAACATTTAAATCCACTCTATAGGTTTTTTTCACAATCAGTGCAAAAAATGTGAACCAAGTGTGCAGATTTCATCTGGGCATCTTGACATAACAAACACTACATAAAATACACATCTTTTTATATTTCATAAAGAAAGCTGCCTCGTTTTTGTATCTTTAGGTAAAATACACAAATGGAGCAGACAGCGTGATCCAGTTTATTTTCTACCAGCCCATAGTCCATCGCTGGAGAGAAACTGACTTCTTTCCTTGTTCGGTCACCTGTGGAGGGGGTAAGAGACTTAACCAATCAATAACCTACAATAACTCAATCATGCATGTTCATCAGTATTCTCGGCATACATTGTCTCTCTGTTGGAATGACTTGTGGACATTTTGGGGAGGGTAAAGGTTTAAGATCAGAGTTAGGTAGGTTTAGGGTTAGGTTTCAAGTATCAGGATACCAAGGCTATCTTACCTTCTAATTGCCTCGTATCATTGTACAAGTGTCGCAGCATAACATAGATAATTCTATATGCCTCTTTTGACACAGGGTATCAACTGACATCAGCAGAATGTTTTGACCTTCGGAGTAACCGCGTGGTGGTAGACCAGTACTGCCACTATTACCCTGAGAATGTTAAACCCAAACCCAAACTACAGGAGTGCAATATGGACCCGTGTCCTGCAATGTGAGTGGGTGCCAGCACAACATATAATAGATAAACATTTTTTATTGTTAAAAAACACTAACAATCAAAAGTTTGTGCACACCCAGTCATTCTTTAATATTGCTAGTTTCAACATTTTAGAATAATCAATAAGTCAAAACTATGAAACAACACAAATGGAAGTATGTGATTTATACAGTAATGTAAAAAAGTTTCATGCTGTTGGTAAGTTAAGGGGCTACTTCTACTTGACTCTTTAGGGGTGTGCAGCGAAGCCATTATCTGTATCTGTTTTTGTTCATATGACAAAATTATCTGTAACTGTCTCTGTATTCGGATAGAGCCGGGTGTGGGTGGGGCTTAAACCCATTTTTAATGTTTCTTTTAATAAAATATGCCTTTTCATAATAATAGGCTAATAATAACAATAATAATAATTATTATTATTATTATTATTTTACAATTATTATTTAATTAAATGATAATTAAAAAAAAAATCTTACCAGATGAAGCTGAATTTGTAGGCTACATTAACTGTGGAGTATTTTGTTAATTGTGGTTTCTCCTGGTATTTCAGATATTAATATCTGCCTGAAACATAATTTTTGTTCATCTGTGCATGTATAACAACATTATTCTGGAGGCAGGAGGTGTTAGGCAAAATGTGAAATGTCAAGCACATATTTTGCAGTGAATAATAAATACAAATTCAAGCATTAAAAGAAATATAATAAATCAATATAGCCTACAAACAGGTGAAAGTTCCGTAAGTCTATCAGGAATTTTTGCGATAGGACACCATTATTTAGTTAAATTATAATAATAGTAATAATAATAATGTTCCATTTATACAGCACCTTTTTAGAGCTCAAGAACACTTAACATTCTCAAATTTAGCACAGTTTAAAGAAGAAAAAAGATAGAGCAAGTTTCAGTTTCTTTGTTTTACATAAGCAGGAATATTCCGAATAGATGAACACTATATGGAGCATTTAAACCTTTATGGAGCATTTTAACTTTTTTTTGGAATAAAGTCTTAACCAGATAATTACCTTAATCGCTGATGTGAATATAAATGTGGTCAACTTTAAGAGATGGCTAGACAAGCTCCGACGTGAAATTATCACTTCAGGTCAGAAATTTAACATCGCGCTCAGGTTTAGGCTATTAATAAATACATGGGAATCACGTGTGAATCGTGTGATACATTAACATAGACATTTCAAGAAATGGAAAGTGTACATGATGTCATATCTTAGTTAATATTACACTTGACAAGCTCAGACACGCACAATTTACAGAGGCCGCAAACGGAGTCGAGACCGCAGCCGTCCGATCTGAAATCACACCGTGCGTATTTTCATTCATAAGGTTTAAACTTTAGAAATATTGGCTGCACAGATTAATAAATTCATTGTAATTTATAATATGTTTTTTTAATTATCAGTCAAACGAATATTTGTTATATTATTCGGATGAATCCGTTATTCGTTTTGAAGTTATTATTCATGCCTTTCCGAATAAGGTACTCAACTTCGGGCACATCCCTAAAAATGACTTATGGTTGATTTAGTTGTACTAAATACATTTTGACTGAAATTAAACAAGTTAATTTAGATGTTACCACATGAAGCAACAAAATTGCAAAATGTACATTTTTAACATTGTATGTAGTGACCAAACAACTTTTTTTTTTCTGTCAACCAACTTCCTCCTTTGATGCTTTTTTTTAACAGTATTGAGGAAGTTACCATGCATGATGGGCACTTTTGCCTGCTTTTCCTTCACTGTCTGTTCCTCATCCGTTTCTAAAATAGTAGTCAACAAAACAAATTTCTAGCATTAATGCATAACCCTTTAGATCAAAAGGTTTTTAAAATAATTAAAAGCATGAATTAAATCATTGTGTCCAAGCCTTTTTAATGTCTAGCTATCCAAATGTTTACTTCTGTAATATAAAATAAGATAAGCTAATAATATAAAATAAGCCTGCATATTTTAATATTACATTATTGTAATATCTTCATATTTTTCTTTTTTCAGCGACGGTTACAAGCAGATTATGCCATATGACATTTACCACCCTTTACCACGGTATGTATTTCACCTCTCCTCCTATAATATGCTGTAGTTTTTCTTTGGCCTGCATCTGATCTCAGAGTTCATTCCAGCTTTCCAGTCCACCTGAGACTGAGTTTACAGAGTAACATTTCAGGCTCTCTTCCTCAAAGCACAGAGAGCCAAAGGTCTCAGATTCTATTGCAGTGAAGCAAAGTGCGGGACTTCAGCCAGACTGGGAGAAAGCGAAGCTTTTCAGTCCTCAGAGTGAAATACTGGGGCTACATTGATCTCCTTTAAGAGCATCATTGACAGAAGAATAAAGTGGTGATGGGTGTATTGTGTTTTTTGTGATGTAATGTGGTAAAAATGCATCTGCATAGCTTTAAAACTCGCTTCATTGTTTGCTGTCTAAACAGTTTTTATTTGAAAATATTACCTGTGAGAATAATTTTTAGAATGTATTCCTGCACAATACAGATTGTGGGGCACATCATTCAATTCAAAGCCTATGTGGCTTGTTTTTTACAGTACACTTGTGTATTTTAGGTGGGAGAGCAGCCCCTGGACAGCCTGTTCCACTTCATGTGGTGGGGGAGTCCAGAGCCGCTCAGTTTCCTGTGTGGAGGAAGACATGCAAGGCAACATCAACCCTACAGATGAATGGAAGTGCCTGTATGCACCAAAGACACCGATTCTACAGCCATGCAACACCTTTGACTGTCCAACATGGCTGGCACAAGAGTGGTCACCGGTATTTGAATATTGTTTATTGTTTATCAAGTTTATTGTTTGTTTGTTTGTTTGTTTTTGTTTTTATATTACTAAGAGCTGCATCAGGCAGCCCATGAGATATAATACAGCATGAAGCACCCTCAAGTACAGTGGCCCCAGAAAGTATTTGGAAACTTAAGGCACACTTAAAAATGTCTAAATTTCATTGTATGAGAAAACAAAATATCGATCCAAGTTTAAAAATAAAAAAATGTTAGACAATATATCTGTTTTTATTATTTTGAACCTAACAAACATCTTCTTGGGAAATATTTTGTCTGAGAAGTGTAGTTGTGATTTTTTTCTTCTTTAAAATAAATACCACATGGTTTGGTATTTTGTTATTTAATGCATTATTTTTATTGAAATTCATGCTTGGCTTTTCATATATAAATTATGTACAGTGGCTCCAAAAAGTACAAGGGAGTGAGCTCCTATATATATTTTACATTATTTCTATGGTTACTCTATCCTTATGTTGAAAAATAATCGGCTCTGTTTCAAGAATAATGGATTTTTTCCCTTTAAGTATGAATTCTGTTAGACAGCCGTTTAAATGTTTAAGAGTACTGATCATTTTACTTTTAAATCCAAGAAAATTGTGATTAATTTTTCTCTTTTTTTGGGATGGCTTAAAACATTGGACATGAGTCTTCTGTGGTAATCCCTATTGTGTTATTGTTGGACGTCCTCTTTAAGAGAAATTGAATGACGTCCCGCATGGTCGGTCTCCTGCTTGAACTTTGGTTGAACTCCCATTTAAAGCAATTAGCACAATTACAACTGAACCATTTGCAATATGTCAAATGTACAAGTCATAAATGTATATTGTACCTGATGAAGGGCTCCAGTCATGTCTGTTGAGTCCCGCTCTGTCTGTGTGTCTTTTTTTTTTTTCTTTTTTTTTTTTCTCCCCAATTTGGAATGCCCAATTCCCAATGTGCTCTAAGTCCTCGTGGTGGCATAGTGGCTCACCTCAATCCGCTATTCTCCACAGCATCCACGCACAACTCACCATGCGCCCCACCGAGAGCGAGAACCACACATTATAGCGACCACGAGGAGGTTACCCCATGTGACTCTACACTCCCTAGCAACCGGGCCAGTTTGGTTGCTCAGGAGACCTGGCTGGAGTCAGTACGCCCTGGATTCGAGCTCGCGACTCCAGGGGTGGTAGTCAGCATCAATACTCGTTGAGCTACCCAGGCCCCCTGTCTGGGTGTCTTAATGTAAATTAGTATGCATCTCTGTGGACTCGTTTCGCATTGCTGGCTTAACTCTGGCCTCAGCTTCATGTCCTCAATGAAAAGAGAGTAGTCATCCTAATTATGAGCCAATTTGTACCTTGGACTTAATTGCTTACCCTTGGGCATTTCACAGTTTCCTGTCAAACTCCCATAACTGCCTTGGACCTCATAGCAATGAAGAAACATCCCAGACTTCCAAGCCCAGCAATGCAGATCTTTATACTATTTTTACCCTTTAACCCCATAATAATGCAGAAGTGAGTGGCTCATTAATCTGTATTATAACTCTGATCCCACACAGCATTCTGTTTCTAACAATGTGTTAATTGGTGAAAAGAGGTGAAAAATCTAGCAATCAATTTTCTGCTGGTCTGGCGTAAACTTGACTTCTTAAACAGAGCACATCACTGTATGTGCCCTTTCTAGATTAGTGTGCTTCGGGCCACGGCTGAAAAACATTATTATTTCTGAACTTCATGCTCCTGTGTTACTTACAGTAGTACAGTAGACCTACCATGTATATAAGCGTGGACTTCAAAGTTTTAAAACATCAATGCCAGTCTTATTGTAAGTTTCACATATACCAATACAGAAGTCTGATATATGACCATCTATGATCATATATATGGCATTAGAGTTCATATGTTTAGTCATATATTTACATATTTCAAATCCCAGTTACATATATGAAAATGGCAATTCTGTGCTATTTTAAAATATATTGCATATCTGTATAAGTATGTGATCATAAATTAACATACTTGTTTTATGTATTTGTTTTACTAATATTGACATATATTAGATTTCTGTTTGGGTAAATTCATGCAAATTAGAGAAATGTGACTTTAGAAAATGAAAATAACAATTATATACAGTATAGACTATTTTAGTATTTCATTTCTAGTTGAGGATTCATTCAAAATTGTTGAATAAATCAACTTTTATTTTTAAAGTGGAAAGTGATTTTCCTTCCAAATGAATGGGAAAGAGCTGGGGGACCTATAGTTGTGATAAAAAAATATGAATATTTGGAACCTCAAGCTCTGAAGTGAACTTTTGTTAAATGCTTGTCTTGGCAAAGAACACAAAAACCCTCTTTTATGGTAGCCAGGGATTTTTTAATGTTCGTTTTTCTTTTTTGATGTGGGAGTTGCAGCTAAAATTTTCATAAATACTTAATAATCCTCCTTACGTTTGCATTTCGGCCTGAATGTGGTTGCTTTGTGATAGGAATTCTCAAAACAATGTATGATATCATATATAATTTCAGGTATAGAGCTTGTTAACACAAATTACCATGGTATTACCATCAGATTACATCACTGTAACATAATACATCATAATATTTTCTATAAAGGTTGGCTCTAGATTTAAAGGGAAAGTTCACCTAAAAATTAAAATTCTCTCATCATTTACTCACCCGCATGCCATTCCAGATGTGTATGACTTGTTTCTTCTGCAGAACACAAATGAAGATTTTTTGAAGAATATTTCAGCTCTGTTGGTCCTCACAATGCAAGTTAATGCTGACTAGAACTATAAAAAAAATAAAAATAAAAATAAAAAAAATAAAAAAAGGAAGCACAAAAGTAATCCATATGACACCAGTGGTTAAATCCATATCTTCTGAAGCAATATGATAGGTGTGGGTGAGAAACAGATCAATATTTAAGTCCTGTTTCACCATCAATCTGCACCTTTGACCAGGCCCAACCTGTAGGTAACTGAATGTGGAAGTGAAAGTGGTCATTTACAGTTCAAAATGGACTTAATATTGATCTGTTATTCACCTACACCTATCATATCACTTTAGAAGAAATGGATTTAACCACTGGAGTCTTATGGATTACTTTTATACTGCCTTTTGGGCCTTCAAAGTTCTGGTCACCATTCACTTGCATTGTGAGGACCAATAGAGTTTAAATATTCTTTAAAAAAAAATGTATTTGTGTTCTGCAGTAGAAAGAATGTCATACACATCTGGGATGACATGAGGGTGAGTAAATGATGAGAGAATTTTCATTTTTGGGTGAACTATCCCTTTAATAGCAGTAATCCATGCACCATATTACAGAGATGGAATCACATGTAACTTAGAAATTAATTAACATTCCTGTTGATTTGCCAGTTATACACATGCGCTATTAGTGCTGGAATCCTTCTAAATTCCTACCATATTTCATAGTTTTGTCAGTGACTGCATGTATTAACTATGTTATTACCCTCCTGTATAGTGCACGGTGACATGTGGACAGGGTCTGCGCTACAGAGTGGTCTTGTGTATTGACCACAGAGGTCTGCATGCTGGAGGCTGCAATCCCACCACTAAACCACACATCAAGGAAGAATGCCTGGTTACAGTGCCCTGCTACAAGCCCATTGGTAAGATACCTTACCCTCTCATATAGATTCATTACTAGTTTTTGATAGCATTGAATACTCCAGCAGTAATTGATTGAATTATTAAATAGTCGCACCATTGGTAATTCAACTGCATCGATCTTGAAATATGATTTTTAATTAAACATTTGTGCATTAAGGTTAGTACACTATTTGGCCAAGCATATGTGGACACCCAAACAGCACACACCCATATGTGCTTGTTGAGAAGTGTGTAGTTTTTCTTGTGTGTTTTTTGCATATTTGCTTTGTTGTTCACCCAAATTGATTATATTGCTTCAGAATACATGGATTAAAACAGTCCAATCATATGGGATTATTTTATGCTGCCTTTATGTCCTTTTCGGAGCTTGAAAGTTTTGAACCCCATTGACTTACATTGCATGGACAAAAAGACATTCTTCAAAAAATCTTTGTTTGTGTTGAAAGAAAGTCGTACGAGTATAAGAATTACCATTTTTGGGTGAACTATTCCTTCAAGCTTTGAATTAAGCGGCCTAGCCTGCCCTGTTCATTATGGAGAAGGCCATATAGCATATTTTAAATCTCCTATAAATGCATTTTAAAAAGTTACTGAATCAAATAGATTACAAAAATCACTTTTGAATCATATCGAACGCTAATGAATCATGTATCAAATCAATTCACTGTCAACTCGAAGATGTATACACCAGTTCATCTTGCTAAATGTTGACTCACCTTCTTTAACATGGGTCTATTTTAGAGAAGCTTCCTGTGGAAGCAAAGCCCCCTTGGTTCAAGCAGGCCATAGAGTTGGAAGAAGACACCGTTGTGTCTGAAGAACCAATGTAAGTGAACTTAGAAATTATTTCTATGCTTTCCCATTGTAAACCAGCCATGTTAAAGAGACCAACATTGCTGGTCACCATCATATGTTGTATGGAATGCTGGTGTGCTTGGGGACTAACCAGGCTTCTTAAAGCTGAAGTGTGTAAATTCTGCACCACCGAAAGTAATTGTAAAAATAAACGTTTGTTTTCAAAACAGCTTTCTGAATACGCCCCATCTGTTATTGAAGGAACAAACAGATAGTCCCGCCCCCTACTCATGCCATTGGTTGAGTCAATGTTTTTGTGTAGGTATGGACGGGTCGCTCAAAACAAACAGATTAATTTTTATTGCGCCACAGAAACACAGTGTTTACAATTTTTGAGAAAATTAATCTACATATTTATGTACACATCAAGGAAGTAGATGTAGATTATATATTTATATATAATCTACATTAATCTACAGATGTCTCTGCATATTAAGCCGGAATAAGAGAAAACATTTTAATACAGAAAAAGTTACACACTCCATCTTTACTAGCTTAACCAAAAAGACTTCCTTATTCAACTATCCTCAACAAAAAAGACCATGCTGGTTGATTTTTTTGCTGGTGAACAGTTTGGCTATGCAGGTCCACCAGCTTAACCAGCACAAAACCAGCATAAACCAGCCTGGACCAGTCTGGTCATGCTAGTCTAAGATTGACTATAAAGTATCATGAAGTATTTGTTTGGTGTTTTAATCTCCTTGATATACGTAATCAGAACAAAGTGTGCAGCTCAAGGATGTGGCTTCCAGCTTTTCACCCTGTGCACCTAAAGAATCTAACATCAACGAGACAGGTCTCAACTATTTCCTGCGTAACACCGATTTAGTAAGGGAAGAATGTCATGAATGCTCTCAGTCGTCTGAATGGAAAGTCTGATCTGAGAATCTGCCATAGCTGACTGGCTCTTGAAAGTTGAGACTGGTACAAACAGTGTAAAACGAAAGGAAAGTGCGGGCAGAGAGAGGAAGCCCACTGCTCCTCTGTGAGTAGACGCTCTGTTGAAACCATCACAGATGATGATTTATACAGAAGAATGAGGCAGTGTGATGGATTCTGCAAATGTACCACATGTACGTGGAGATTTAAGGGGTTAAATATCCGTTTGTTTGTTTTTTTTTTTTTTGGTCTAACATGAAATTGTTGGGAGAGAATGGTGAAAGGATGGCCTGAACTTTTCAGCTTGTCCACGAGTTATATTCTGCCACAGGACTGAAATGGTACAGAGGTTGACTGCGTGGATTGATGAAACTTTGCGCTGTTGCGGTGTGTTGTAAAATGTGAAAACCACAGAAGTAGTTGAATCTGGCAAAGCCTGCGGAATCTGAGCCACAATGGTGTTTCATGACAGTTTAAGGTAAGGATAATTTAAATAGCCATCTATGTACTTTTATTGTTTTTCTGAAAGAAACAGTAATTTTAACCTGTCTGATACTAAAGCAAATGATTTTGTTCATTTGTAACAGGCTTGTCTTCCCCAAAATGCACTTAAATAATGCTGCATAATGTGCTGTTTCCCTGATGCCAAAAACAATATCTGCCTGCCATATGAGTTACGGATGCAAGAGAAATGAGAAAGGAAATTCCTGCGTTAGACTTATTGCACCTTCGTTGCCAACATTTAAGCCAGCCATTTCTGCCGACATGGTCGCAACCATTTTAACAATTACTGGAGGAATCAAGGGAGAAATATATTGCTTAAGTTTAGAGGTTTGACCCTCTGCTTCAACAGTAATGACCAAACAGGATTGAGTATTGCCAAGATAAATCCAAACAAAATCAACTTCTTTCGTATATTAACACAAGAATCATGGCCCTTTAAAGTGGCTATACATTTTTGGTTCAGGGACAGACCATGCATGAAAAAAAATCATGGGTATGCAGTAAAATTTTTATCTTCAAGCCACTTCTGCAAATAGGGGAATTGATTAGAATTTTAGTTGGTTTGTTGTTGAGACGTTAACCATAGCTTTGGATTTAATTTGCTGTGAATCCATTAAATGACTCCAGGGCTTGTTTAGGGCCAATAGAGCCAGTTATTGGTTTCTAACTGAGTGAGATTGTACAAACCGGAACTGTGCTTATGCTGTGGTTTCACAGTTCAGTCAACAAAGAAAGTGCAATGCAACCTTAAAGGTATAAATAATGACTGAGTCTGGAAGCCATTGGCTAAAGCAACTGAATGGTTTGAAGGTTTCAATTAGGGACTGTTAGAAAGCTGATTTAGCTCTCATCTCATGTCCCCTTAATGTAATCCCTTGGGATCACATGTTTCTTGCAGATGGGTGGGAATCTGTGCCATATGCCTGAAGTTGCAGATGATGGTAAAAGAGCAGTCGGCTTTCCATTTCGATATAGTATGTGAATTAGGCCACGTCCACACTAATACGTTTTTGTTTAAAACACATTGATTTCCCTAGGTCTCCAACTCTCATCCACACTGTAATGCCGTTTTTCTCCAATGAAAACTGAGAGTTTCGAAAAGACTCTCAATTACGGCATACGTTGGAAAACGATGATGTTATGAAACCGAAAACAGAGTTTTCAAACGAAAACGGATTAGTGTGGATGTGGCCTTGGTGAGCTAATTTCTCACTGACCTGAGACACACTCAAAGAGCTCATAATTTACAGATTAAGAAAGGAGAAGAAGAGAACAACAAATCTTCTAAAACTAAAATGGTGTTCATGAAGCAAAGTTTTCCACTGGTGTTAGTGAAAGATCCCAACCCTTCGGAAAAATCCAGCTCTGGAAGCCCATTTTCTATGGTTTCTAGCTGATCCAAGCTTGTTGTTTATGTTCGTTAGCTGATCAAAGGTGTTGACCTGGTATTGGCCTTGGTTAAGCTGTTTAACCCTGTGAGACCCAAATATAGAAAAATAAAATAAAAAAAACATTTTCACCTTTTATATGTTGCTGTAGGAGGCCTCTAATGCAGAAATAAATGGGTTTTTACATTTTTTACATTTTAGTTTTTAGGGAAAAGTTGTAATATTGCAACGTTGAGCCTGTTGGGTAGCAGAATTTCAGTGATTTTACTCACTGTCTGAACAAATGTAGAGAACATATAATGGTTCATTTGCAGGGTGTACTGCTTATGTAGCCCCATAACAGTAGCCTATATATCTATACACTAATAATCACACAATAATAATAATCAGACAAGTCATATTTTTATTAAAAAATTGTTTATTATAAAAATATGTTCAGATTGTATTTAAAAAACCTGATGAACTGAATGAAAACTTTGGCGTTTAGCTCTGTTCATAGCCCTGACCTGAAAAATCAGTGTTGGGACTGATAAAATCCTTTTTCAGCCAACGATACCTGTCACGGGGCATGGTCTGTGTTCTTGAATGGCTTGGTTTTGTTGGCATGATGTCCACATAATCATCCAATGGGTGGTCAACATCATTGGGTTTTTTATTTTCTTTTTCCAGTTCACAGGCATCTCCACATTCCTCTTCATCACTTGTATCAGAGTCCTTCTCAAAGTCACTTTTCCCATTTTGGACGGCATCAGTGACATCATAGACATTGTAGATAAGACGGTCTTTCCTGGCTGGTGGCATTCTGAAATGGAAAAAAAATCACTGATTATTTCCCAGGCTAAATAATCTCAATGCAAATAAATCCCAATCATACTTACACGTTTTAAAGAATTGACCCATTCCACAGAATTCACAAATTCCACAGAATTCACACAATACTGTCTGGCTAGCTTATTGTGCCCTCTACTTATCATGCTAATAGCACTTATACACCCCACATTCCAGAACATTATCACCTGTCCCTCATGAAGCAAACAGATATTTGGGCAAACAAGCAAAGCCCAGAAAAGAAAACAGGACCAGTTAAGTATATTTTATAAATGATAAGATACAGATAGTTTCAAATATTGCTACACAAATACTTTCAAATTCTCAAAGAAATAATTTATTCTTTAATTCAACTTGAACTTATCATTTAATAATCATTTAATTTTGATTGAAACTCAAAATGGTAACAAAGAAGACATTTTAAACTTGTGAATGATCAAAAATAGTATGTTTCTATTAATATTTTTTTCACATGGAACAGGTGAGAAGTACAATTCCTCCATGTAATGTGCAAGGTGCACAGGCAAATGTTGCTACCCCTTTCACCCAGTGTTGTAAAATTACAACATTGACATAACAAGCTCAAAATCTAATATTATCAAAGCATTCAACAGTATCTTAATATCTGCATGATCTAGACATATTACTAATCACAGAAAAAAAATATTTTAGGCATTTTATTTACTTGAATGTTGATTTATCCAGTCCAGTAAAACAAGATGATGTGCTTCAATGCAAGTTTGCAGGTTGTGTGAGTTCATGGCCAGGAGAACAGGCCTATTTACAAAATCTACCATCCAATAGCATTGCAAGGCTTAACAATAGGACCTATTAGTTGTGTAAATGTGGTCTTAGAGAGAAAAAAGAAACGTGCAGGTTTATTTTAGTAGAGCTAAAATTGATGTTGTAATATTACAACAGTGGGCATCACAGGGTTAAAGGGATAGTTCACCCAAAAATTCTCTCATTATATACTCACCCTCATGAAATCCCAGGTGTGACTTTCTTTCTTCACCAGAACACATTTGAAGAAAAAAGACAAATATCTCTTAGCTCAGTAGGTCCTTAAAATGTGAGTGAATGGAGATTTCTCTTTTGAAGCAGAAAAAATCACAGACAGTCAGCATAAATTTCATCCATATGACACCAGCTGTTAAGTTAATATCTTCTAAAGCAACACAATCGCTTTTGGTGTGAAAAAGATAAATATTGAAGTACTTTTTTTAACTCTAACTCATGCTTCCAGTCAGGAGAGGTACACATGTGTGACATAATCGCATTGGCATTTGAAACACACTAGAACTGAGGCACCTGCGTCACAGCCGGAAGAGCAGCGCTGTTTACAAGTGAGAAGGAGGAAGGCTGTACAGTAGCTTGGTTGGTTTTGGTTTAGATTTGTATTGATCTGTTTTATTACTCACAATGGTGCGTTTGTGTGCTCATCCTGGATATCTCAACCAAATGGAAAACTTGAGACTACGTCGGTATCATGGCAATGCGAATACGTCACACGAGAGGCCGCTCTTGTGACGCTTACACTCACGTTAGATTATAGTTAAAAAGTACATAAATATTGATCTTTTTTCGCACCAAAAGTGATTGTATCGCTTTAGAAGACATTAATTTAACCGCTGGAGTTGTATCTATGACATTTGTGCTGACTGTCTTTGATTTTTGGAGCTTCAAAAGAGAAATCTCCATTCAATTGCATTTTAAGGACCTACTGAGATAAGATTATTTTCTATTTTCTTCAAATGTGTTCTGGTGAAGAAAGTCATACACACCTGGGATATCATGAGGGTGAGTAAATAATGAGAGAGTTTTCATTTTTGCATGAACTATCCCTTCAAAGCTGGTAGACCACACTGGACCAGCAAAATAACTAGCTACACTGTTCCAAAAAACAGCTTAACCACCTTATATGTTAAACTGACCTGTTTTTTCCAGCAGGAAAGTTGTCATTATAGTTGAAATGGCATTGAAAACCATACAACAGGACCAAAAAATAAGCACACGCAGCCAAAGATGGGGCTCTGTGAATGGTTTGATTCTAATCATTGTCACTTTATTTAAAAGAAAATGTACCCTATTTTAAAAATGTGTGCAGAGAAAACGTGGAAAATTATGACCTTCTCTTACCCATGAGTGAAATTAACATATGTCAGATCATCTTCACACACCTATTTATTTCTGGCTATAGGAAAGCTTGCCTCATGAAAAAATGTAAAACCACTGATCTTAGAGTATTTCCCCTTACTCGCTTCAATCTCAACTAGGAGGAAGGACTCATCAAAGCAATTTATTCAAGAGAGTTGGGCCCTAATGCCTCACAGCTGCTGAGTGAGCTCCAGGAACGGCTGGATTTCACAAATACTTGTGCAATTTATGAACTTAGCTGCAAATGAATTAAATGTGTGAGGACTGAACAAATGCCAGAAACGGCCTAGTTTTTCAAAGAGGCACTTTTATTAATACTGATGTGTATTATGAGTTCTCATACATTTCTTGAAATAGATCATAAAGCTCTATGTGTGTGCACAACTGTATTCAACAAAAGACTATTAAGGGTTTACCATAATTTAAGTCAATTGCTGAATGTATTTGTGTGTGCGTAATTGTTTATTTTTTCCCCATTCATATGTCATATATCACCTAATAATTTGAATTTGTCTTGTTTTTGCAAGGCAGTTTAAATGACTGAATAAAACACTTCTTATTAAAGCACCTTTGGCTCCAACAGCTCCCGTAATGAAGTGCTTTAGTCCTACTAAATAAAGAGAGATCCACATGCTGGTTTAGGAAATATAATTCCATCAAGTTACGAATGATGTAAGTTAAAGTGATGTTAAGAGGGTAACATGCCAAGTTTTTGGGAAACCCGGCCTGCATCTGAAGATCCCTGTCCCGCCTGAATGCATTTCCTGAGAAGAGATAATGCATTGTATAAGAAAGGTTTCTCATCTTGGCAAGCATTTAGGCACAGCATTTTAAAACAAAGTATTTTTGTAGCTTATGTGTATGGTAATATATCCCCCTTGTGCCGCCAAAACAGCGCCAACCTGCATCTCAGAATAGCATTCTGAGATGATATTCTTCTCACCACAATTGTACGGAGTGGTTATATGAGTTACCAAAGACTTTATCAGTTCATACCAGTCTGGCTATTCTCTGTTGGCCTCTCTCATCAACAAGGTGTTTACGTCCACAGAATTGCTGCTCACTGGATGTTTTTTTGTTTTTGGCACCATTCGGAATAAATTCTATTGACTGTTGTGCATGAAAATCCCAGGAGATCAGCAGTTACAGAAATATTCAAACCAGCCCGTCTGGCACCAACAATCAACCATGCGATTATCTAATCAGACAATCGTGTGGCAGCAGTGCAGTGCATAAAATCATGCAGATATGTGTCAGGAGCTTCAGTTAATGTTCACATCAACCATCAGAATGGGGAAAAAATGTGATCTAAGTGATTTGGACCGTGGCATGACTGTTGGTGTCAGATGGGCTGGTCTGAATATTTCTGTAACTGCTGATCTCCTGGGATTTTCTCTCACAATAGTCTCTAGAATTTACTCCGAATGGTGCCAGAAACAAAAAACATCCAGTGTGTGGCAGTTCTGCGGATGGAAATGCTTTGTTGATAAGAGAGGTCAACAGAGAATGGCCAGACTGGTTCGAACTGACAAAGTCTACGGTAACTCAGATAACCGCTCTGTACAACTGTGGTGAGAAGAAAATCATCTCAGAATGCTATTCTGACATGCTGGTTGGCGCGGTTTTGGCGGCACGAGGGGGACCTACACAATTTTAGGCAGGTGGTTTTAATGTTCTGGCTGATCGGTGTATGTTTTATACTTGTGCATAGGATATATGAGGTAGATCTGACCACAGTTTCAGACATTTGACTCTAGAGGAGACACATGTGAGATTACTAGGGTATTTTTCTCTGGAGAAAAATCTGAAAAACAGGATACTTCAGCAAAAGTCTCCATTTGCTCTCCATGTAATCATATTACTGTCTAAGCGAAACAATTGAAATATTAATGACATCTCATTTGTGATTTTTCTTTCATCTGGTTTTTCTTTCAGGTTCATCAGAGGAGCATGGGGTCCATGTAGCAGAACATGTGGTGCTGGTACTCAGAGGAGAATGGTGAAGTGTCAGATGCTGCTGTCCTTCTCACAGACCATCGCAGACCTCCCAGAAGATGAGTGTGAGGGCCAGAAACCTCTTGAGACTCAGCCTTGTTACCGGACCCCGTGCCCTGGAGGACGAGCAGATGTGGAGAGTTGGATGGAAGTGACTTCCACTTCAGAGAGAGAGGAACTCCATGACTGGGAGTATGAGGGCTTCACTGAGTGCTCGGAGACTTGTGGTGGTGGTAAGTGGCTCACTATGAATATGAATGATGAGACCAGTTGCTGAATGCCAGTCATTAGATATAAGTACTGTGGCGGTACCATTGTGCAGTGATGATATCAGATGGTAATACCATGGTATTACATTTTTTATGTTTCTGTGGTAGTTTCCTGTTTAAAACTCTCTGCAATCTTAAATACTAGGGATACTAGGGTAGTTGTCAGGGCATTGCTATGTGGTTGCTCAGGTGTTCTGAATTATTTGTAGCATGTTACATGGTTGCTAGAGTGTTCTGGATGGTTGATGGTCATTTACTGGCCCAAGTTTTTGTTTTTACCCATCCCATACATTTTCTGGGACAATTTTACGTTTATTTGGAATTTTTTTCTAAATGTAATATATATACAGTGTTGTACTTTTATTCAAATACTTTAACTTAATTCATGAACATAGTTTTCAGTCTGAATAACATTACATGTATATTACATTGATAATATATTACCTCCTATCCATAAAATTAAATCACCATCAAATCATAATACTGTATAACTAGGATTAGAATATATTAAGAACTCTGTCAGATGTTACAAATAAAAAACAGAGGAAATCATCACGGGGCAGTTTTTGCCCACACATTTTGAATTTTGAAGGGTCACTTTCTCTGTCCTTTTTTCTCCTAGCCTCCCTTCATTTCTTACCCTGGTACCAAAGCGACATTATATTTTTGTTTTATTGTTTGTTTTTTGTTTTTTGCCTGTTTTATCATTCACCAAAATCTAAATCAGCAAAAAAGTTTGATCGCTTAGAAAATATATATATATTTATAAGACACCTCTGCTTAACACTCTACTTAATGTCTGTAGCAGAAACAATGCAGGGGATATGATTTACATTTCGAAGTTTAATACTTTGGGTTAGAAGTGTGTTCAGATATACAATGGGAATAGTGATCTATGCCTTAATTGCCACTAATTACCACATTCACATGTCATGGTATTGACAAGGTACTCTAAGGTACTTCAAAGAGTACCATGGTATTAACATGCTGCATGTCCAAAAATCTATGGTATTACCATGGTGTAAGTCTGTATGACTCTTGCTATTTACCTAAATATTCATGTATATTCACCTGTATTTTTTTTCTACCCACTGTTACAGTAATTTTATACATGTTAGATGTATAACTTGAAGAGAAACATTTACAATATAATTTAAATGTATTTGTTGTTTTTAGAAGGCGGAATAAAACAAATCAAATAACCTAAGCCTAATTTGGTGAATGTTTATCTTTTTTCCGTAAATGTTTACTGGGGTTTACCCCTGGACCCCAGTTTAAAAAACCTCTACTCTAAGGTACTTTAAAGAAAACCAGATTATTACCATGGCACATGTCCACAAAACTTGGTATTACTATAGTAGCATGTCCAAGACTGTGGTAATACCAAAGTACTTTTTTGTTAGTGATATATGAGCTCTCTGAAGTGATGTACTGTATGAGCTGTGCACATGCACCTCTGACATCCTCTCATACATTTTGCCCTTTGACAAATGTAGCATTTAGGTAAGAGCTCATCTGCCAGTTTGTGCCTTTTTTGTGGATTGTGTCTCATCATTGTCCTTGACCTCCCTTTTTGTCTGTATTACATTCATGCACACACACACACACACACACACACACACACACACTCACACACACTCACACACACATATATAAAAGACAGGAGTCCTGGGTAACATCACACTAACAGAGTCTTTTATGAGGGAGCACCACATTTCTGCCTCATTACTGGATATTGTGTATTCAGGAAAACCATCTGACTGATGCTGTCACGATGGGCAGGAAGATTCTAGAGAAATCTCCAAGCATTTCCTCTCTTGAATAGCCTTAACAGAACCCTGCCTGTTTTTATGTTAATTGGGGCTTACTGGATGTAATCAGGTTTTGTTTAGACAAGAGCTGAGTGTGCTTGCCTAATGTGGTTTTATCATCAGTGATGGAGCATGTGTGTATGTGCATTTATATTCCTTCATGTGTGTACATATTCATGTGTGCCTCTCCGTGTGTTTGTGTGTGTGTGTGTGTGTGTGTGTGTGTGTGTTTGTTGCATTATGCAATAGCTAGTAAACTATGGAACACACGTATCCACATCTGCAGTCATTCAAGCTTGAAAAAAACCTGAATACCTTGCCATACTCAACCATTCTCTCTGACACATAGAGATATATTTCTACCTACATGAGCCTTGTAGCTTTTCCTTCCATGTCTCCATCTTTCTTAAAAATCCTAGTTATGTGAATTTATTACACAATCCTTTATAAAGGGCTGCCCATTTACACAGCTAATTTACTTTCAGCCCAGTTATTACCATTCACTTGCTGTCATATGCTTAGTAAAATAATAGTTCACCAAGAAATTAATTCTGTCATTATTTACTCACCCTCATGTTGTTTCAGACCTGTATGACTTTCTGTCTTCTGTCATTTTTAACACAAAATGAGAAACTGTGAAGACTGTGCTGATCACTGTTGCCAAAGCAGTTCCAATGAATGGAGACTGAACCTTTCAAGCTTGAAAAAGGACGCAAAAGCACCATTAAAATAATATTAAGGTGGTCCATGCAAGTCTATATAAGTCTTTCTGCAGTCATACAACAGCTTTGTATAAGGAACGGACTTAAATTTAAGTCGTTATTCACTGATAATCTTGCTCATTAGTGAGGTGTTGACCGCTGTGACTGGATCATTGAGTCGGTGAGTTGAATTTGAGAACCGAATTGGACCGATTCATTAATGAATTACTCAAAATTGTTTCATAAACCAGATCAACCGATTTATTATAAAAAACGATTCATTCACAAATCAGAGATCGCTACTTCTCTCATCAACGTGCTAATGAGAACTGAGACGCATGTCAAGCTTTCCTCTTTTGTAATCCGAGCTCATGTTATCACTATTCCACTGATAAGTCCAGTGGAATATTACTGCCTCGTATTACTGCTCAGTAAATCATTTGTATTCGGCTCCCTGATGTCCAGTCAGAAGGGGTAAAATATAAAATATAAAATATATAAAATGATATAAAATCTGTTTGAATGCACAACAGTACCAAAAATGGTGATGACGGATTTGCTGAAATACTGAGAGTAAACATATCGGGTCTGTCCAGAGTCTGGAAGTCTAACATGGATTAGACATGCACATATCTGCCAAAAGCGCCATTTGCTGCAGGTAGCGGCAACTGTTTGAGAGTAATTTGTAAAATCATTTGTGTTACCACTCAGTTTAATATGATGCTATCCATGCACAAAGCCTCTCTCTGTCTATCATACAGCACTTCAGTGGATATGAGTATGAGTGCTTGAGTATACTGTATGTTTATTTTTATTGGCAGTATGTTTTTAAATGCAATGCATTTGTAAATCTTTTTGTGTGGGTGTCTGAAAAGGCTAAGATCTAAAATTCCTACATACTAATCCATATTTTCTTTGCTTGCTCCTCAGGAATGCAGGAGGCTGTCGTAATCTGTCTCAATAAGCAAACCAGAGAGACTGCAGATGAGAAGCTGTGTGTTAGTGCACGCCGGCCTCCTCAGCTCCTACAGAGCTGCAACACAGAGCCATGCCCTCCCAGGTGACTCACACTACTCTTTTACATCAGTTTTTGGATAAAGAAGTGTCTCCATTTCTTTCTGCTGATTTAGGGGGCTTTCACACTGGCGGTTTAGTCTGAAGGAGAGCACAGTTTGCTTGAAAAGTAGGTAATGTGAAAGCTGTTTTGCCGACCCTGGTACCAAACCCAAGACTACCTGTAGGAGGTGGTCTGAGTTCGGTTGCAATGCAACTGTGGCATGGCTCGCATGAGTGAGAAGAAACCTGTACTCGGGTCCATACTTTTTCAGGAATAAAAATGACTTGCACATGCGTTTTTGCCTATTTAAAGGCACAATGCACAAAAACAAACACACACGTGCACCATGAATGACAGGGGAACATTGTGGGACACAGAAGAGGTTAGGTGCTTTTGTATATGTTGTGTGTGTGAGCGTGCAACCTCAAAAAAAGTTCATTTGTGAGCATCAGGTAGTCACCTTCTCCTGAAAATGTACAACTGCTAAATTACGGCATGCAATGCACAGAGGTGCAGGTTTCGTTCACTCTGGTGTGCATAATGACACCAAATATATTTATATATAATATAAACTTTTCAAGCAAAACATCACAAAATCACAAAAAGAAAATTGATTTTGCATTAACAAAATAGATATACTGCTCAAAATTAAGACAGAGTTCCATGGAAGAAAAAAACATATTTGGACAATTTATGGTTGTCAAATATGGAACATGTCCATAGTTAATGTGATGAACTACACCTGTGATTACTCTGATTGTGTCAACGTGAGTGGATCTGACTTCATATATCCACAAAAAATCAGCCAAGTTTTTTTCTAAGAAAGGTTTAGTATCATTTGTTTGCAGATGCCACTTGATTTGATATTTTGTATCTAATGGGTTTTTGTATCTAAAGCGAAAGTCAGTCATTTTAAGTGTGGCTTAAGTATCCAAATACTTATGTGGGGCCACTGTATGTCAGTACTTTTTGCAAATATTATGAAAGTTAACCTAAAACTTCTTTGCTACACTACTCTCATCATCACCTATGAGGAATAACATGGTTTTAGAGAGGCCATAGTTCCCTCTCAAGTTCATTCTGTGGAAATAAATGAAGATCCCCACCAAGGTCAGGAAATGAAGGCTGTTCACTCCTGCTGTAACAATGTGTTTTGGGGCAGACACTATTAGCATCACATTTCATCCCCACTGCATTAAAAAGTGCTGGGATGTCAGGGCCATTCATCCTCCACACAAGTCTTTCTGCAGGAAGCTCATCTGACTGTCACACACATCTCACTACAAATTTCTACATTTCTAAATATAACTGCAGTGAATCATATATTGCATATATTCATGCTGATGGTACATATGGGTCATTCCTGTTATGCAGTACCTTTTAAAATTGTTATATATATATATATATATATATGCTTATGTTTTAATTTAAGGAAGTATTTCTATAAAAGGGTATACCAGACTTTCAAAAATATGCTCTGGTGACGCTCAGGCACTTAAACTGTACTCATTATAACTTCATTGATTACACAGTAGCAAGAAATTAACAGGATGCCTGTTATCTAATTATAACAATTATCTAACAGGATGGAAACAAACTTGCTAATACTGTACAAAATTACATATTAATGAATTGATAAAACCCATTGCTAAAACTGATGTTTGTGCTGTGGATTTCCCCACCAAAATTGATGTCACTTCCTGGCAGATATCATTAAAGAACTGGCTTTTGTTTATTTAAAGTGATATTTAAACAAACAAAAGGGGTATTTAAAAGAACAGTATGTAAAATGTGTGTAACGGGTTTCAGGATGGGCAAGGAGGAGGCGGGAACTACCAGAACAGTCAGCTTAACTTTAATGACATAAATCAACAAACATAAACACACAGAGACACACACAGTGGCTGTGTGTCTCTCTCTCTCTCTCTCTCTCTGGCACCTCCTGCTCATCTTTATCCCCCTCCCGGCTGATTAGGACAATTCAGCACCGGGTGTGCGTCCTCACGGCCCGGCCACGCCCTCCTCCTCATCACACTCCTCCACCACCCAATTCAGGCTGGGGAAACCTCCGGCTTGACGTACTCCCCTCCCTTCCTGAAGGGGAGGTGTTGCTCTTCTGGCCATCCTTCTGCCGGCAGGTCTTCCCTGCCTCTCTGGAGCCCTGGGAGAGACGAGGGGAGGGAGAGGGGAGAGGTAAAGAGCAAGGGGAAGAGACAGAGAGAGAGAGAGAGAGACAAAAACTCGCTCACAGGTACGTCCCCGGATATGCAGTCGCCTGATCCTCAGCCACTCCTCCACCCTCTGGCAGACGACAGCCACTCCTCCCCTGGCAGATGGCAGCGAGTCCTCCGTCCCCGGCGTATGATAACGGCTTATCCGCTTCCTGGCGGACGGCAGCGGTTCCTCCGACTCCTGCCGGCCGGCAGCGACTCCTCCGACCCCTAGCGGATGGCCACGGCTCCTCCGCTTCCCGGCGGATGGCAGCAGCGAGGACTCCACATCAGCGCCTCCCTCCTTCTTCTCGGGGTTCGGCACCAATGTAACAAGGTTCAGGATGGGCAAGGAGGAGGTCAACATAACTTTAATGACATAAATCAACTTAAACAAACATAAACACACAGAGACACACACACAGCGGCCACGTATGTCTCTCTCTCTCTCTCTAGCGCCTCCGGCTTGTCTTTATCCCCCTCCTGGCTGATTAGGACAATTCAGCGCCGGGTGTATGTCCTCACGGCCCGGCCACGCCCTACTTCTTGTCACAATGTGTTATTGTGGAAATAGAGAAAATATACAGTAAATATATATATATATATATATATATATATATATATATATATATATATATATAGATAGATAGATAGATAGATAAAAAAATAAGCAATATTACCAAAAAAAAAACAACATGTTTTTCATTGTAGAGTTTGGCAAATTGACAACATCCACTCAAACCAAAATATTAAAGTTTATTTAAAATCATCCTCTATGTACACTTAATTGTGGTATTGTTATGCAAAAACACTAACTAATATGATTTCCATCTTTAAAAATTTTGAGTTTAATATTTTATTAATTATATTAAGAAATAAATGAGGGGGACCTGAAAATGTTCTGTATAGTAGGAATAATCCATAACTTCCTATATGTGTGTGCCCATATGGCCTATATGGTGAATAACAGTTTAACAGTGCATGCTAACCATTGAACACCACTTGATGAGATATAATTTTTCATGGCTTGACATACTGTTTTATGCATTTTACAGTTCTCCTGTGAGAAGATTTATGAGCCATTGAAGTTCTTGGTGTTAAAATATCCAAATTATTTGTAGAATGTAAAGTAATAATTGTTGTGGTTCGCAGCTGGAAAATGTGCACCTCCCTGTATCCCATTGTGCCGTGTGTTCCATGCCTCACGTCAGGAATGTAAAAATGCAGCAGTATTCTATCTTTCCACTGGCTGTTTTTCCAAGTGTTTAGTTTATTTTTAAGCACAACAAACTTTGTGTTCACTCTGTTTCCCTTGGCCACCTATGGACCTCTGCTGGGATGCAATATCCCATCCTATTTTTGGTTCTCTTCCCTTGTAAGGGAATCTACAGTTTTTTCTTCAAGTCTTAAATGTCACATCACTGGGGTAGACCCAGACTGACTGCCAAGCGGTGGGGTACTCCAGCTGGGCTCGAACTGACCTGGTGGTCCTGAGATTTAGACAAAATGGCCAACAGCAGCCTCAGTTGTTGCCACGTTCAGGGTTCAAAAGGTGGCTCTCATGTCAAAGGCACCATTGAAACAATATCTGAAGTGTTAGGATCATGTGGCTGTGGGATCATATCCAAACAAACTTCATGCTTATGTTCTCATGGTGTGGCATTTACACAATATCTTAAACTTCTCAAATAATATTCACATTTGTTTTGTGCATTGATAGGTTTATAAGCTTTCATAAACAGCAAATAAATGTTTTATTTAGTTTAAAAATTTATATCTTGAATTTTATGAATGAACTGGAATGGAATGGAGAAGTAAAGCGATGCACCAAAAAAAAATAATAATAATAATAATTTAGGCTTATTGTCCTAAAAGGTGTTAATTTAGGCATCGGCTGTGCAGGAGAATCACATAACACAACACCATCTTTGCAGTGTAAAGGCGGCTATAGATGGTTAAAAAAATGCAAGAAAGAAAAGACCAATCAAAATCCAGTATGCAAATAAATGCAATTAAGAGCACCAGTCAGAATTTAGTGAACAAGGATTACAAAAATCATTGATTTTGAATGCGTAACATTCTATCAATGCAAGTCAATAGGTGATCTTCAAAATGTACTCTTTCTAAACTTTCCTACAAAGTATGAACTATGAAGATAATGAAAACCAAAAATAGATAGCTCACCTGAGACTGAATTAAATTAATCAAAGTTTGAATGTCTACCTGTTGAATGCTGAATTTATAGCTGAAATTTATGGAAAAGAGAGAAGAATAAAAAGAAGAGGAATATCAATAATGCATGCACTGTAAAAAGGAAATTTTTCCAGTGTCTGAATTTCACCTCTGTCCATGTTTCTCTAGGTGGGAGATGGAGTCTTGGAGCTTCTGTTCGGCCACGTGTGGTGTTGGTCTCCAGACACGTGCTGTAAATTGCGTGTTGAGAGCAGGATCACACAGCAACCACACGGAGAAAGTCAAAGACGAGAATTGTCGGCAGCCCAAGCCCAGCTCAGTCCAGGCCTGCAATCGCTTTGACTGTCCACCCACTTGGGATGTCCAGGAATGGAGTCAGGTGAGACACTATAGGTCATTTTCTCAAAACAAAACACTAAACTTGAACCAATTTTGTCAGCAGTTAGGAGTCTTTCCAAGGTTCTTCACAGTATTGTACTCACTTGTCCCATAAATAAATAAAAGTAATGTATCAGCCCTATCTACCCAGCCTAAGTTTATTTTGTACTCTCTCTCTCTCTCTCTCTCTCTCTCTCTCTCTCTCTAATATAAGCCTATGCAGCCTTAAAGGAGCAATAAATCAGTTTTGTTTGTTTCATTGGTCCTTGTTTGTTGTTCTAAACAACTGATATGACAGTGATCTTGGACTTTATACTGATACAATATAAGGAGAAAAGAAAGGGCACACATTGGCTTTTCTTTGTATTGTCATTATGGCAAAGTTTTATGTGCATGAGATTTCAGAATGGGGCAGTCTTCCACTCACCGTTTACAGTACCACCCCACAATTGGAGAACCACTGAAGTAATGTAAAAAGAAAATTCTTTATTATACACTGACAGTATGGACTTTCGGAAATGTTCATTTCCTAGAACCTAAAAAACTGTATAAGCTAAGTGTAAAGCAAACATTATTATGTGTGCATGCAGTGCTCTCATAGCTGTGGAGGAGGCAGTCAGAAGAGAGAGGTCGTCTGTAAGCAGCGGATGGCAGATGGAAGTGTACTAGAATTACCTGAAACGTTCTGCCCCTCAATGAGTTTACCCTCAATTCAGCCCTGTGGCCAAGTGGATTGTGATCCTCAGTGGGTCTCCACAAACTGGACTCAGGTCAGACACGTGTTCTCACTTAAAACAAGTTTAAAAAAGTCACTTTCTCATGTATGTCTCAACAATCTGTCTATCTGTTATTACCACTCCATATTTTACGGTCTGCAGCTACAGAAATCCTACTGTTTTATTGTTTGTTATATGTACTCTGTCACACTTAAAAGCTCTTGACAAGGCTGTTGTTGAAAAATTTGTTCTGGCTTTAGGCTGACCTTACAAGTAAGGTTAAGTAACATCAACAAAGCGCTCTTGCCTGTCTAAACATGTCATACATTTCCCTCCATATCACTGGGGGAGACCACAGCTGGATTACATGGTTCTCTGGATTTCTTGATTTTGATTGGTCAATGGCACCATCTAGAGGTCTGATGTTGCTCAGTAACAATCGCACATCCACTTACCAGCCATTTTTATTGCTTCTTGGATCACTGTGCGATCTCTACAAGTGATAAAATTATTTCAGCTCAAATCAATGTGTCATGTGCATTTATTAATTTTTTTGGCAAGTAGTGTTGTAACAACATGCATAATGAGCAGTCAAACGGTCATTAACTACAAAATAAACACCAACAGAACTCCAACGCAAACCGGAGGTTGATTTCAGCTGTTAAGCGATTTATTTCTTCTCACATAATTACATTATTTCAATGCAAATCAGTGTTTTATGTTAATGTATTTATTTATTTGGTTAGTAGCCAGGTAATAAGCAGGATAATGTACAGTCAGCCGGTTGTTATCGCAAAATAAACCCCTTCAGGAATTCAAGAATTCTCCTCTTCGCATTAGGGTGCTGATCAAACTGTCGGGGTTTATTTTGCGATAAAATGGTGTGTATTTTTAATGTTTATGGACTCGCCCCATTCACTTCCATTATAATTGCCTTATTGTAACTGGGATATTTGCTTTTATTAAATAAACAATGGAAGAGTCAAAATAATTTTGTGGTAATCAACATTGTGCCCTGAGTACTTTCGAGCTTAACTTGCATTGAACCTGGAACATTCCTTTAATAGTAATTAATAACAAATTAAATGAAGGCAATCGAATGCTTAAATTATTTCCCAATCAAGTAAACATTGAAAGACATTACAATGTTAAATTTTTTAGATTCAACTTGGTTCCAAAGTACAAGTACTTTTGACATCCTTACTACGCATTGTCAATAACCAGGGTTCTGTGTTCTTTCTAGTGTTCTGCTACTTGTGGAGAAGGAACCCAGAGGTTGCTAGTGGTGTGTAAGGCTCTGGGAGAAAGAGGACGATACCGAACAATGGTTCCTGATGCTTGTGCCATGGTTCCAAAACCGTTAACTGTCCGATCATGCCACCTTGGAGCTTGTGAGAGTAAGACATGAGAGCCTTGATTTAAAATTGAGAAAACCAACATTTAGATATTCTAACCCAACTGTAGCCGCTTTTACACCATCAGGCTGGATGGTTCTCATTGTGAAACCATGCCATTCCGTGCTTATCCGGGCCAGTTAACAGCGGCGTGAGAAATAAACATTGGATTAAGTGCGCTATGGAGGATGATCGCATATTCCAGTTTTTTTAGGACCCCTGGTTTTTACTTTGCTTAAGCACAGGAAAGAAATGTCCCATGTCACAAAACGGAAAGCAAACAGAAAAAGGTTTACAATTATTTGCTGAGAGGTTGTGCATGCTGCCAGACACAAACACACAGATGGGTAGAAGTTTCCAAGCTAGTCTGGTAAAAAGACATTTATTGACAAAATAATATATGAGTAATATAATGATATATTATATGAGTTTTAATGAGCTATCTACCTCCCTGATTAAAAAGGTGTGTTAAAAAAAATAATGTTCTACTAGTTCATCATAAAATCATGAAGATACACTGAACATACACTAATTGATATTACTCTAACATTTATTAACTTCTCCCAAATATTAGCAAACTTGGCCAGCTACATGGAAACAACTGAGTTACCTTTGTGTTGATAAATGTAAAATCGTGAGTTAGCATATACTAAAACCATTCCACCAGCACGGTTGAGCTCGGTTAGCTAACCGTGCCGAGAAATATGGCCTGAGAATGGTTTGTAATCGTGCCTTGCTGAACCATACTCAAGTGGAAATGCTACTGGAACTGTTCCTCAGCGTGCTCAGAATTGTCAGCCCAATGGCGGAAAAGCGTTTTATGATTAATCCGTTGGAGCCAATGTGATGTTATATATTGCTTGTGTTGTCTTTAATGGATCTTTATGTCTGAAATTGTATAATTGACAAACATGTTACTGGCCAATAAAAATTCTGCATGGCACATACCTTTGTGAAGTTGACATGTGCTGCATTTTGACATGCTAAATTCCTTCTTTTTAAACAGCATTTTGCTCATCCTTGCATGCAGCTTTTATGATCTCACAATTGAAAGACAAATTGGAACATCTGTACTTTTTAAAATTCATTTGTCACACCGCAGGACCATTTAAAATGAATTAGTGAAGGGGAAAAGGTGATTAAAATTGTGAAAAACTAGTAAGAGAAATGGTAACTAGTTAAAGGACCTAAAATATACACTCTCTTATACATTTATATTTTAACCTAAGATATTTATGTTGTTTAAAGAAAGGTCAATGGACATTTTGTGCATCAAATACCCACATACTTGTGCAGTTCATTTGGTTTTAAGAATAAGGGAGTATATGAAGTAAAATAGGGAAAGACATGTCCAAAGTTTTGTGGG
This sequence comes from Myxocyprinus asiaticus, assembly GCF_019703515.2. Taxonomy (NCBI): domain Eukaryota; kingdom Metazoa; phylum Chordata; class Actinopteri; order Cypriniformes; family Catostomidae; genus Myxocyprinus; species Myxocyprinus asiaticus. The sequence goes on from NC_059344.1 coordinate 55,234,175, forward strand.
ATTGAGTACTGAAGAAGTCATCTAAGGACACTCTGAAGTGAGAGTGATATAGGAAATGGAATTGTATGATAGCTGTGCCAAATGGGATTTGCTTGAAGAGTAGCTGGCTTGAAATTCCTCTACTCTGTTTCCTCGCCTCTAGGTTTAACAGTGCTACTGGGAATCCAGCTCTCCACACAGTGAACAATCTTTTGGTACATAGTAATATGACGTGTTTATTTCATTTCAGAAATTTTCAAGCCAGCAGTTGTAAAACGCAAGCCTACCATTCTGGCTCAAAGAAAGGTCTACATTCAGTGGAGAAAAGGCAAGAAGCTACACTTTGTGGTGGGTGGTTATGCCTACCTACTACCGAGGACATCTGTGGTGCTTCGCTGCCCCACCCGTCATTTCCCCAAGGGTTATGTGCACTGGCTGAAAGATGGTAAACCGCTTGAAATCCTGGGCCATGTATCCATTTCTCACATGGGTTACATCAAGATCCTGCAGCTCCGTGCTTCTGATGCTGGGATGTACACTTGTATTGCTGGCCAAGCTCAAGAGAACTTTGTCCTGAAGCTCATCAGCAGCAAGCATAAGCTGTCGGTGCCAGAAGCAGACTTGTGGAACACGGATGGTATAAAGATCTCACCAAAACTTCAACACACTTCGTCTGCAACTGAGGGCAAGGCCAAAGAGTTTTCGTTGAACCGTTATGATGCTATCATTCAACACTTACTTGACTTGAAGGAATTACCATTTGAGGATTCCAAGGAATTGCTGGATTCCTTTGAGAAGAATAGTTCCAATCTGGAAGAAGACACAGTTTTGGATTCTTTAAGTCCACAGATGCTCATCGCAGATATGCCAAGGCTTGATGAGGTCACTCGTAATCTGTCTGGAGCTTTCCAGGAGAAAGATGTGTTGATCATTCAGCTGCTAGAGGAACTTACAAAGAGCCATGTGGAGAACAATGAATCGGCTCAGCAACCACATGAAAGACTAGCACACTCCATGCAAGATTCCACTTCCCAGAGAAGCAAACAGAGACAGGCTCCTCATACCAGCAGGCAATGGAGAGAACAGCACAGAAGCCCAATTATCCTGCAGAAGTCCTCCAGAGACCACATCAGTAACCCTCATGAAATTGTGGACTATGTTGGAGGTCTTATTTTAGTACCAAGACACACTGTCCAAGTAGAAATCAAATGCCAAGCACAAGGTAACCCAGAACCAATGATCTTATGGACTAAGGATGGAAGGGAGCTAAGAAATAGCAGCAGGTAAGAACGAACTTTCTGCTTTCAGAATCTACAAGATCTTTAAAGAGCATATAGTATTGCATACCCTACATCCGTGTGCTGCTTTCAGTCGTGTTGTTGTCTGTGTCGTGGCAGAGTAGGCCTAATGCCGGATGGTTCCCTGCATATTCAAGCTCCAAGCGAGACAGACACCGGACTCTACATCTGCACTGCCTCTAACCACCTGGGCTCCACGTCGTTGTCCTCTCAAGTGCAAATTACAGGTATGATCTACTCTAGAGAGTCAACACACTTTTTATTTATTTTTCTATTTTTTACAATACAACAAAGCTTTATAAAGAATAGGGCCTTACAAACCCTCCAGTGAGCAAGCCAATGGAAAAACTCCCCAACACGAATAAGTAGATGAGGAAGAAAGCTTGGAAGAAACCGTGAGGACTTGTTAAGTCTGACTAAGTTTAACAGTATATTATCCATTTAAAAAAAAAATACTGGAACCAAATTATTTTATGACTTTCGGTTCTGTTAATGGTTCTCGATACGGACGGGACACTGTGCGAAAATACTCTTGCACTACCATTCAGCGACACTGCAACACCTCTTCTAAATCAGCAGCGCGAAACATAGTGCAATCAGTGTAGTCCGATTCCTGAACAAATTACTCTTATGAGTCATTTGTTTTGAATCTACACCTCAAAACATACAGTGCTACCATCTCCTGAAAGAATTTATCTTATCAACTGGTTCTTTTTGGTGACATTTTTTTTTTGTCATTTTTTTGTCATTTTGTCAAGAACTGTTGGAACTGTCTTATGTGAACTGAAGGCTTGTGAGACTTGTGAGTAATTACTGGATTGTAGTTAGATATACTGAACACATTTTGAACACGTTTTACAACAGAGTTTTGTTGTAATCTATTTTATAAAAATTAATAAATTAACTTAAAAACCTTTAGTATGAATCTGTTCTGTTAAGATATGAAATCATCTCTTCTTTATGTAATAGGCTGCTGAGGGCAGTAAATCCAATAAAAATTGTTTTATTTCAAAATATTTCATCCTCAAAAGTAGGCTTTCAGAAATAATTGGTTATGGAACCATTGAGGAACCTGAATTGTTAAGCGGGATCGGAATCTACTGTAAACAAGAATCATTAAATTCCGTACAATTCCCATTCCTAAATATTAAAGTATTGGTTTGAAGAACCTATCTATGAAAAAAGCTTTTTCTGGGTCAGTTCAAACAATTAATACATAATGTTTCCAAATATGTATACAATGCTGAGTCAATGAATCTATAAGTCTATTAATGATGTCATTTGGTGGAGGTCAGCTTGGAGTCAACGTGATTTTGTGATGAGTATTTGACATTGAGGCCAAACAAACAAAACAAAAGCAAAGCACTACCCTAACAGCATTTATCAACAGTAAGCATACACAAGTGACATTGAGCAAAGAAAGCACCCTTTCCTTTAAGAGGAAAAGTGATGAAAAGTATTCAAATCCACTCATGTTACAGCCGACAATGTCCTGTTCTCTCTATTCATCATGCAAGGCTGATGTAGTCCTCTAATGATAGTGTTTCTGAAGAGGCCTTTCCCTGGCTATTTCAGTCCCACACTTAAGATTCACATAACTTAAAGCGTTATTAATGCAAAGTAGCTGGTTGTAATACCTCAATATGAATATGAGAGCTGTTCTGGCATGTAAAAACGCTATATAAGAAGTGATGATAGCTCCACAAGTCACTCTGTTTTTAAAGAAAAGTAAAAGTTTGTGTTGCATGGAACAAATCGCAGCATATAAAGTATGTTTGCAAAGACACAAAGGAGATTAAGTTATTTTGAGTGAACTATTCCTTTAACAATTTTTATTACTCTCTCTTTCACCTCAGATTTGCACAAAAGCTCCTAGATCTTTTTACAAATTGAAAAAGATAAAGACTTGTTGTGCCTTGCAGTAATGTTATTCATTTTATTTTAAACTGTCACATCTTTGTTTAGAGTGATGTCATTATTGATGTGTGTCATAGCAAGCTGTGTGAGCAGTGCGAGTGAGGGGAACAGTTCTGTGTGTTCAAACAAGACCAAGCTGTACAACTTCTGCCATGGACAACAGTGCCCCCACAGGTACAAATGCGGTATTGCAGTAAATTATTAGCTTTACAATCAAGAACAGTGCCCTTCCACAAAATAAAAATACTGTAAATGCATACCATTTCCTGATATTTAAATTACAATTCACTCAATTTTTCAAATTTATTTTTGTTTTATTTTTACATTTTTTTAACAAAAGTGCAAAGAAACAGAGATGCATCTGATGAGTATATTTAAACATTAAAATTCAGTTGGCCATCAAAAAAATAGGCCTATGGGCATGACTTCACTGCAGAATTTGTATTCTTTCTTATTTGTAGTGGTTTCAATAGGATTTATACTGCAATCCACCAGGTATGGATGCTGCATAGTGAGTGGGGTTGTAAAATGTATGGCTACTTAGACTAATGATGAGTTTCCTGTCTAGTCAGTTAAGTCATTACCTACCCATGGCAGCAACTAAATGTAAGTGTTATGTTCAGTATGGATACAGTATCTAACCAGGAAGACAAATCCCTTTTTGTATCTAAGGAATGACCAGTAAATGTCATCTTTCATTCCTCTTCCCTGTGCACAGGTGGCAGGTATCCACCTGGTCAGCCTGCTCTGTGAGCTGTGGAGGAGGAATGCAGAATCGCAGTGTGACTTGTCAAGGAGGTCCAGGGGGGTCAGAGGCTTGTTCTGGGAGGAAGCCAGCAGTAACCAGGCACTGTAACCTTCAACCTTGTGTTGGCTGGACAACCACTCCATGGGGACCCGTAAGTATCAGATTAGTGAAACCAGTGATCATTAGTCCACCTTGTTAATCATCCTGATTCAGAAGTACACTTTTCCTCCATGAACAAATATGATATATATATATATATATATATATATATATATATATATATATATATATATATATATATATATATATATATATATATATATACAATGTTGTCCCAACTAGCCTAACAGAGTTGTCTGAACGAACAATTTCATATCGAACAATGCTGCTGATTTGCGAGATCCCAGCATGCACTACAACATAAATAAATTATGTGGTTAGTGTTATAGGTTTATTTTTTGCTGTTTGCTGACTTTGTTGTTATTATCATTTTTGTTTTTTTGCCACTGTTTAGAAAGTTGTTGTGTGGTGACATTAGGAGCTCATCTTTAAACTTATTAAGTTTGTTTTGAATGTCACCGTTAAGGTTTTTGTGTTACAGGCTGAGGTCTATTGTGTGTCTCTGTCAAACAGTTGTATGTACTGCCTTGTCTTGCAGACATACTTCTCCTCAGATGCAAAGACTGCAGTCATGTAAAAATAATTGAAATGGTGACAAAATGAAAGTTCTCGTCTTGTGAAATGATAGTTGGCTGAACAAGAAATTAGAAGTTCTCTCAACAAGAATTTTAGCATTTAGTGAACAAAAAAATTTACATTGATTAAAAGCCATTTTACAAAGGGCAAATATTAGGACAGTTGTTGAGAGAACTCAAAACTCTTACTGCATCATGTGTGCTCAACCATTATTTTATTTTTATTTTACAGAAGTTGCATTTTCATTCAATTAAAAACTCCATTATGAGAGCTTCAGTTTCTAATTTGAAAATTACTTTTACAAATAATGTATTCCAAAAGAGTTACAGTACAGTCCCCCAAATTATTATTTTAGGGTTTAAGACAGCAGCACCAATAATGAATAGAAATGTACCATAAATTACTCTCTCTGTGTACTCAGCATCAAAAAAGTCTTTTTCTTTCATTTTTTCACATTAGTGCCAAGGTCATTGTGTTGGACCACGCCAAGCCCTTCAGTACAGACATGTGTTCTGCCAAGACAAGAACAGCACTAGAGTGGCACATCGAATGTGCAGCAGTCAACCAAGGTAAATCAAATATATAAACAACACTGTGTACATGTTCAAACTCAGATTGCAAAAACATTGTAATAATTAGGATATTAAGTTGTGGCTATAAATATGAGGTTGTCATGTGGCAAGTCTCAGTCAGGTCATTGTTTGGTGTTAACAGTACACTGCAAAACAATTCTTTTTGTCTTATTTTCCAGTAAAAATGTCTAAAACATTCTTAAAACAAGATACATTTACTTGAGAAGCAGCATGATATCAGATGTTATGTCTTGTTCCCAGAAAAATCTGACAAAATGTATTGAAAAGTATGATAAAAAAAAAAAAGGGTAAATGGGATTGGAAAATATAATTCAAGATATATTTTCTGAAAATAAGTCATATTATACTGTGTGTTATATGTCATATTACTAAATTATTATATGTTAGTGCACAATTTTGTTTCTCAAGTAAATGTATCAGTTATCAGATCATCTATTCATCGTTGTCCTTTTCAGGCCTACATCACAACGCAACTGCACGACAGAAGCGTGTGCTCTGCATTGGCGAGTCGGGCCTTGGACCCAATGCACCGCCACATGTGGTCGTCACGGATTCCAGTCCCGTCACGTCACTTGTGCCCACCGGCGCAGTGGGAAGCTGGCGCGCGAGTTCCACTGTGCTTGGAAACCTCGACCACCCAGCTGGCAACGATGCAACATCCTGTCCTGTGGGAGAGGTGAGTGCATAGACAAAGGAAAAATGATAATTAGCATGAAAGGGGAGCTCCAGAACATCAGCCTGGATGATTTTTCTTATTGGTCAGATGCAATGATGCTTACCATCCTGATGTCAACAGTCACATGATCCTGGAGGAATGGCTGCAGGAATAGCAATGACTATGAGTCATACTGTAGTAATTGGAAAGGGCATTCAATCAAAAATGAAAATTCTGTCATTTACTCACCCTCATGTACGTATATGTATGATATAAACGATTTACTGCATTTGCCACCAAATGGGTGAGTTACAAAAATGGTGTAGTATGTGCACTATATACTAACTACGTAACAAAGGTAAGGGTGAAAATAGATGAGTTTCAAGATTCTTACCAGGATACATTTATGTGCTTGATTGCCACAAATAGGCCTCACAAATCATATATCATCAAAAGAATTAAGGATTGTTCCAAGGTTCTCTAGCATTAAGGGTATATTGTCCTAAACTGTATGCAACCCACAGAATGATTATTGTATTCTGAAATTTGTTGTATCATTACAGGTGAATGTCAGGACAGCACAAGGTATTGTGAAAAGGTTCGACAACTAGAGCTTTGCCCACTGCCCCAGTTTAAATCACGCTGCTGCCAGTCTTGCAAAGACACCTGAGACTAGATATGGATGGAAGGACAGAGAAAGGTTAGGATACAAGGAAGAGATGGCCCTAGCGCCCACTACGCAGACCAACACAAGCCCTCAAGGACCAGGGGTTTGTGCTGGGTTAGGGTCACTGGGATTGGTGGATTCTAGAAACAACAGCTCCAATAAGCATCCCTGTAAAGAAGATAAATAATAACTGAAAACAGATATTTTGTTAATAAGACTATGACCTTATTTTGACTTCAGTGAAGGTTTCGAAATTGAGATTTTTTGAAATGTTTTCTTTTTATGTGTTGATTGTTATGGTCTGCAGATATGTGAGAAATGTGACTTTTGTTAGCGTTCACTGGATGTTTAGGACTCCCGCAATGACACTGTCAGATATAGTAAAGAACTATAAACTGGACTTTTCACATTTTATATACTTAAATCACACCACTGGGAACAAAATAACCGCCTAATTGGGGAAGACTGTCATTTTAATATCTACCATGCTCTCACTTTTCACAGTTATTTGGAAACCAATTTAAATTACCTCCAAACCATGTCAGATGAGATCAGCCCCTTATCCAGATGGTCTTTAAGGCTGGGTATTCGTAATGAAGTGCTAAAAACATAGCTTTAATGTTGAGAATGTGTCACCTTATTTTAATTTAAAGACTCTGTGACTCAGAGCCAACAACAATAGGTAAAATGAGGCATGGACGCTTCATGCAAACTAATTATACTGTAGGTACTTCAGCATATTTCTGGCATTCGTAGGATTTCCTTTATGTAGCACTACATCTATGCAAAGTTCTGGTTGGAACTCAAATCCTACAAAAACACTTAAGAGGTTTTTAAGGTTCACAAAATCCATAACTTATGCTATCTTTTGCACACTCTTAAAGTTAACTGTGGAACAAGGCAACATCAATGTAACTGAGAGCATATTCAATGAACCTAATCGTCATGATTAGATAGCTGAAATTCAAAATCAAATGACATTTTGCAGCTTAAACTGACATAGTGTTCCTTTGAAGGGCAATTCAAAATTTGCTTAACATACCAGGCCTATTATAATTGTTATAAAATAATAACAATGAGCTCATTTTGTTCTGTTATGATCCCAATAATGTTTATAAACACAATACTTGAGTTTCAAGTGGGGTTGTATAACTACAGACATGACAATATCTCTCAAACCCTCTAAAGTCACGCCAGCGGCTGGTTTCAGTGTCTTGCATTATGATATGCTTTTTGGTTTACATTAACAGACAATCGTCCCATGCCCCAGTATTCCTTAGATTTCATCGGACAGAGAAATGGGAATCCTGAATGTTTTACACATGTTAAAAATGAGGCTTGATTGTTCTTTTTTTCTACCTTCTTAAACGGTTGTTTTCTGTACTTGGTAATTTGCTGATAAAGATTTAACCACTGTCAGATGTGCATGTTTTTGTAAATACTTTGTTGCTAACCGAAATATCTTCCTGAAATAAACATGCCATTTAACTACCTTTTCTAGAAAATTACAAGTAGTTGCAAATATATGAAAAGAAAAGAGATTCTATTATTCTTTACAGACACCAATTTATCCTACAAAAAAAAAAAAAAAAAAAAGGAACATAATGGGAAATGCTTGGACATGATTAAGTGCTGTCACTTACTCAACGTACCCTGTAAGTACTAAACGAATCCTTTTAAACCATATGATTTGTTTATTTAAGCAGTTATTCAAGTCTTGAAAATATGATTGTCTTTTTTTTTTTTTTTTTTAAACACAAGTAGTGAGCTGCCTTCGTTTAGTATTTATTATTTTGTGTAAGTGCAATTTCTCTGTAAATGAAAACCAGTTTGGATGTAGTTTTTATGAATATTATGTTTGTTTTTATATTATAAAAAAAAAAAAAAAATCAATGCATGCAGAAATGTCCCAATCTAAACATGTTCTGGTTGTCATTTTAATAATTGGTCTCCATTTAACTAATAAATTGAATTACGTTCCATACATCTAGTCGGTGCACTGTTCATGTAATCCACTTTTGAGGCTGACAGTTTTAACTTGAATTTCCTGATTGCCATCCAAATAAATACTGAATGAAAGTACTGCTAAATTACTGCTCATTGTAAATAACTTTATAGAGGTTTCTTTTGTGCTGCAAAATAATAGTCACTGAATTTATGGAGCTCCATTAGCGGATCTAAGTAGAGTCTGACTCCACGCAATCTGATAAACTTTGGATCCTAATAAATTCAGGCCTTTTTTTTTTCCTTTATTGAAATACATTACAAACATCCAAGAATGGCATCCATAATAGCCTATTGAAACAATCAGCCTGAAGTGGAAGCTTATACAACAAAACAAAAAATAAAGAAAAAAAACTGCAAGAACTTTGAGGCTCCATTATTAAAAAATTATATATTACAAACTAATCAAATATTTGTATGTAAACAATACAAATCCAATAGCCCTATAATGGTAGCACTTTATCAATATCAATCAATATTTATTTATAAAGCACATTTAAAAACAACCAAGTTTGACCAAAGTGCTGTACAGTATAAAAAAAAAAGAATTTCTATAGCAGATATAACTGGAAACAAGGTAAAAACACATAAAATATTAAAACTGACAATTCACAATGATTATGGGATATTAAAAGCCAGAGAAAACAGGTAAGTCTTTAGGCCAGATTTGAATGCTTTATAACAAGGTTTCATTTGTTAACAAATAAATGCTTTAGTATCATGAACTAATGAACAATATATTTTTTACAATATTTATTCATCTTTGTTAAAGTTAATAAAAATACAATTGTTCTTTGTTAGTTCATAGTGCTTTACTTAATGTTAACAAATACAACTTTTTATTTTAAAAATGTGTTGGTAAATGTTAAAATTAACATTAAACAAAATTAATAAATGCTGTAAAACAAAGTATTGTTCATTGTTAGTTCATGTTAAAGGAATATTCTGGGTTCAATACAAGTTAAGCTCAATCGACATCATTTGTGGCATAATGCTGATAACCACAAAAGTTAATTTCGAGTCGTTGCTCCTTTTCTTACATTTTTTTTTTTAAAAAAGCAAAAATCGAGGATACAGTGAGGCACTTAAAATAGAAGTGAATGTGGCCCATTTTTGAAGGGTTTAAAGGCAGAAATGTGAAGCTTATAATTTTATAAAAGCAATTACATTCATTAAAACTCATGTATTATAGCTGTAAAGTTGTTTAAATTGTAATTTTTTACAGTCATTTTAGGGGTTTACGGTTTGTTGACATTACATCATCTTGTCAACAAAGTTTTAAAATTGGCAATAACTTTACACAAAAAAGGTTAATAAGTGATTTAATCACACTAAAATCATGTTAACACGCATACTGTTAATGTCTTGTGGCTAAACTTTTGAAAAACTTTTGAGTGTTTTAACGTTCAAAAAATTGGCCCCCATTCACTTCCATTGTAAGTATAGAGCTAGATAAATGACAAAAATATTAGAATTTTGTAAATTTGAATTTTAGATGTGGCATTTAACTAAATTTTATTTTCCATGCCGTATTTTATAGTTTTCAATTTGTTTTTCATAAATTTGAATTGTAGACATGTGGCGTTTAACAAAATTGAATTTTTTTTTATTATTTATTTATGTATTTATTTATTTTTGTGGCACATCTTATAGATATGTATTTTTAAACAGCAGATTTTGTGTTCTGAATTTTTTAGAGGTGAAATTAGCTGTAAATATTCAGATTATAAAATTACAGCTAAAGAAGAAATTGAATATTTTAAAATTCAGTAGAATTCAATATTCTAAAATTCAAAAGGCAGAAATTCAGATCTTACAGAAAGTAGGCCAGAGGTCAAGCAGCAGCTAGACCCTTGATGATCGGGCTAAAGCCCAGAACTTTTGTTAATAGCCCTGAATGTTTTTGTTTGTTTGTTTGTTTGTTTGTTTTTTGTGAATAAAAAAAAAGCAAGGCTTAATGTTCATAATATCAGAGTACAAAAGCAACAAGGCAGGCTCAATAATGGCTTCAAATGTAAATTAATTCCGATCAGTGAGCCCAACTTGCATTAACTGACAGTTCGCACTTTGACTTTTACCTGCTTTTCATGCTCAAGTTCATCAGACGAATCGTTACAAACGCCTCGTGCGGGAGCTTTCTATTTTCCCTCACGGGGTGCAGCTTTTCTGTATTAGAGGCACTGACAATTATGTAAGCCTTATTTCTAAATATATACTCTATAAGTTTCATTTGTAATCTTTATTTTTTTTAACAATCCGCACACCAAGTAGATTTGAATGCATGTGCCAGTCATCTTGTTCGGTTATTCGGGTTTAGACGGGAGTCTACGTGGGAATAAAGAATGTTTATTGCAATAGAATTTCTTCAAACGCAACTCAAAACAGCAGCACAGTCAGCTATAAGCCTAAATAGCACAATACATACAGGGCCTGAGTGGCAATCGGGAAGATCGGGAGAATTCCCGCTGCACCAGTCATAAATTGGGCCGGTTAGGTCCGCATGTTGATTGACAAACTTTCATCATATGTCGCATAACAATTGCCAACAGTCCGTAACATCCGGTATTTAAAGGATCAGAACTGCGTTCCGTATTATAGCGGACGCAGTCTGTATTTTATAATCTCACACCCAAACAAATCAGAGAGTATCCTGTGAGAGACGAAACTGATGTGCTTCACTTCACAGCTCGAGAAGGATCACGGAAGATGCATCGAGAACAGATAGGCTACTAATAACTGAATAATGAACATGCTTCAGGTACAAGATCATCACAAGTTTAATACTGACTGCAGTCTCACAATCTCAATTAATTAATCTCTGAAATCCTCTTCCCTAGCAGTGCAGAATGATAATAGCAAAATTATTTTTTGTCACAAAATAACAGAATACTTAAAGTAAATGCATACAGATGCAACAGCACGACACGGTACGAAAATAATGCGACTTTACAGCTCTCAAAAGATTAAACTCAATGAAACAAACTGCACAAAGTGCCTTCAATGTTGTATAATGCGACAAAACCCTCTTAAAGAGACAGTAACCATTTTGCCTTCGTCCTGAACATTTACAATCCAAGTAAAAGAAAAGTACAAATGTGTTATTTTTAGTCTTTTATTTCACTCTTATCATTGCAAAATGGCACGTTTTTGAATGGCATGTAAAAATGTAAAAACAATCACTCAACCTTAATTGTTTCACTGGATCTGTTGTTATTTTAATGATCTAAAATAAAAAGCACTGACCATTTAAAGTGCGAGCCTGTACATCTTGAAAGAGTTATAAACATTTATAGTTCTATAGTGTTATTATGTGCCTAGATAGTCTATAAAATAAACTTAGTTTACCCACAAATGAAATTTCTCTCATCATTTCCTCACCCTCATGCCATCCCAGATGTGTATGACTTTCTTTCTTCTGCTGAACACAAATGAAGCTTTTTAGAAGAATTTCTCAGTTCTGTTGGTCCTTTCAATGCAAGTGAATGGTGATCAGAACTCAGAAGGTACAAAAATCACATAAATGCAGCATAAAAGTAACCCATACAACTCCAGTGGTTTAATCTATGTCTTCAGAAGCGATATGATAGGTGAGGGTGAGAAACAGATCAATATTTAAGTTTTTTTTTATTATTATAAATTCTCCTCCCTGCCCAGTAGGGGGCGATATGCTTATGTAAATCACCAAAAACAGAAGAAGAACTCTTAAGAGTTAAGCTTATGAAAGTGAAAGTGGAGATTTAGAGTAAAAAATGATTAATTATTGATCTGTTTCTCACCGCTTCTCATTTACTTGCATTGAATGGACCAACAGTTCTTCTAAACATCTTCATTCATGTTCTGCAAAAGAAAGTCATACACATCTGGGATGGCATGAGGGTGAGGAAATGATCAAATATCCCTTTAACATTCACTTATTTTTACAACACATACAATGATGTCTTATGACAAATTGAAAATCTTAGTGAATGCCGTATGTGGTATAATGACATGGAGAGCTTAAATAATTTTCAAGTAGTTACATATATTGTATATTTTTGCTGTGATCTTGTTTTATTGTTATCATCTTCACCTCCAACCCCCCTTTTGGGTGTGGGCTGACTTGGACATGACATCCCGGACTGAATACTTACCATTTATCAAGCATTTAATAACAGTCATGAAACCTAACGCAGGTGTTTCGAGATGCGTTTATAAAAATGAAAGTTATTTTTAACTTTACTCTTTGGTCCCACAATAGCGTTTTATTGCCACGTTAAATTAAAAAAAAAGGCTAAACAGAGCGTCATTATCACAACGATAGAACAGACGCAGAGCCAGCAGCTTCATTAATGCAAGAGATGGATGTGGAGGACATAGTTAAATCATACTTTAAGACAGGATTTTGCAATAAAGGAATCTTTGGTCTTTTGGCGCATCAGCACAGAGTTATTAGTATCAAATCAAATCAAATCACTTTTATTGTCACACAACCATATACACGAGTGCAATGGTGTGTGAAATTCTTGGGTGCAGTTCCGAGCAACATAGCAGTCGTGAAAGTGATGAGACATATACCAATTTACAATAAACATCAGATTAACACAACACAATTAAAGTCTAATATACACATAATTACACACAACACAATATACAAATAATAATATACACTGTATAGTATACAATACACACAATACAATAAAAAAGTATACATATAGTAGTATATAGAGAATGTACAGTAGGTTGTATTGTACTGTATTGACATTCAGGCTGTCGGTTGATAGTAAGTTGTTAAGAGAGAATATAATATAATAATAATATAATTTATGACAGTCCGGTGTGAGATATAACAGTAAGAGTAATAAAGTGAAGTGCTGATGTGTTTTGATCGTGGGAGATCAAGAGTTCAGATTGCTCGGGGGAAGAAGCTATCATGAAGTAGGCTGGTGCGGGTCCTGATGCAGCGATACCGCCTGCCTGATGGTAGCAGTGAGAGCAGCCCATGGCTCGGGTGGCTGGAGTCCCTGATGATCCTCCGAGCTTTTTTCACACACCGCCTGGTATATATGTCCTGGAGGGAGGGAAGCTCACCTCTGATGATGTGTCTGGCAGTTCACACCACCCTTTGCAGGGCTTTGCGGTTGTGGGTGGTGCTATTGCCGTACCAGGCGGAGATGCAGCCAGTCAGGATGCTCTCTACTGTGCAGGTGTAGAACCGTGTGAGGATGTGGCGGTTCATTCCAAACTTCCTCAGCCGTCTCAGGAAGAAGAGGCGCTGATGAGCCTTCTTCACAACGGCTTCAGTGTGGATGGACCATGTGAGTTCCTCAGTGATGTGGACACCCTAGAACTTGAAGCTGCTGACTCTCTCCACTGGTGCTCCATTGATGGTGATGGGACTGTGTTCTCTGTCTTTTCTTCTGAAGTCCACCACAAGCTCCTTTGTCTTACTGATGTTGAGGGAGAGGTTGTGCTCCTGACACCAGTGTGTCAGAGTGTGCACCTCCTTTCTGTAGGCTGTTTCATCATTGTCAGTGATCAGACCTACCACCGTCGTGTCATCAGCAAACTTAATGATGGCATTGGAGCTATGTGTTGCCACACAGTCATGTGTGTACAGAGAATACAAGAGTGGGCTAAGAACACAGCCCTGTGGGGCTCCAGTGTTGAGGGTCAGTGTTGAGGAGATGTTGCTGCCTATTCTAACCACCTGGCGTCTGCTTGACAGGAAGTCCAGGATCCAGCTGCACAGCGAGCTGTTAAAGCCCAGAGCCCGGAGTTTCACATAAAGCTTGGAGGGCACTATGGTGTTGAATGCTGAGCTGTAGTCTACAAACAGCATTCTCACATAAGTGTTCTTTTTTTCCAGGTGGGAGAGAGCAGTGTGTATTGTAGATGCAATGGCATCATCAGTGGAGCGGTTGTTGCGGTAAGCAAACTGCAATAGGTCCAGTGATGGAGGCAGCACAGAGCAGATGTAATCTCTGATTAGTCTCTCAAAGCATTTGCTGATGATGGGGATCAGAGCAACAGGACGCCAGTCATTTAAGCAAGTGATTTTGGATTGCTTTGGAACAGGCACAATGGTGGATGTTTTGAAGCATGTGGGGACTACAGACAAAGATTGAAAATGTCCGTAAAAACACCAGCCAGTTGGTTCGCGCATGCTCTGATGACGCGGCCCGGAATGCCGTCTGGACCCGCGGCTTTGCAGATATTCACCCGTCGGAAGGATCGAGTTACATCCGCTACAGAGATGGAGAGTGAACTAACCTAAAACTAATGTGTTGGTGGTATTTTGGTGCGACTGATTTGAAACTGGCTTTGTTAAAGTCCCCGGTCACAATGAACGCAGCCTCAGGGTGCGTGGTTTCCTGCTTGCTTATAATCCCATACAGTTCCTTGAGTGCCCGGTCTGTGTCGGCTTGTGGCAGGATGTACACAGCTGTGATAATGACCGCTGTGAATTCCCTCGGTAGTCAGAATGGTCGACACAGAAGCATGAGAAATTCCAGATCAGGAGAGCAGAAAGACTTGATAGAATGTATGTTCCTCTGATCACACCAGGATTTGTTGATCATAAAACATACACCACCACCTCTGCTTTTACCTGAGAGGTCTTTCAGACCGGACACTGCAGCGGTTATGTAGTAAATTTAATTTGTTCAAGAGAAAGAACCAGACAGATTTGAGCAGCTCGGCATTGTAACTGGGTTTTTCGAGGGCATGTAACCACATACAATATCTTGATATGGACTTATATAATTCACAGCAGTTCCAATTATTTTTCACTTCACTTGAGTGCGAGCCTATATCTGGTGCCTCCCTTGACAGGTGCCTACATGTTGAAAACTCCTGTACTAATGCACACCTCATTCATGAACAGAGAACTCAAAAAAACTTCCCACAAATTCAGCTCCGTTGCATAGCCAAGTTATCTCCCTGGTTAGTGATGTTGTATATAATGACCCAGTCACTCCACTTTGCTGTTGTCCACCACATCACTTTGATGTTACTTTCCTTTTGATTTATTCTCAAAATATTACAACTATAATCTCATAATGCTTCGACTTTATTCTCGTTAGAAGAACGTTTATTGTGTGCCTGCCATTTGCTTATATAAAGTTCTGAACTGGTGTCAGTGTTGCACTTAATATAATTATTATTTGACAGGTAGGGTGGTCATTTTTTAAGTCATGGAAGGAAGGATTCTTCTTATTTTTATATTAAGATATGGCCTGTGGGCTAAGCCCCCAGATGACACTGAAGTCTAGCGACCCCCCTGAGGTCAAGCATCCAGGTTCCACAGGAAAATTATGACCGACTATCCATCTTTTCCCTGACTTCTCCATGGGCGCCGCCATTATGGCAAGAGACTTCTTCTCAGATGCTCCACACTTCCGCTTATTTATTGTTATCAGCAAGACTAACATTACTGGTGATGGCGAGCAGCTAAGGGTTATTATTAAGGGGTATTATTTAATATGCGCTGTAATAGGGAGTTATAACAACTACAGGTGGCTTAAAATCTACAGTAAAATGAATGTCACAACAATAAGCCTCCCAAAAGCTGCCTATGCTGAAACATTTTGAGTCAAACCAGATGTAATAAGCAGAGGTTGCATTAAACTAATTCTCTGTCACTTGCCTATTTTTGCATGTCTGTGTCTCTTTCACACACACACACACACACACACACACACACAGGGTGCATGCAGAGAGCGCTAGAGCCCAGTAACTTTACCATGTAAATGTGTGTGATTGTGTACTTATCTACAGTATTAAGGGATTGCCACAGAAACCTAATGTCCATACGCAGACATTAGTGAGAAACTGATTTACGTTAAGTAAATACAGACTGTTCTGCCGTTGTTAGTGATATTTTAGTGCTTGGTAATGGGAATAATTTGCGAAGCGGAAGTCTGTCACATCCACATTGGAAGAACGCGCTAAGCATGATGGGTAATTTCGCTGCCTGTGAAAAAGGTGGATTGCTTTGATCTTTGACTTGTTTCAAGCTACTGCCTTTATAGCCAGCATTTGAGAAAGGACCATTTTTACAAACTTTGTGATTTGAACTGTAATATGATAATAATTGCTGCACTATTCTTGTAATGAACTGGCCATGGAGACGGTGTTAGGATCCATGTGCTGGAAGTTTATTATGAACACAAGTAAACTATCCAAATCGGCAGGCAAATAGAGGTAGTCGTTAAGCAAGCGGTATAATCCAATAAACCAAAAAGACAGTCCAACAAGGCAAACAAAACAAAGGGGTATCCAAAAGGCAGTAAATCCAGGAAAACAGGCTTCGGAACTGCCCTGAGACATGTAATGAACCACATAATTTTATTTTGCAAAAATGTTGCCAGTCACGTAATGTTCCTTGCATGGGAGGAGGCACTCACAAATTGCATTGTCAGAGCATCCAGCACATAGAGAAAGATAAATAAAAAAAAATAATAATAATGATCAAAATAAGCTTTGAAGAAAGTTAATAATGTTGTTGGTTTTGTGAATTGTTTCCTGAGGTTTGCTACCAAACCTTGCTGTTAAGCAGATGGATGGATTCAATAAAATTCATAATTAATATTTACTCAGATTCCATTATTTTTAGTATTATTATTAATTTATAATAATTTTCTTTATTTATCACACATTATACATTTGCACATATACAGTGAAATTCTTCTTTTTCACATATCCCAGCTAGGCTGGGGTCAGAGTGCAGGGTCAGCCATGATACAGCGCCCCTGGAGCAGTTAGGGTCAAGGGCCTTGCTCAAGGGCCCAACAGTGGCATCTTGGTGGTGCTGGGGCTTGAACCCTGACCTTCTGATCAGTAACCCAGAGCCTTAACTGCTGAGCTACCACTGCCCCTCAATTTTCTTTATTTATCACACATTATACATTATACATTTGCACATATACAGTGATATTATCATCATTATCATTGCTGGTTTCATAGTTATTATTATAATGGATAGTTGTCTCACAACAACAACAACAACTATGATAATAATCCAGCAAATAGGAAGTAGAAATGCATAGATATGATTTAAATGTGATGGCAAGTGTAGAAATAAATGACATGTACACATTTAATTACAAAAGCCTTTTGTTGTTATAGATATATTTGCAATGTAAATGATAATTTTTTTACTTTATAACTGTCCAATCTGTAGAAGAAGCAGGCGTAATAAATACATTTTAATAAGAATAAAGTTTAGGACAAAAACCGTCAGTGTTTCTCACTTCGTGCTCATAGTTTTTAATTAATACATCACATTCAGTCAAGCGGTCACATACGGTCGTGTCGCACAAATATTTCAACGTATCCGAAGCTCAAATCTGATCAGAAATTCTGCCTCTGCAGATGGTCAAAACTCTGTTGGAAATGACTGACCTAAACACTTTTACCATAGCGCATGACTCATTTTAACGTTTGCATTACATAACCAATTACATTTACATAGCATCTGTCATTTGTCAGATGCAGAGAAAAGGTGGCTTCAGTCCAGTAAGAAAAAAGAAAATGATCTGCAAAAATGTAATGAGTACTTTTCACGTTTAAATAAAATTGTAAGGAGTAAAAGTACTATTTTTTCTTTGGAAATGCAATTAAGTAAAAGTACAAGTATTCTGTTTAAATTGCACTCGAGTAAAGTACAAATCCCAAGAAATAATACTTAAGTATTTTTACTCAATTACTTTACATCCCTGGTGCAAGGTCATATTGCTTACTTAAATACATCATACAGCCTTGATGGTTATATCATACAGATGTCTCAGAGATCAAAGTTACAAGTTTTAGCATTTTGATTTCCCCCTCATCAAGTAAGTGCTGCTTTCACAACTGTCACATTCGTAATGACGGGTTTTCCTCATTTATGTGAAAACAACAGTTAATAAAAAAATAATAACAACAGGTTGAGTGTCAACCCTTCTTTATTATGTGGCTGGTATTATTTCTGGATTGTGCATTTCAATTCACAAATTTTTACTCATGTCCACGTTAGTCACATCTGTATCGCAAGTTCATTTCCCGATCTCAAGTGGAAGAAAACTTGTTTAGACTGAACATTTTCTGATGTCTAGACTCTATCGGCAGGTGTCTATGATAATTCATTGAAATGGTTTGATATATACTGGTCATGGGTACTTGATATATGTTCAATTTTAGGCTTTCACTGCAAATGCTGGAATTGCCATTGTAGCTCTGTGATTGGCAAAAATCCTCCGTTAGACTTCTCTGAAACCCTCTACTTTTCCCTGTGGAACCCGGATGCTTGATCTCTGGCCTACTTTCTGTAAGATCTGAATTTCTGCATTTGAATTTTATCGAATTTTATTTTGAATATTGAATTTCTTCTTCATCTGTAATTTTATAATCCAGATATTTACAGCTAATTTCACCTCTAAATAATTCAGAACACTAAACCTGCTGTTTAAAAATACAAATCTATAAAACAGCCCACAAAAACAATTCAATTTTGTTAAATGCCACGTTTGGAATTCAAATTTATGAAATTCAAATTGAAAACTGTAAAATACACCATGGAAATTTCAATTTTGTTAAATGCTACATGTCTAAAATTCAAATTCACAAAATTCAAATCTTTTTGTCATTTATTTAGCTCCATAAGGGGCAAGTCAAAATACATTTTCGTGGTAATCAATATTATGCCACAAATGCTGTCAATTGAGCTTAACTTGTATTGAACCCAGAATATTCCTTTAAATAATGTTTTTGAATAATGTAAACTTATTTAAAAGTGTTACCCTTTTAATAGTTAATATCGTAATATCTTTATTTATACTAAATTGTATATCTTCAAAGGACAGTGAGAACAAACAAAAAAAAAAAAAGAAAGAAAGAAATCAGTTATTAGAGAAATGGGAAAGAGCATTTCCATTATTTATTTATTTATTTATTTATTTTGAAAACACATGCCTTTCATTTTTAGTTTTGAATAGTATAGTGCAAAAACAATGGGTATCACTGCAATGTCTTTACAAAAAAAAATTATTTTACAAATAAATCAAATAGCCTGGCGCTTTTTGCACGCCCTCTTTAAATTTCCCGGCGCAGCGTCAACGTCATCTCTGTGCGACACGAAGTAGAAGAACTTTGTGCGTTTGAGCGTCGTTTTTATGAATGTACATACGTGAAAACATTACTCAATTCATTACATTTGTGCGTGACTGACACCAGCATTTGTTTGCACACGAAAACTGTTAGGAAATCGGCTAAGTTTTTCGCTGCAACTGGAGAATCAATGCCTGAAAGCGTATCCATGGTGATCTAAAGCGAGTATTTTAACGCGGTTTAGCGTGTAACTGTGAAACGCTCGCCTAACGTTTGGAAGATAAAAGTGACGGTGCAAGTAAGGTAAGTTAACGTCTGTGGCTTTGATATAGTCACTCTACTCGACATACTCGCAGTCATAATGTTAATAACACAACACACATAAACCTCAAATCAGTACAGCTATATTTACACGTTGCCTCTATAACCAATTCCTTATTATGACAGTCATAGGAAGATGATAGACACAGAAAAGATTCCCACTGGAGGGGACGCCGCCTCTGCAAGCATTAGTGAAAAAAAGCGAGAGAATGAGAAAAAGAAGAGATCTCGAGTGAAACAGCTGCTAGCTGATGTGAAGAAGCAGGTGGAATTCTGGTTTGGCGATGTGAATCTTCACAAGGACAGATTCATGAAAGGCCTCATTGAACAGTCCAGAGATGGCTGTAAGTATCAGTCTCCGAGTATGCACATCACACGGTCTGGTTTATTGTTTTGCTTTTGGTTTTTTGCACAGGCTAGTATTTAAAATGCAACGATTAAACTAACATTATGTTTGCTTCTCTGCAGATATTGACATATCTGTGTTAACATCATTCAACCGAATGAAGAAGTTAACAACAGATATTAAATTGATAGCCAGGGCTCTTAAAAATTCAACAGTAGTAGAGGTGTGTTTTTACTTACTTTTTTTCTTTCTTTATTTTTTTTATGTTTCGGCTTATGTTGTAAGTCCTGATGGCTGTTGTATTCATAGGTCAATCTCAAGGGAACGCGAATTCGACGGAAGTGTCCGCTCGGCGAGAGTCCAAAAGATGTGGACAGCCGCACAGTTTATGTGGTAAATGCTTGTAAAAGAAGGACAGATCATTTCACATATTTTCTCCTTGTATGTGTCCGATGTGTCCTCCCTCATAATATATTGAAATTGTGTTTCAGGAGCTGTTGCCGAGGACGGTCAACCACCTTTGGGTAGAGCGAGTGTTTAGCAAGTGTGGAAATGTGGTTTATGTTAGCATCCCCAGGTATAAGTCCACAGGACACCCTAAAGGATTCGCCTTTGTGGAGTTTGAGACAGAAGAACAGGCACAGAAAGCTATAGAGGTAACGGACTCTAGAAATAATTTTGCATTCTGAATACTAACAAACAATCTTTAAAGGGATAGTTAACCCAAAATTGAATACTCACCCTCATGCTATCCCAGTTGTGTATGACCATATTTCTTCTGCGGAACACAAAGATTTTTAGAAAAATATCTCAGCTCTGTTGGTCCATTCAAAGTAAGTGAATGGTTGCCAGAAGTTTGATGCTCCAAAGAGGACATAAAGGCATTTACTTGCATTGTATGGACCTACAGAACTGAGATATTCTAAAAATCTTAATTTATCTTTTGCAGAAGAAAGTAAGTCATACACATCTGGGATGGCACGAGGGTGAGTAAATGATGAGAGAATAAAAATGTTTGGATTAACTATCCCTTTAAGAACTTTTTTGGCCATGTTGTGTGTAGTAGTTGTGTCCCCTCTGGAGTCTGGAGGAACAAAATTCATTCTAATTCACTATGTGTTTCATAAGGTGCTGAACAATCCTCCAGAAGATGCTCCAAGGAAGCCAGGCATCTTTCCGAAGACCTGTAAAAAAAAAACTATCCCCTTTGATGCTGTCCAGGATACACAAGGTAACATATTGAAATACCTTATTGCTGTTAAAGGAATAGTTCACTCAAAAATGAAAATGTTCTTATCATTTACTCACCCTCATGCCATCCCAGATGTGCATCACTTTCTTTCTTCTGCAGAACACAAAGATTTTTAGAGGAATATTTCAACTCTGTAGGTCCATACAATGCAAGTGAATGGTGATCAGAACTTTAAAGCTCCAAAAAGCCTAAAGGCAGCATAGAAGTAATCCATAAGACTCCAGTGGTTAAATCCATGTCTTGTGAAGCGATCCAATTGGTTTTGGACCAGACCAAAATGTAACACAATCTCGACATCAGCAGTCTCCTTGGCGACCATGATTGCAAGATCGATTACACTTCCTAGCGCCATCTAGCGCTCTACACATGCATTAAGCACTAGGAAGTGTAATTGAGCTTGAAATCATAATCATGCCAAGAGACTGCAATGGCAAGATGTGCAGTGAAAAATAGTTATTTTTGTCTGTTCTTACCAATACATGGTTTATATCGCTTCAGAAGTCATTGATTAAATCACTGGAATCGTATGGATTACTTTTATGCTGCCTTTATGTGTCCCATGGACCTACAGAGCTGAGATATTCTAAAAATATTCATTTGTGTTCTGCAGAAGAGAGTCACATCTGGGATGTCATGAGGGTGAGTAAATGATGAGAGACTTCATTTTTGGGTGAACTATTCCTTTTAAAAGGCTGCTTTTATTTATTCTGCAACATTACCATGTGACACAAAAGAGATCAGAGACTATTCATTCTACAATGTGGATTTGTAGTTTTTTTTATTTATTTATTATTATTTATTTTTTTATCGTTAATCACAATCTCAATTATTTGCAATATTGGTAGCACTTCATTATTTACTACATTTTCTACTTTCAGATGAGGAAGAGGATGGCAAGAAAAAGAAGAAGAAAAAAAGATCCCGAAGTGGGCATAAAAACAGTGCTGCTGAAGAAATGGTAGTAGATGAAGTGAAGGACACAGAAGGTACCACAGAGGCTGAGGTTACCACTGAGCCAATGAAACAACTAGCCGATGAATTTACAACAGAAAACCCTGTAACACCTACAAGCACGGCAGGCAAGAAAGCAGAGAAGAAGAGACGAAGATCTCACAGTGCTGAGGTATCAAACGCCGAGGGCCAGGATGGGATGCCGGCTAAAATGAGGAAAGTAGAAAAGGAAGAAAACAAGGAGAGTGAGATGAAAGGTAGACATTGTTTTGGTTTATTTGAGAGAATTAAAGGAATATTCCGGGTTCAATACAAGTTAAGCTCAATCGACAGTATTTGTGGCATAATGTTGATTACCACAAAAATAAATTGACTCGTCCCTCCTTTTCTTAAAAAAAAAAAAAAAAAAAAAAAAAAAAAGAAAAAATTGAGCTTACAGTGAGGCACTTACATTTGAAGTGAATGGGGCAGAAATGTGAAACTTATAATTTTATAAAAAAGGTTACATTAATTCTTTTGTTAAAACTCATGTCTTATTTTAGCTGTAAAAGTGTTTGTCGTCATTTTTACAGTCATTTTAGGGTTTGTTGGCATTACATCGTCATGGCAACGAAGTTGTAAAATTGGCTATAACTTTGCACACAAAAGGTTAGTAAGTGATTTTATCACACTAAAATCATGTTAACACATTGTTTGTTTTGTGGCTAAACTTTTGAAACAGTGAGTATTTTAATGTTCACAGATTGGCCCCCATTCACTTCCATTATAAGTTCCTCTCTGTAACCCAGATTTTTGCTTTTTTAAATTAAAGAAGGACTAGTCGAAATTCATTTTTGTGGTAATCAACATTATGCCACAAATGCTGTCCAATGTGAGTAACTTTCTTCCATGGAACATAAAAATGTTTGGCAGAATGACATTCTTTAGTCACCATTTACTTTCATTGCATCTTTTCTCTTTACCTTCTGCCTAACATAATCTTTTTTGTGTTCCACAGATTAAATAAAAAGACAGATTATTATTTGTATTTTATTTTATTTATTTATTTATTTTCATTTTTGGGTGAACTATCCCTTAAGGTCTGTTCACACCTAGAGCGAAACGAAAAAGTGAATAGAATTACAGACAAAAGGTCAGCCCATCTGATAATACAATTTTCACTCACTTCAATACAAAGTACAAGACATTCAACAGAACATAAATTGCATGCTTTAAAGCTAAACGGTGATAGTGAGAGAGCAATATTAAGCACAATGACAAAAAAATATAGCTGAACTGTCTGTAATTATAGTACCGATGTTGCTGTAAAATGGTGCTATGTTTTTATAGTATAAATATATTTTAAAATAATACATTCCCAATTTGTCAGCAATTGCATTACATTTAGCCTTTATTGACCCTTTGCTAAGGTCCGTTTGCAGAACTTCCCATAGGAATTAATGTGTAATTGTTGTGAATGGCGCGTTTTTTTTGGCAAAAAATTCTCATAAACGGAATTTATAATATTCTTACATGGGATGCAAAGAAAAGTGATATTTTAATGCATATTTATCTGACTTCTTGTAAAAGAAATTGATAAATTACACAGTAATTTGATTAAAAACTGCGGAGTCTCTGAATCAGAATTGAGGCAAACGATTATTACTGTCAATTGAAAAGAGAAAAGCGTCATTTGATGGTGATTAAACACTTGATAACATTAGTGCAGTGGTTCTCAATTTTTTCAGGTCACACCCCTCTTTGAAACAAAACAAAAAAGTAACAAGTATCACATGACAGCGCCGTCTACGGGCTGTTTCGGTAGCAGTCAGGACCTCTGGGCAATAATTTGCACCTGATTTATGATACTGATAAACTTGAATAAAAACTGACCTTTCCACCATCATTTACTCACCCTCGTCATTCAAAATCAGTATTACTTTTGAGGGACGAGAGGATCATGTTTGTGGCTGTCCAAACTCCGAAAGCACACACCAAAGCACCATTAAAGTCACCCATAACACTCATGCCTTAGATTTCAATTCTTCTTAAGCCATATGATAGTGTTGTGTGAGGAACAGATCGAAATGCAAGTGTTAATTCACCTCGTCACTCATTTGAAACTGGCGTGCATGCAAGAATGACCTTGTTTACATGAGTGCACCTGACATCAACGCTTTAGGCTGTCAAGAGCTGCGCACAGGACGCGTAGCAGTGCCATGCGAAAGTTTAAACAAGGTAGAGGAAAATAAATTATGCACATTGGTTCTTATGTGTATTTTCACTATTTTTGTTGAATGTGTGAAAGTGAATGAGATTTGAGGACGGGTCGTCAAAATTCTGCTTACAACTACTCAAACACACATTACTCCTGATTGGAAAAAAAAAAAGCGCTTGTCAGAGAAATGGTGAACGGCAAAAGGTACAGCTTAGCGAAGGGTACATTTTCGGCTGAATTTTATCCTAGTTATTAATTGTTCCATGGTAACTAGAGGTAGACCGATATACCATTTTACAGATTAACTATTAGCCAATAGTTGCTTTTTGTTACAATCATTATTGGTAAAAATCTATGCAGAAAGTTGCAGATAGTTTTTGTTATTCCGTTTTACAGTTAAAATGGCTTGATTCTCGTGGGGGTTTGCTTTATATAAATCTTTCATCATTGACTCATTTTGACCCAATCATTCATCCATATGTTTAACCTTATATATATAATATACATGCTATGAAAAGCGTAATTTGGAAAATTGACCTTTGTAACATAGCCAAGTAGCCATCATTTTAAAATAATTCCTTACATTTATATAGCGCTTTTCTAGGCACTCAAAGCGCTTTACATAGAATAGGGGGACTCTCCTCAATCACCACCAGTGTGCAGCATCCACCTTAATGATGCCACAACAGCCATAGTGCACCAGTACACTCACCACACACCAGCTATTGGTGGAGAGGAGAGAGTAAAGTGATACAGCCAATTAATGGATAGGGATTATTAGGAGGCCATGATTGAGAAGGGCCTATGGGGGAAATTTGGGATTTTTAATGACCACAGACAGTCAGGACCTCAGTTTAACATCTCATCCAAAAGACAGTGCCTTTTTACAGTATAGTGTTCCCATCACTATACTGGGGCATTAGGACCCACACAGACCACAGGGTGAGCACCCCCTGCTGGCCTCCCTAATACCTCTTCCAGCAGCAACTGTAGTTTTCCCCAGGAGGTCTCCCATCCAGGTACTGGCCAGGCTCAACCCTGTTTAGCTATAGTGGGCAACCAGGCAAGAGCTGCATGGTGATATGGCTGCTGAATAGAGTCATATTTAAGAATGAGAGTCCCCAACGTATTTTGGGCTGATTTATTGATAAAACTCCTGCATTATGCACCATATTTTATTTTTATTTTTCGTGGTTATTATTAGGATTTTGGTTGCACAATAAACTGCATCTAGGATTTTATTCATTTTTGTAGCCTCCATGCCTGTGACCTTTAATGTACGGAAAGACTAAGATTTTTTTTATGTATTTTTTTACATTGTTTTTTAAATTGATTTATACAATCAACCTGTTAATCTGTTATCAGCCTTTTCCACCAACTTAATTATTGGCATCGTAAAAATCCACTAATGGAAACTGTTTCGTTTTAAGTCGTTTACAGTTTATTTTTGCTCTCCGTTTGAATAGGCCTTTAGGACTGTGTACTTAATGTGACTTCTCATGTAAATTCAGTTGTCAATTCATGTTCTTTGGTGCATAGATTTGTCATCTGAGGGGAAGAATGAAGAACTGCTAGTTCCTGAAAAGAAAGATGATTCTGTATTGAAGGCCAAGAGGAAGAGAAAGAAGAAGCATAAGGATAGATTGAAAATTGGAGAAGAGGTCATCCCGCTCAGAGTCCTCTCAAAGTAAGCAAAACGGAATTGTTTTAGAAGTTCTTTTAAGTCGGTTGAAATAATTAAGTGGGTTCAGTGAAATGACTGTCTGTCAAATAAATGTCTTGAGGGTTGATCTGTGTCCCCTATGTCCAACTACTAGGAAAGTGTGGCTGACCCTGAAGCAGGAGTACCTGACATTGCAGAAGCGATGCATGGCTACTCTGAAACAGTCAGTCACTCAGATCAATCAGAAGCCCATTGGGTGTGACATCACGCAGACTAAAGAGCATGATAACAATGATTGTGAGTATTTGTTGTTTGGACAAAGCTGGCCACGTCATCCATAGTGTTAAAGTTTGCAAAAATCTCACTTTTATGACATGTCGATGAGTAAAGGTTTTATTTTTGCTATTTACTATTATTTATTCCTTCCCCAAAGCTTGTAAGGATACAGCTAAGAAAGAAAACTCTTCTGGCCCTGAATTTGTGAGTGGAGTCATTGTCAAAATTAGCTATAACCAACCGTTGCCAAGCAAGAAGTGCATTAAGGTACAGTGCTGAGACTGAAGTTGTTTAGTTTTGTAAACTTGGATAAATGCTTGTTGCCTAATTGATTGTCAGTTTTGTTGCATCAAAATAAATAGGAAGTGTTTTGTGTGAGCTGTTCTTTTTCATTTGTATAGGATACACTCTCTGAGGTGTCAGCTGTGGCCTATGTGGATATTCTTGATGGAGATGCAGAGGGTTATATACGCTGCAAAAGTCCTGAAGATGCACAGGCGATCATCACAGCTCGATCAGAACTGCAGAAAAAACACAACTGGAATCTTGAACTCCTCTCTGGTTAGAATCAGCATTTTAGAAACACTTCTAATTATTACAGTTCTGAGAAATATTGGTATTTGGCTTAAAAAATGTTTTGTAATATTATGTCAATTATTATTTTTTTAATGATTATTATTATTGTCGTCTTTGATAAAAAGGTGACCATGAGCAAAGGTACTGGCAGAAGATTTTGGTGGACCGACAAGCAAAGCTCAACAGACCTAGGGAAAAAAAACGAGGGACAGAAAAGGTAGGTTAATTGTTCAATAGACCATATTCAAGCTAGCACCATCTTTGATTTTTAATGGGAATGACAATGAGGCTGTTAGGGATAGACTTACCATCTCTTCAATGGCACGAACGGTATAAAGCTGTATAAAGCTCCTACATCACATCTGATTTTCCACAACTCATGTTGTCTGGAGTTCTTTGTATACTGAATGTTCTTGGACAGATATTTTATCAATGTTTTGTCTGCAGAACAATCCAAAAACACTTTAAACTGCAGTACAGCCCATTGAAGAGACTGTAAGTCTATCCCTCACAGCCTCATTGTCATTCTCAATAAAAATCAAAGATGGCGCTAGAGTGAATAAGGTTTATAGTCTTTTTTTTAAACGTGAAATTAAAGAGACACTGTACATTATTATTAGATTTTATGAAGCACAAACAATTGCTCCATTGCCATCAAATAATATTTGTCTCATTGATTTTAATAGCTCATTTCTAAAGCTGAGAAAATCATCATCGCTCGGGCCAAGGAAGCAAGCAAGCACATTCGCTTTGATGACTGATGGTCTCACTGAGCAATAATTCCTTAAAGGCAAAATTTTAAAAGCAATTTCAAATGACTTTTGACAATGAATTGTAAAATATTTTTCTTTTATGCTTTTGTGTGTTTATTAGACCTGTTATTAAAGTAATTATATGTCAAACTAAGTACTTTCTTTAATTAGTGATAAAGTTTTGCATTTAAAATGTTCCCAAAAGGCTTGAATTACATTGCAGAACTAAGATGTCTGACATATCCACCATTGATTTTTTTTGTTTTGTTTTTTAACCTTGAAAGAATTCTTAGTCTCACTGATCTTTAAGAGTTTCAGGTGTAATGTGTTTATTTTGCATGAGAGATATTTTTTAAGTTGTTTACAGATCCAGTCTGGACTGTAATGAGTGTGCGAAGAATGTATTTATGAAAAATATAGTAGTGTTCCATTTTTTTTTCTAAATGAAGCAAGCAGGGTTACATTTAAATAGATGTTTTCACATTGGCCCTTGTAATGGATTTTTTTTTAATAAAATTATTTTTTGAAAGCATTGGTGTTTTTGTTTGTTGAAGAAACTGTAAGTCTATCCCTCACAGCCTTGTTTTCATTCTAGTCAAAAATTAAGATGACTACTCTGATTAAGATAATTACAATTTCTTTAAATTCAGGTTAAAAAATAAAAAAAAAATGGTTTCTCTGATGTGCTGCAGAGTTTTTACATCTGACTGCTGATTGACTCTGATACCCCCACAAAATCTGCATGGGTAGTCCAGAAAGCTGTAATGTCATCCTCAAGAGGATTATAAAACTTCTTTGCAATGCTGTTTGAGAGTAATAGACCAGGTCATGTGGTGGTCACAGAAGAAAAATAAAAACTTTGGCTGGTGCCTTGTGAACTTAAGCAAAGCCTCTTTCTGAATGTATGAAATCTTCACAAACAATTAAAAAAAACAATTAACTATCCATCATAGTTTGGTCCTGTAAGATAAACCCCTGGAAATGAAGAGTTGCTGCCCAGAAATGTAGGCTGCAATTCATGAAATGGACTACATGAAAGTGTTGTTGTTGTTGTTGTTAATATTTCTATTAAATTATTTGAGGTTACATTTTTTATTTGTGAACTGTATAAGTGAATATTTGAAAGTGCATGTCTTAATGGTCACTACTTTTTAATTTTTTACCAATTCTTATCACTCTTTATCACTAGTTCGTTTTAAATGATCCTGCCGTGTGACATGACTTTTTAAAAGTGCAAACAATCCATGTCTCAATTATCATGAGATCAAATCTTTGTTTAGAATAGTTTTAGATAAAGTATAGCATGCCACTACTGTCTTACCTGTTGACAATCCTACTACTGAGGAACCTATATCTCTTTGACACTTGTCAATCTGCTGTATGTTTAGAGTTGTGAACTTATTCAATGACATAGTGCACATTCTTTTTTTTTTTTTTTTTTTTGTCGTCTTCTTCTTAATTTCCATGACTTTGTTTAAAAGTTTTAAAGTATATGATGTTGTGGTTTGTTTGTGAAGAATCTTTGGTTTATGGGCTGTGTGAATCTGTGTAGCAAGATCCATTTGGAAAGGATGACAGGTCAAGTGAGGACACTGAAACATACTGAATGTGGGAATGTAACTGTGTTGTTTTAAACATTGGCTCATAGATCAAATCCCCTAAGACACAATTATTGCACACAGTTATTTACTTATTTCAGTGGTTACTGAATTTAGATGACATTGCAAGTGAATGGTGGCCAGAGCTCCAGTGGGTTTAATCCATCTCTTCTGAAGCAATATTAAAGTCCTTTTTTACCATAAATGGCTACTTTCAAACAGCCCTCCTAAGCGCTCTTCTTCTTTAGTTTTTGGCCATTTGCATTTTTTGTGCATAGCGCCACCTACTGGGCAGAGAGGAGAATTTATAAAAATGTATGTTGTAAAAAGTACTTAAAATTTGATCTGTTTCTCACCAACATCTATCATATTACTTCAGAAGACATGGATTAAACCCATGGAATGGTATTATTTTATGCTGCATTTATGTGCTTTTTGGAGTTTCAAAGTTCTGGCCACCATTTACTTGCATTTATTGGACTAACAGAGTGGAGATGGGTCAATGATATGACGCAATTTTTTTTTGTCCACATCTAATAAATTATTTTTTAAAAATACATTACAAAATGCAATTCACACAAAACAATTACTTGGATACACCTCTTCTATAATGAACATGTTTTCAATTACTAAGTTTAAAGTCATTTATATATTTTCTTCTGTGGCTTAAAGTAAAAAATGTCATGTGGTACAACCGTCAGGAGATAGTATAAAAAAAAATCCAAAGTCTCATTAAAAGCTGAAATTCTTGAAAAAAAGAAATGTTGGCACGAGTTGTGCTGAATAATCTTTTATAATAATTTTTTTTTTTTTAAATGCAGTGAAATAATTTTATTTTAAAATGTTTTTAATATTTAAAAAACTTTTGTCCACCAAATCAAACTCATGTGGTGCAAACAATATGTAGGTATTAATTTTGTTGTCATGTGACAAAAATCATAAAACAGAGAAGGTCTCTTTAGATCCACAAGACCGTGTGTGAATATTTAAAAACAAATCATAATTTTGTCATATCACTAAATATCAATATTTTTTACATTTTAATGAAAAGGCACATTTGGTTCAGGTCATTTGGTGCAACCATGAGAAAACTTCTTGATATTCTTGACTTAAAAATTCATGATATTTAAAAAAAAATATAAATAAAAAATTTACCTGGAAACATATGTTTGAAAACTTTTTGGAATTAATGATGGGACACTATTTTAATACCTTTTACTTGATTAAATAGTAAATTTATTAAATAGATATATTTTTTTTACAAAATGCTATAAATGTTTTCAAACAATTTTTTTAAAACAACATGAACTCAAAGATTACATGTCTATAAAGTTGACACATCTTTTTTAAACCAGATTTTAATTTTTTTTACCGTGGAGACCTAGCACGTGTGGAGGCTTCAAGCTATTCTCCGCGGCATCCACACACAACTCACCACGTGCCCCACCGAGAGCGAGAACCGCATTATAGCGACCACGAGGAGGTTAACCCAACATGACTCTACCCTCCCTAGCAACCAGGCCAATTTGGTTGCTTAGGTAGCCTGGCTGGAGTCACTCAGCACACCCTGGATTTGAACTCGCGACTCCAGGTGTAGTAGTCAGCGTCTTTACTTGCTGAGCAACCAGGCCCCTAAACCAGATTTTTTTAAATATTTCTAATTTTTGTCACCTCAGACAACCTTACCCTTACAAAAAAATCTAAACTAGCCGCAAATTTGCCGCTTGTTATTTTCACATGTAAACGAGCTTGTGATTTGCTGCAAATGTTTGCCAGAACTTTGCAGCTCTTCACCGGTAGTGGTGAACCTCCGGCAAACCTTTGGCAACAATGGACAATTTGCCGCAAGTTTGCCGCAAAGCTCATTTGCATGTGAAAATTATATGAGGCGAATTTATGGCAAGTTTGCGGCAAATTTGCAGTGAACTCTCAATTTGTGTAAGGGTATTTGTCAATGACCCAGACATTTTTCTAAAAATCTTTGTGTTCTGCAGAAGAAAGAAAGTCAAACACATCTGGGATGGCATGATTTTTTGGGTGGACTATCCCTTTAATATTGACCAACATTTTGGCATGACAAATTTTATATGACATCATATGGGATGTTATTCTCTTGCACTTTGATATCTTCCATATCAGCATATTGTCACCACAAACTGATGAACCAATAATGTATTTTTATTAGATCACGGATCATAGTCCCTTATAGCTGTATTACGGATGTTTAGTGAATGTGTGAACTTTCACCTAGATAACTTAGCTATTAGGTCAACAAAAAGCGAAGTTGATTCAGTATCGGAGTCACACATTAGATTACAGTATTTGTAAAACACAACAGTCTAAAGAACGAAACATGTTTCTCACGGGTTATTCGATTAATTTAAACGGGTTGTTGATTTAAGTTTTTACCGTCACGCTACTGTGTCAGTGACAGACAGTGACCTTAGACATCCCCGTCTGCGCGCTCCTGACCTTTGGACTGCATCATCAGTCTTTCAAGAGGAGTTCCTATAAAAACCCTGAACAGTCGCTCACTTCTCATCAGAGCAGTTGTGTGTGAGTTCCTCAATTCTGCCCCGAGCGTTAGAAGACGACAACAAAAGGTAAATGCCGATATATATATATATATATATATATATATATATATATATATATATATATATATATATATATATATATATATATATGGGTTGTTGATATTTAATGCTTTTTCTGTGTGTAGTTTTTCGTCATTTCATCATTTCATTCAATGAATAATCTTTAGGTTAACGTTTACCTTTTGTCCCCTTTTAATTCCCTCTTGTTGATGTTTTTATTTATGTATAATATTTTTCTGCTTATTACAGTGACATGGCTTCAGTGGACGTTATGACAAACCAGGTGTGTTCATTTGAATCTCCATTCATAAACTTCACTCCAGTTTCAAGTGACTAGGCTACTCTTCGTTATGCATGCATAATAATATTCTTTTTACAAATGAAATGCAGTTGTTAGCTAGTCTATCTAATGATTTAATCAGTTTATTCTGACTCTTTGGCATTTCTAGAATGTGGCTCACCTTCCCTTGGTGATTTCCACCTATGACATGGTGTCAAATGTGTACTGCAACACCAAGGAAAACCATCCATACTTGAAGTCTGTCTGCGAGGTGGCTGAGAATGGTGTGAAGACCATAACCTCAGCTGCTTTTAACAGTGCTTTGCCATTCATTGGGAAACTAGAACCTCAAAGTACATTGTTTTTTGTTTGAAACTCCAAATCAGAGCGTATTAAAATATGAATAAGTATTTTTTTTTAAGTTATTGTTTATCTCTGTAGTCTCTTTGGCAAATACCCTGGCATGTAAAGGACTGAATAAGATAGAGAAGACTTTGCCGATCCTACACAAGCCCTCTGATCAGGTATTTACAGTATAAACCTCAAACAGTAATATTATTTAAAGTGATAGTTCAACTGTAAATTAAATGACTGTCCTCAATTACTCTCCCTTGTGTTGTTCCAAACCCGTTTGACTTTCTTTCTTCACAAATGGAGATGCAAAATGATGGCCTCAGTCATCGTTCACTTTCATTGAATGGAAACATATGCAATGAAAGTGAATGGTGACTGAAGCTAATATTCTGCTTATCATGTCCTTTTGTGTACCAAGGAAGAAAGAAAGTCAGATGGGTCTGAAGCAACATGAGCAACATGAGGTTAACGCTAAATGGTAGTTTTTCTTACCTCCTTAAAGACACTCATCATCTCTCATCATCACCCAATTAGTTGACTTTCATGTTTGCGTATATTAACACAACTAGATGATTTTAATCTTCATGCTTGTCTTTCAGATTGTCACCAATGCCAGAGAGGCAGTGACAGGAGCTAAGGAAGCTGTCACTGGGACCATGAATGGTGCCAAGGAAACTATCTCCCACACCCTTAGTGGAGTGGTGGACAAAACCAGAGGAGCAGTGCAGGATGGCATGGAAAAGACCAGGACAGTGGTCAGTGGTGGTGTTCAAACCATGATGGAGAGCAGGATGGTGAAGCTGGTGAGCAGTGGAGTGGACACAGCACTGAGCACGTCCGAGACTCTGGTGGAGCAGTACTTATCAGGAACTGAAGAGGAAAAAGGTCAGAATGTGATGAGATTGGCATTTCATGATATTAGGAAGTTTCCAGGAAATGTATAGAGTATTTCTTAAGATTCCAAAAGAATGCCTTTAGCTCAGTGCTTATCTATAAGAACCTTCTGTGCTCTAACAACTGCATATGTATATTTAAGATTCCTCTTGTGGTGGTCTTG
This sequence comes from Myxocyprinus asiaticus, assembly GCF_019703515.2. Taxonomy (NCBI): domain Eukaryota; kingdom Metazoa; phylum Chordata; class Actinopteri; order Cypriniformes; family Catostomidae; genus Myxocyprinus; species Myxocyprinus asiaticus. The sequence continues at coordinate 55,268,016 of NC_059344.1, forward strand.
TGACATCTTATGAGGTGTTAAAATACTTACATTGAAACAAGACCACCTCTGTTCTAATATTCATACTGTATGTTCTGTTTTGAGTGCCTAATATTTCATACGATTATATTTAGAAGGAAAGTGGGAAATACTCAGTTTTCCTGGAAAAGAAAAAGGCCTACTAATCCAATTCATTTGTGGAACATCTGACTTAAGCACATCTCAAAGAGATCCTTTATTAGGAATCTAAAAGTTCATTTGTGATTCTGGAGCCACACTAATCTTTGTTAAGATCAGTGGTTCTCAACAACCAAATATTGGGTCGTAGGTCTGTTCTCATAAGGAGTGCAGGGAAAATACAATGATAAATGTGAATAATTAAATGTAACTATCCATAGAACCATGCAGTTAGGATAGCAAAATAAATAGGCTTCTCAACCTTCAAAAAGGCGGAGAAAACACATAGCCTTGTCTTTTGTTTTTCTACATCCATACTCAATTGTATTTTTGTACAAATTCATCTGTCACTTAAGATGGTCAATTTTCTATTCAGCCTCTGATCGTGTTAATAATTCGGCATATTGTTGGGCCTTTTTGTTACTTTTTTATGCTAAACATTTTGATACTGTAGGTCGCCATTTGATGTACAATGTTAAATCTGGTTCCTGAAGCAAGACAAGATGAGAACCGCTTTAGATTATAAATGGAGATCATGCCTGTGGAATATCCACAATCTAACAACTGATTCTTTGTCCCATTTCTCTTTTTGTTTGTCTTTCTTTCACATTGTTTCAGAATGTGGACTGAAAAAGGCAATGGGATTTGACAATGACCAAGATGCACCCAGTTACTATGTGCGACTGGGGTCTCTCTCCAGCAAGGTGAGGGACAGGGCTTACCAGAGAGCTGTGGCCAATGTCCGTAATACCATGCAACGCAGCCAAGAGTCCATATCCCAGCTAAACCACACCATGGATCTGGTAGGTTGACATGAGCTAAAACTTGATTTATATTTCCTGAGGGAAAGACCAGTGCAGCTAAATAATAGAGTTAAAGTTTTCAGTAAGCTTAGGTTTAGGCTTTAGTTTTGCAAAAAACATGATCACAAAGGAAGTTGGCATGTTGTTTCAGAGTTCCGGTACCCTGGAATCAGCCACAATATGCAGAGTCACAGACAAGCTGCATTTCCTATTAAAACATTTTGCATCGGTTCCAACATGTTTACCTTCCCTTGTGGTGTGACGGGAAGCATGTTGTGTCAGCAGCTAGCAATACCCGGGTTCGGATCCCACATTGAAACCAGGAATAATCGTATTCGTATAATCAGTGACGAGCATGATTCAGAGGCTGCATTTTTCCCTCTAACTTTACATTTTTACTGTACTGATGGTTAGGTTTGGTTTGGGGTTTGGGTTGGAGGGTACAGTTTATAAAATATGCTGTACTGTATTACATCCTGTACAGCTGAAAGCAACTTGCTTCACCAATTGCTTTTGCCATCCCTCCGTGGACACTCACACAAAATGGAGCTCACACATGCCCATATGACCAACAACACTTACCACTTTGGCCACTGGGGGCTGTGTTTCCAATTTCGGTAAACACAGACAGATTTTAGCTAAAGTAAATTCAACCTACTGTTTCCGATTTCACTGTTAGATCAGCCTATTGTGTAAGTGAAATGCCACTTCAGAGCTGCTTATAGTTTAAACTTTGCAATTGTCATGGCTCTCAGCATTTATCTTGTTTTCTGTTGGCTTGGCAGTAGAATCAACATATAACGCTGCTTATGTGCAGCTTTTGCAGTGGAAAGACAACTATAGATTGTTAAATAAATGTAAGAAAGAAGACCAATCACAATTTACAACCCCAATTCTGAAGTAGTTGGGACAGTATGATAAATGCTAATAAAAACAAAAAGGAGTGATCTGTAAATTATATTCACCCTTTACTATATTGAAAACATTACAACTAAACATTATATGATGTTTTGCCTTGTAATTTTCATTGTTTTTTTTTTTGTTTTTGTTTTGTTTTTTTTTAATGTACAGTAATTTCAAATCAGATGATTGCAATACACTCCAAAAAAGTTGGGACAGTCGAGTGTTTACCACTGTAAAACATCACAATTTCTTCTAATAACACTTATTAAGCATTTGGGCACTGAAGACACATGTTTGTTAAGTTTAAAAAGTGGAATTTTCCCCCATTCATCCATTATGTAGGTCCTCAGCTGCACAATTGCACAGGGTCTTCATTGCCGTATTGTGCGCTTCATAATGCAACATGCATTCTCAATTGAAGATGGTCAGGACTGTCTTAAAGTTTAAAGTAGAAAAAAAATGAAGTTTAATTTTAATACGCCATGTGCTGTCAAAAGATTTTGTTGCCCTAAATACTTATACATACTATAAGATACTGTAAGAGAAATGGGGAAGATAAAAATGGGGCATGCACATTAGATTCTCTGTCTGACCATCTCCTAATGTTTTGTCCTTGTTATTAGATTGAATATACCCGGAAGAAAATTGATGGTGCTAACCAGAAGATTCAGGAGAAACTGAGTGTACTATTGGGCTGGAATACTACATCTCAGAGTCAAGATGAGAACGATAGGGTCACAGACAATGAAGCTGAGGTAACCAAGACATCTCTATTTTGCATGTGGTTGGTAAATATCCTAAACATAACCTGCAATTCAGGAAAATGTGCCCTTTTGTAGGTGCTCTAGGTCTAGGATTTAAAATGAAGCATTTTTTAAACTATTTCGGAATAGTCAGTATAGATGTTATTGGGGGAATGTAAATGCAATGCATTTTCTCATATCCCAGCTTAATGTACAGACAACTATAAGTAAGCAAACTGTAGGCTCATTCCCCAAAAAGTGTAAACAGTGGCTTAGTAGTGGTATCAAAACCTTGTTTAATTTGTATGAGCATCCCAACCCGACATAGCAACACTTGCTGAACCAATGGTGTGAGTATGGGGTGGTACTATCTGATTAACTGACCAATGGAAGACTGGGGAGCATTCAAGAAGAAACAGTCAATCTTTTTGCAATTCCGTTTGGTAGTGCTAGTGGCACAGAAAATTCAGACTTCACCTGCTTTAACCTTGGGCAGCAACTACAAAATCTATTTTTTTAATCACATTAAATTAATTTACGTAGTACATCTTATGACCTTTGTTTTACAAATACTTTCCACCAGATAATTGAATCCCGCACCTTGACCATTGCCCACAACCTCAGCCAGCAGCTTCAGACCACATGTCTGGTCCTAGTGTCCAACTTCAAGGGTCTCCCTCAGCACATCCAGATCCAGGCCCTCTCTGTCAGCCACTCGGCCATGGAGATCTACAGCAGCTTCAGTAAGGCTGCTGTATTGGGAGATCTGTCCGATACAGTCCTCACCACCAGTCGATCTCAGCTGAACAGAATAAGGGATTCCATGGATAACGTCATGGACTACCTGATCAACAATACCCCTCTCAATTGGTTGGTAGGTCCATTTTACCCACGCATGGAACACACAACTGCAAGCGGCCCTAGAGCCAGTAAATCACAGAGCTCTCAGCCTGAAGTGGAGATGCAGTCAATGGAATAAAGAAAATGAACCTTTTGTTAATTTGAATTATTCCTGTCAGTAAAATCTGACACTTCTTAGCAAATGGAGACATGCTCTGTGGTAGCAATCATATGCTTGTGCTTCACTGAATAGTACTGGTAAAGTGTCTCAACTTTACCAATCTAAAATTGCTTATGAGCTAATCCTCAAGTGCCTTTTATAATCTGTTGTCTTGTTATTGCCTTTTTACATTTCTAATAAAATAATACATTTCTAATATTATTTTTTTCTGTTTGTCTTTGTGGAGGTGAGGGCATGGGCGAGTGCCCATCTGGGGAGAAAGCGGTAAGGACATCCACCTGAGATGCTTATTATACTTGCTACTAATTACGGTTTCCATGTTTTCAGTGAGAGACAGGAGAGATAAAAGCAGCTGAAAAGCTGATCTCGATTTCCACTGATGCTGAAAAGCAATCTTTTGTTTGGCATGAAGCTGGAAAGCATTTTCTGTTATATTTTAATAAAGAGTGACTCACGTGGACTGTGGAAACTGGCTCCCACTTCCTCCTTTATCTGCTCCAAACACAAACTGTTGTTGCACTCCCGGGTTTCGGCACCAGTGTAACAACGGTTCGTGTTTGGAGCAGATAAAGGAGAAAGTGGGAGCTTTTTATTCAAATATAACAGAAAATGCTTCTCAGCTTTATGTCAAACAAAAGATTGCTTTTCAGCATCAATGGAAATTGAGATCAGCTTTTCAGCAGAGCACAGACACACAGTTTCTGGTGTGTAACTCTCTCTGAGGACTGGGCTGCTTTTATCTCCCCCGTCTCTCACTGCGAACATGGAAACAGTAATTATTTGCAATTCATCTCAGGTGGATGTCCTTACCGCTTTCTCTCTCCCCAGACGGGCGTTCGACCATGCCTTCACCTCCACAGTCTTGTTTGAGGGGAGGATATTTGACCTAAGTGACAAAGATTTTTTGTATTTAAATCTTGAAAACCAGAACAAACCAATTTTCTTTGTTTTCTACATTTACTAAGTAACTTCATATTTGGTAAAAAAAAAAAAGGAAAAAAAAAGTTTTTAAGCCATATAGACTTGTACCAATTTTTTCTGCATAAGGAAATGGTATTACCACTGATTTATATAGTATGGAAAAACAAATTTTTTAAACTGCGTCTTTGTTTCATGCCCACGGATGCCTGATTTCACCTTTTAAGTTAGCTATAAATCCTTAAATAAAAAAGGAAATTGCAAAAAATAAATAAAAATAAGATTTGAAAAGCATATATAAATTAGAGTATTTATCAAAATGATTGATAAAATGAGTAATGTAGAAACTTAATTTTAACATGGAATAAATTACATGCATCAGCTCAACCAAGTGTGCATATGCTGTACATTCTTATTTATTGTATTTATTGGTTATATATTCATTATATGTTATTTATTTATTTTACATTATTTTAACAATTTTGTGTGCAGTAAAGGTGGTTTGAACACACAAGTGTTAGGTATTTACAGTACATGTACTATAGACTACAGTTATTCACACAACAGATAACATACTACGAATGTTAAAAGCAGAAGAATTGCTAACACCAATTTTTCTCTCAAATTAATAGAAGCACTGAATGAAAAGTGAGGAAAAAAATCATGAGCATTAGGGGAGGCATATTCATTGTAGCTTCACCTAGAATGGGTGACAGCAAGGAAAAACATTCAGAGCTCAAGAGATGCTCCACGGAACAAGTCAAAAATATCAAGTTTCAAGCTGTATGTTTGCTTAAAAGATTATTCAGTTGCTAAGTTATGAATTTCTATACTTATGTTCTTGCCCCCTCTGTTTGAATGTAGCTTACCTAATGGACTATGATTTTTCTGGAAACTTCCTTCTCTAGATGGCATCGGTTCTGTAATTGAGAGAAATAATGAGAACAACAGAGTCTTTAATCATATCATTATAATGGCATTTACCCATTACTTAAAGGGATAGTTCACCTAATATGAAAATTCTGTCATTATTTACTCATCTGTTTGACTTTCTCTTATGTGTGGAAAATAAAATGAGATATTAGACAGAATATTAGCCTCAGTCACCGTTCACTTTCATTGTATGGGGAAAAGATGCAACGAAAGTGAATGCGAAAGTCTAACATTATGCCAAACGTCTCCTTTTGTGTTCCAAGTCAACATGGGGTAAGACAGATTTTTTTATTTTTGGGTGAAAAATGCCTTTAAAACAGGCTGAATATACACTCAGTGACCATGTCATTAGGTACACCTGTACACCTGCTTATTGATGCCAATCATCTGGCAGCAACTCAGTGCATAAAATCACAAAGACATAGTCAACAGGTTCAATTGCTGCTCAGACCAAACTCTGAAAATCAGATTTAAATGACTTTGACCATGGTATGATTGTTGGTGCCAGACGGGCTGGTTTGAGTATTTCTGTAACTGCTGATCTCCTGGGATTTTCATTCACAATGGTCCCTAGAGTTTACTCAGAATGATGCCAAAAACAAAAAACATCCAGTGAGAGGCAGTTCTGTGGGCGAAAACGGCTTGTAAATGAGAGAGGTCAGAGGAGAATGGCCAGACTGGTCCAAGCTGACAGGAAGGTGACAGTAACCCAAATAACCATACGTTATAACAGTGCTATGCAGAAAATAATTTCTGAACATATAACACGTCGAACATTGAGGCGGATGGGCTACAGCAGCAGAAGAACAGGAAACTGAGGATGCATTGGGCACAGGCTCACCAAAACTGCATGGAAGACGATTGGGAACATCACCTGGTCTGACGAATCTCGATTTCAGCTGCGACATGCAGATGGTAGGGTCAGAATTTGACATAAAAAACAGGAATCCATGGATGCATCCTGCCTTGTGACAACGGTTCAGGCTGGAGGTGGTGGTGTTATGGTGTGGGGAATGTTTTCTTGGCAGACATTAGGTACTCAAATACCAATTGGGCATCGTTTAAATACCACAGCCTACCTGAGTATTGTTGCTGACCATGTGCATCCCGTCATGACCATGGTCTACCGATCTTCTAATGGCTACTTCCAGCAGGATAATGCGCCATGTCACAAAGCACACGTCATCTCAAACTGGTTCCAGAAACATGACAATGAGTTCAGTGTACTCCAGTGGCCTCCACAGTCACCAGATTATAAAGTGGTCACTGAGTGTATGTCTGTGCAACTGGTTATAACAAGTAAACAATATAGTCAACAAAAGTTGTACCTCTGACTGAGACCTTCACTGTGCTGAGGGCCAATCCCTGTGAGTCTAAAACTTTATATGTGCCGGCACTGCTGGCCGTAACCCTCCTGAGGAGCAACCTGTCATCTCTCTCTGTCAGATGATGTTTCCTGTTTGTGACTTTGCCTCTTTTCCACAGGACTGTCCAACTGGTGTCATTACTGTTCTGAAAAATTACTTGTTTGGCTTGATGTGTGAACAGGTCCAGGATCAGCTCTCCCCCAGTTTCCACAGACTTGATGCTCTTGTGATCTACAGTGGCAAGAAAAAAATTGGGCAGATGGCTGTAGAGGGGTGAAACCATTACACTGATTTAGACAATAGCAACATATAAGTAAAAGAAGCACTCAGTTTTTTCCTTATTAAAAGGGTTGTACACAAGGAAATTAATAATACCGTAATTTTGATAAATATGTTTGAAACTATGTACACTTGAAGACTGCAGTCATCTAAATGGCCACTTTATCTTGGTAACTGTTACAGGGTGACCCCCCTGTTATCGGACACTTTTGCTTCTTTAGTAAATTAATCATGGCTAATTGCACATAGGGCATTTCTACAATGACACTGGTAACAGAAAACTTTTGCATTATGCTGTCATGTCAACAAACACACAGCTTAATGAAAATGAAAAATGAAAATTCTGTCATCATTTACTCACCGTCATGCAGATCCAAACCTATATAACTTTTTTAGTGGATCTCAAAGAGCGATTTAAATGGGTCATGACATGAGGAATCAAATTTTCCTTGATCTTTTGACATATAAGAGGTCATTGTGCTATAAAAATACTAAGTTTCAGAACTCAAAACTTCCTCCTCTCTGCAAAAAGAGCCTTTGTTGAAACCAAGCTGCCAAAACGCCTCTTTCTCTACTTCCTCCACATTGTGATCAGAGGTTGCGCGAGAGAAAATCTTTCTCTGTCATTTTGACGGACTGAGTTTTAAAATTCCCGTCACGGTCTATTTTTATCTGTCACACTTGTTTTAATTTTATAAGTACTGCATTCAGGACGTAGCATCCACTATAGTGGTATATACATGACAGTGGATAGGCTTAAATTATAAACTTTGCCGTTTACGTGCAGCTTTTGAAGGAAATAAACATCCGATCAGAATATTTGAAAATGCGCATACAAACACAATTTCACTGAAAATTTTCGGAGTGCCAGATATCTCAATACATTTTCACCGATGGGAAGCACACACATCTCTAAAGCTCTAATACATGTACTCCTCTAAAATAACTGACAATTCTGCTCTAAACATAATGTTTGCGCTTAGATTAAATGCAAGAAATTGGCAGAAACTATGCACCAATTTTTCACATTTTCAATATGTTATTATACTTTTTTGTACTTTATTATAATAAAGTAAGACACTAATCATGCAGTTAGTGTACGTTAACACACTAACATAAATCGGAGACTCTCTCTCCTCGAAATCCAAACACAACTGGTCAAAAGACACGCGTATTACCAGGTGTTAATGGTGATTGCGCCTGTTAATACACATCTTAATACTACCAGGCAGGGGTGTGTCCATAATTTTTTGCCAGGGGTGGCAAGAGTCAAGTAAGAGGTGGTATCCAGTAAGTTCGTCTTAACTTATTTTTACAAATATATGACTGTTTTTTGCAAAAATTTTACTAACATTATAAGTGAACCTCAAGGAACATATTAAAATAATAAATAGGCATGTCAATGCAGAATGTTAGCGTCAGTGACCATTCACTTTCATGCAAAATTATGTAATGAAAGTGGTGACTGAAGCTAACATACTTCCAAACAAGTCCTTTTGTGTTCAACAGAAGAATGAAAGACATCTGGTTTGGAACAATATGAGGCTGAGGTAATGATGGCAGCATTTTTATTTCTGGGTGAAGTACCCCTTTACAGGAGATACAAAGATCTTTTGGTGTTGATCTTTATAATTTGCTCAACTCTTTGCCCTTACCAATAACTGCAAGTTGGACACTCTGAATAAAAATTCGACTCTTGATACTTGATTCATCGACCACCAGGTAACTCTCGTAAATGCCTGCATCACTGAACTGGACATCCTGCAGGAACAGAGAGCAGTTTCCCCTCACAAGCATCTCCTCTGGGATATCCACACGGCCCTTATAATCCTCCCCCTGAAACAGCTTCTCTCCCATTCGCTCAAACACTGAATCATGAATGGTCTGCCATTGAATGTGAGGTGTGTAAGAGGACTCCAGGCGCGATGTCACAGTGCACGGCAGGACAGCTGGGAGACCCACTTTTGAGGAGGTGTAGATCACCGACGAGTGGGGAGAAGAGCCTATGGGGGAAATAAGTATTTAAAAGAAATAAAATAAAATAAATAAATAAATGTATATCAATTATGTAGTATTCTTGTCAAGGTCTACTTACCAACACAAATACCATGCCCTAGTATTAGATATACCGAGATCCTGAAAAGAGATGTTCATTATTAGTGTCATATGACATAACATGACATCCCCATGAACCACATCTAAAGAATAGGCTTTATTAGGGAGAGGCTGACAGTCATTACTACTGAACTGGTTAAGTTTCAGATTCCAGATAAGTTGATGCTGCTTGGTGAAATGAAAATACTCTTTCTAGCAGTTGTCTTATGATAAAAGCTGTTAAAAGTCCAAGAAGTCCTCTGTCTGAATGCAACTGACATTTAACAAGGATGAATCTTTGTATATGGCGCAAACTGCAAAATGATGATTGTTTGCAATTGCATGATTGTTGTAATGCCTGCTAAAAACAACAAAAACAACAAACAGTCTATGGTTGGCTGGTTTTAGCTGGTAGTCCAGCCTGGCCATAGCTGGTCAGGCTGGTTTTAGATGGGTTTTGAACACTTTTTAACTGGTTTCCCAGCCTGACCAAATAAAACGTTTTCAAAACCCCTCTAAAACCGTTCAACTGACCAGTTTGAACGGCCCCCTACCTAGCTATTGTAGGCTACTAAATGTCCATATAGCAGTTCATTTATACTACAGCTTGAGTCAAACGTGTAGGGTTAACTACAAACACTATATGTACAGTAGCTTTATGTATTTTCAGAAAATTTCCCACAGACATTAAAAAAAAAAATAATAATAATGTTGGAAACAAAAAAGTAGAAAGAATATAACCGAAAATTCTTCATTACATCAACTAGCCTTTTACTCTAGCTATTTCTATTAAAGGCATTCTTACCAGTAAGTCCTGTCCATTTCGCATTTGTGTCGTCTCCTCTTTCTCTCAAGGTGTATGACTGAAAACTGTTCAACTGTGCAATATGTACTGTCACTTCATTTCTCATAAACGAAACTTAAACTAGCTACAGTTTTCCTGAGCAACCACTGGAGGGCGCCATGGTTTCTTTTTCTCAAGAGGTGCTCTCTCTCTCTCTCTCTCTCTCTCTCTCTCTCTCTCTCTCTCTCTCTCTCTCTCTCTCTCTCTCTCTCTATTAAAAAGCAGCGTTAAGAGAAAGGAAACAGCAGTCAGTGTGTACAATGTTTTGCTAAAACAAATTAAAACAATGATAGCAGACTGAAGTGCAATGATATCCTAAAATAAGCCGCCCTTTTTACAAACTAATGTATGTACGTGCTTTGATACTTGCGTTCTATTGTTATTAAAGATATAGCGACAGATGTGACTTTTTTTTTCTTAATGGTACTCTTTCCTTTAGTTATCAGATACATTAGAACAGCTACTTCTTGAATACCGTAGTCACCAGACAATGCACTGTTAGATGGACCTTTTTCAGTTTCGTTTCTCTGGACAGCGTGTAATGTTGGACATGAGTAAACTCTGGGTCAACCTTGGTGGGGGAGCAAAGACAGAAGGTTTATTTTCGGTGATTATGCATTGCACAGACCACTATCTCTGTTGCACAATGGCTATGTGTTTACATTTATAACCTACAAACACTTCCTTCCGCAAACTTTAAAAGGGTGAGAACAAGGTCACAAATGCCCCCACCCCTCTTTGTGCTGAGGAGACCTGAGGTTTCAAATCAGGTCTGCTCATACATTAATATGGTCTTACAAGTATGTTTTGGTACACTGGCAAACTGCCCTTCAAACAGATTTATACTTGTGACAGGATCACATCTACCTCATGGGAACACAAATCTCACCCATGATGAGCCCTGAACAGCGTCAAAACAAAACTGATACTCGAGGAGGAATTGAAAGTGAACCAGTTACTCTGTAATTATATAGCCTATCCATAATCGATAATTGGTGACCTGTAACACTTCTGAATTTTGATTATAAATTGATTGCAACAGTGTATTCTAAGAGATTAAAGCAGAGTCTGGATCAAGTCATAAATGAAACAAACAGGTTTTATGAATTGGCTTCACATCAGCTGTAATATTCGGCTTGTTTTGGACCTTATAGTGTAGACTATATGTAAGGAATCAATTCCGATGCAATACATTGATTTCTTGACTTTTTTAAAGCCTTTGACAGGGTAGAAAACCAATTCCTTTTCAAATCATTAGATGCTTTTGGATTTGGAAATAAATGTATTAATGTTGTGAAAATGCTCTATAGAGATATTAATAATTTACACGCCTTATTCACACTAGCGTCATCTTTGATTTTTAATGGGAATAAGCCTGTGAGGGATAGATGTACAGTCTCTTCAATGGACTGTACTGCAGTTTATAGTGTGTCTGGATCATTCCGTGGACAAAACACTGAAAAAATATCTTTCTAAGAACATTTAGTAGACAAAGAACTCCAGACAACATGAGTTCTGGAAAATAAAATGTGATCTAGGAGCTTTATACAGCTTTATACCATTCGTGCCATTGAAGAGATGGTGAGTTTATCCCTTGCAGCCTCATTGTCATTCCCATTAAAAATCAAAGATGGTGCTAACGTGAATAAGGTCTATATGTCAGGGTTGCCCTTTAAGTGCCTTTTCGTTTTTATTTATAGCAGAAATTTTGTCCGTTGATATTTTACGCAACATGAGCTTCACTGGTCTTAACATCTTTAACAGGGAGATTATAATTTCACAGCTATCAGATGATACAACTTTGTTTTAAAAACAGAGACCAAGTCATATCAGCTTTAAATGCAATTAAATCTTTTTCTAGTGCTTCTGGGCTTAAATGCAATTTATCTAAATTTACATTTATGCATTTGGCAGATGCTTTTATCCAAAGCAACTTACAGTGCCCTTATTACAGGAACAATCCCCCTGGAGCAACCTGGAGTTAAGTGCCTTGCTCAAGGACACAATAGTGGTGGCTGTGGGGATTGAACCAACAACCTTCTGCTTACTAGTTCAGTGCTTTAGTCCACTATGCCTAAATGTGAAATAATTTGTCTGTGAAACCACAGAAACCCATATCAACAGTATACCAGTTAAAAATGATGTGAAGTATTTGGGAATTCATATTTGATTATCAGACCAAATTTAAATGTCTCACCTGTACTGCTTAAAACTAGAAGTATACTTAACAACTGGCTTCAAAGAGATCTGTCCATTTTAGGTAGAGCCTTTATGTCCAAGACAGATGGATTATCTAGAATTGTCTACCCATCCTTGTCTTTGCATGTTGACAACAAAACCTCTAAAGAAATTAATAGAGTAGTCCTTAATTTTATTTGGAAAAATAAAACACAAACTGAAGAAAAATGTTCTTGCAATCAAGAAATGTGAAGGGGGGCTCGAAATATTACATTTTAATGACAATGACAACACATTCAAAGTGAAATGCATGAAAAGATGTCTACTTGGTTAGTGGTTAGTGTTGTAGGCTTATTTTTCTGCTGTTTATTTGCTGATTTTATTTGTGCTGCTGCTGTTGTTGTTTTTGTCATTACTATTGATTAGTAGTTGTGTGTTGATGTTAAGAGCTTACATTTTACTTAATGATGTTTGTTGAGTATCACCATTACTGAGATTTGTGTGTCAAGGGTTGACGTCTAACTTTACAGGCAGGCCTTAAAGTTCAGTAAACTAAAGTGAAGTTATTATTACTACATAAAATTTAAGTTTTGCAGAATTCTTGATAGAAATCAATTATTTAATAAATACTCTGAAACTAACCGATAATCAAAAAAAAAAAACTTTCTTATATGTTATAATGAGATCTTTCCTATGCCATGACTTATAAATTTATGTTCTTTTTTCTTTTTAATTAATTTATTTTTTTACCTATTTATTTTATTATTATTTTTAGTATTATTTACTCATTATATTTAATATATACATTTACATTTATTCATTTGGCAGATGCTTTTATCCAAAGTGTCTTACAAAATAAGAGGAAAAATAGAACATAAGCGATTCATCTTAAGGAGACAGTAGTACTAAAAGTGCTGCATTACAAAATTTCAATTGCATCAAAAAAATACTATCCAAGACAGAGATTAGAGTGCAACAAGAATAATATATATTTACATGTATACATTTTATTATTATTATTATTATGAGTGTATGGTCAAGTGCTCATGGAAAAGTTTTTTGAAGACAGAGAGGGAATCTGCTTCACAGATGGATTTGGCAAGGTCATTCAACCATCGAGGTACAATGAAGCCGAAAGTGATTTGGATCCTCTTTGTGTTGGTACAACAAGATGCCGCTCATTAGCTGACCGCAGGCTTCTGGTGGGAACTTATAGCTCTTCAGGAATGATTGTTGGTAAGCTGGAGCAGACCCAGCGACTGTTGTGTATGTCAGCATCAAAGCCTTGAACTTGATATTTGCAGCAACCCGCAGCCAGTGTAGAGAGAAAAGGAGTGGTGTAACGTGCTCTCTTTGGTATGTTGCGGACCAGATGTTCTGCTGCATTCTGGATCATTTGCAGAAGCCTAACTGTGCATACAGGAAGGCCAGCTAAAAGGGCATTACAGTAGTCCAGTCTAGATATGACAAGTGACTGAACAAGGAGTTGTATGGCATGTTCAGAGAGGAAGGGTCTTATTTTTCTGATGTTGTAGAGTGCAAATCTACATGATCGGGTTGTTTTTTTAAATGTGCTCGGTGAAATTGATATGGTTGTCAATGGTTATGATTTCTGACAGTTTTGGAAGGTGTTATTGTAGATGAACCCAGCTGAACGGCGACGTTGTACTCAACAGCAGTGTTGGCTGGAAAGACGAGGAGCTCATTCTTTGCTAGTTTGAGTTGCAGGTGGTGTTCTTTCATCCAGGCCGAGATTCAAGCAGTCACTGTGGAGTCATCGAGGTGGAAAGACAAGTAGAGTTGTATGCCATCAGCGTAGCAGTGATAAGAGAACTCATGTGCTTGAATGATGGCTCCCAGTGATGTTGTGCATATTGAGAACAGAAGTGGGCCAAGCACTGAACCCTGAGGTACCCCAGTAATAAGCTGATGTGACTGGAACACCTCACCACTCCAGGCTTCCTTGAAAGACCTACCTGAGAGATAGGACTTGAACCAACCAAGCCCAGTGAATTTATTTACTCTTCCTTTATGTTTAATATATGTCTTTGAGAATCAGTGAATGTACTTTTACATTGTTCAATCTGTATGTCATTAATAATAATAATAATAATAAAAGGCCAAACGCCTCGCCTTGAAAGTAGATGAGAGTATATGGTGCAGTCAGGGAAGGAGTGAATAATAAATAAGCGCCCTCAAATCGGACAGTTCTCATTTCTCGTAGTTGAACAGCTTCCTGCGAAATCAATTGCAGATATGGCGTGATTCATGTGAGGTTCACATGCTATGTTGCTGATAAAGTGGATGTAATTTATATTCTTTTGCTTTTGAATAAAATTAATATGACTGACAAGTAAAAAAAATAATAATAATAAAAAGTGAAGATCACATGAATACCAAAAATTGTGGTGCAAAGTCATGACTGCCTCTTGACAGCAAAGTCTACCCTTGAACTTTACCAGTCAGTCAACTAACCAACCAACCAACCATTTTATCTTTCTTTACTATGTTATTAATATTTTTTAAAGAATGGAAGGCAGATGTCCTCAGCATGCAATATTTTCTAAACGTTTATTTTCTCCCATCATTAATTACAATCTGAATCTGTATGGTTTTGCTCTTGTGTAGCTACTTCTTCTGAATGCACAACATATTTAGGAATAAATTTAGTCTTTGCATAGTTTAATCTCACTTAGTTACAAATGACCTATTAATGCTGAAATCTTCTTTTCAGAGACTTTAATGGCATGTGATGATGGGGGCATCCTGCATCTGACTTGTGGTAAGATGTTGTGGAGTCATACAGTTGTCCTTTTTTAAAACCAGTATTAAAGTAACTGATACATGATTACGCTTGATATTTACATGATATAACTCATCACATGCAGGGCAGGTACTAAATGCGATGTTTGGGGGGCCATTTTGATCAGACATCAGACCAGGAGGAGGATGAGCATGGTTCGTCCCAGAATCCTCTGCCCATTAGATAACCATGCTCAACCCTGCTCAACCATGCTGGTGGAAAGGCTTTAGTACAGGGCGATTCACGATTGTCAATTCACCAACTCCAAGATAACTCATTTGTTTCTAGGTAGCTTGTTTCTAGGTAGCTGGCAAAGTTCACTATGGTGAGGTTTATAAAATGTAATAAATAAACAGTGTATGTTTGGTGAATCTTCATGAATACATGAAGATGTTATAACTAGTCTATTATATTAATTTTTTACATGCCTTTTTCATCAGGGAGGCAGATTACACTGCTAGCTCATTAAAACTTATATAATATATAATTGTATTAATCGTAAAATATTTTGTCAATAAATGTCCTTTTTAGCTAGTCTGGGAACTTTTACCCATCTGATGTGTTTGTGTCCGGTGGTATACGCAACCCCTTAGCATATAATTGTAAACCTCTCACCTTTTTCTGTTTGCTTTCCTGACATGTCTTTCCTGTGTTTTAGCAAAGTTAAGTTTTCAATTTTTTTTTTTTTTATCTGTTTATTTGTTATTATTAGACTATTATTATTATTTACTGATGATATTTAATTTATTTATTGGCCAACTGGCCCGGAGCAGCACAGTTTCGCAACTAAAACAGTTCATTCCGACAGTGGAAAAGCAGCTATTGACAGTTACAGTATGCTTCCAAATATTATAATTCCAGCTGCCAAGTTTAAAATGTTTAAAAGGTTAGATTTTGTTGGGGTGCTGTGAACCAGCCTTGAGGATTTAGTCCATGTCAAAACTAATGTGATTTCATATTGATTTTGCTACATTTATGGCTCTCACCCACACTGGAAAAGCATTTTCCTCCACCAAAAACTAAGACTTTTGGAAATGCAAAGGGTCTGTGTGCTTTGCAAAACAATGACGTTAGAAAATGGAAAACAACGTTTTCAAATGATAAACATATTAGTGTGGATGTTGCCCAAGTTGATGCGTTTGTGAATTGAGCATAATTAGGCATGCTCTTGGGCAAATGGCAAGCTCTGTTAATGCAAATGGTTTGTCCTTCCCAAGCATCCAGTGAAACCACTTCTGTATTTTTACACTAAAACAGGTGTGATGGGCTGAAAGTGACAGACATGCTGGGTAGGGCCAATTGTTCTGGAACCTTCAACTACAACCTACAGCTGCATCCCAGCTAGTGAGTTTTCTTTACCCACGTTGACTTTGTTTCTTATTTATTGAAAGTACTGATTCCTGTCCTCTTCTTTCAGAGACAAATGTGACTTAAGGCGAATACAATTACTTGTACTGGGGTAAGTGTTCTATTCTTGTATTTTTTTTTCTTCTATTCAATAGTATTGCAAATACGTATAGTTCAGTCATGACAACTATCGGAAAGATTTAGCATATTAATGTGAGCATGACATTGATAGGATATTGGTCTTGGCAAACTACATCTGATAACGCTGCTGCTGCTGCTGCAGAGCAAGTATGGAGACTTGGTACAGTACTGCTAGAAAATACACAAACATACTGAGTTAAGCATGTGGACATGCTCCTGCTGCTGCTGCACAATTAGACAAAACGCAAGACATGCTGCATCGAGCATGTATGAAATAGATAAATAGACATTACAAACAATCCCCCAGGAACAGATCTATACAGGTGAAGCTGGGGTGAAGGTGGGTTTCCGAGAAAACCTCTAGCAGCGTGCTGCAGTAAAAACCGGCTTATCTGCAAAACAAACGATAGATGTTAGACAAAGAGAGAGATGCAAGTTTATAAGCTGTCCAGTTACATGTCAAAGGACCAATCAGCTTACACCATATGAGCCTATTGGCTTAACACGTGAGCCGATTGGCTTAACATGTCACATGTGAGTGAGCCAATTATCTAACAGATTACACGCTCTAAGAACCTGTCAGCTTGCGCCACAGAGTTTCATGGCTGAACTTTCGTAATTTTATAGATTGACCTAACGCAGTGAATTTTAATGCCATCCATGGCCAAAGATGTGCAAATTCAAGTGCAAACACTGTTGAGTAAAGACTTATGGCCATTTTCATTTAACCATGTGTAACAAGTGGAACTAGAGCGTTAGAAGGAAAGTGTGATATGGTATTGCAAACAATTACGCCAAGGACTACTCCACCCTGGGAATTTCACTCAGGGAAATAAAGTATCAATTCACCAAAAGGACACACAGGTTCAATTCACAATTGAAAGGTCAGAGACATGGGTAACAATACAAAAATAAACATATTTATTGGCACAAGGACATTTAGGACAAAACTTTAAAATTTAAGAGACCTTAGCCAAAATGCCACTGGAGGTGTAGGCAATTATAAAAGCAACAACAATTGCACAATCTGGGGC
Organism: Myxocyprinus asiaticus; assembly: GCF_019703515.2. Taxonomy (NCBI): domain Eukaryota; kingdom Metazoa; phylum Chordata; class Actinopteri; order Cypriniformes; family Catostomidae; genus Myxocyprinus; species Myxocyprinus asiaticus. The sequence goes on from NC_059344.1 coordinate 55,285,580, forward strand.
TTACCAGCAGGGGTGGGCTACCAGGGACTATATCACCCCTATAAGAGAAAATCACTGCATTCAAAAGTGCACCCACACCCACACACAATGTGATGAGTGAGGAGAGTGACTGTGTGCTGTGTGCTTCAGTGATGAGCACAGCACACAGCGAGAAGCACCACCACCACTATGAGGGGATAGAGCAAGCCTTCCTGCCTTTGGCACACAAGTCCTGTGAATGCACTGAATAAACACATTATATTCTAAAAGCTTAACACTCCAGACCATAGGCACAGATTCACTCAAATCATTGAGATAAATCAAAAGGCAAAGATTCATTAAAGAAACAATTAAACAAAGAAAAAATACCAGGAAAAATACCCAATGAAAACCAAGAAAACAAAAACAAAATGGAGTGTCACCACTCTTAATGGGAGCTGTACGCAGAGCTCAAACCACAATAACAAAAATCAAACAAAAGAAAATAACTTGGGGGAAAGGAAAGTCAACAAATTACAATGAAACCAGGCCTTGATCCCCTCCAAAAGTAAAGGCCATGGCGTTGCTCCGGCAGTCGGGCATTAAATCACCACATGGACAAGCCTTTGAAATGAGACACACCCAATTTTTCGGTTAATATTGCTCACAATCCTTTGCGTGACGGAGGTGGAGTTTTGAGATGGTTTGTAGTTGAACAAACATGGCGGACGATGGCTCTACATCCCAAGGACCTGCATCCTCTGTTTTCAAGTGTAAGAACTTAAACAGGACTTATTAAATAGTAACAAAATATTTTTATTGTCACGTAGGTTTATTGGTAGAATGCTGTGAGTCAAATGATTATCTTGTGTTTACCTTATAGGGTCAGATGATGAGACCGAACACCTCATCCAGTGGCGCATTGCCAATGACTCGCTTTTCTCCGGCAAGAGAAATGCTGTTATTAAAGGATTTGAGTGAGTAGCGATCATTGCTAGCTTATGTTCCTCAGTATGTTCCTTTAATATGTACTGTAGTGATTGTGGTTTTGTAGCAGATGTGTTCTAAATACATACTAGGCATAATCGGTACGCATAAAACGGTACGCTCTAGCTGTCGGGGTGGGGTTTACAAAATGCATTCAAAATGGGACGCCAGACGTCCTCGACTGGAGTTTTGGCAGAGGTGTGTCCCTCAAACATCTCTTGAGCTGAACTTAAGCATCCCTTGAGCGGCTCGCCCCGAAAATACGAGACAATAGTTATGTAATACAGGATGTCCCAGCTAACAGAACAGTGCAAGGCAAGGCAAAGCAAGTTTATTTATATAGCACATTTCGTACACAATAGTAATTTGTAGCGAATTTGGTAGTATAATTGTACACAGGATAGGTTAAAGTGCCCGCGTACCTCCACCATTATATGTAAGGAAATTTATAATGGAATTAGTCGGCGTTCGACAACCATTATAAATTAGATAACTGACAAATAACTAGATAATTTGTCTGAATAAATTTCTCCACCATTAAAATCGTAATACAACGTCTCGTTGTATACGCTCACAATTTCTATTGTAAGGAATTCGCTTTAATAAGGGAATTATAATTAATTCTCTTATTGGAGTAATATTATTCTCATGGCTTATTGAAAATAATATTACACATATTTAGGTACAGCTTTGAAGCTAAATCTTTTAAAAACAGGGATGAGATTATTTATCAAAATATACCACCATCAAATTATTTTTAAAAGGGAAATATGAATAATGAATCATAACATTATAATTAATTATGAATATTTGGATCAGTTAATAGAATTAACCTAATGTAGCTGAATTAATATTACAATCAATTAATCTGTTCGTCCAGCGAACACTCAGTATTGATCGTCTATCAACTCTCAGAAAGGATATTTTTCGTGGCCACAGAAAAATAACTCTTTCTTAGCATGTAGCTGTGATCAAATCGTTAAATTGACGTTGATTTACAAGCAGACCAGAATCAACTCGCAAGAATGTACACAAAAGCTTTATTTAACTAAATCACGAACACATAACTAATCTAAACAAACACATACATACAAATCACGCATACATGAGAAATGGAAAAGTGAAAGTGAATGAAACCTGAACAGAACAGGGGAATGAAGCTATAAAGAGAGTAATTTAACCATCTGAAAGTACCATCAGTTTCTTACTTCAAAGCACCTTTGTTAACAAAGGGGTTCACAGCTTATACTAAACCTCTGTTTAGTTAGTTAATTGTACGATACTTGCAATGCCTTGGCTGTTGAGAGAGCGCCTGGATGCAGTCTCAGGAGAAAGTCTTGATGGTTCCTTGAGTCGATGGTGTTGAAGTTGCAATCAATTTCTTCCGAGTTGAATGAAGAAATGATGATGAACTTGCGGTGTTAGTTTGACTCCGTTATGGTCGGGGAAGTTACACATGGCTTGATGTGTTTGAGGCCTGCCGGCCCGCGACCACGTGGTTGGACCGGGTGTTTCCGGTCTCACACGAGCAGCAACCAGGAGAAGCAGCAAGAGATAAGAGAAGGAAGACAGAGAGAGGGAGGTCACTCCAACAGTGCCCTTTAACTCCTAAGGGAGGTCACTCCTCTCGAGTTTGGCTTGGCCAATTAGAAAGGTGCAATTTTCCAGTGGGAAAAGTTCCTTTGTTTGGAAGCTGACTCATTTGCATGATTGGAATAAGCTGGCAGTTTGTACCCCTTTATGCTCTGATTAATATAACAAGCATACAATGCATGCTATAAGGGGGTGCTATACTCCAATGTGCAGGGCGTCACACAAGGATTAATTTGATAGGAAGCATGATACCAATAATTTTACATTATCTAGTGGTTCTGTCATAAAGCATGCATAAAACGGAATACAGTACAAAAGACACTATACGAGACACATAATCATACACACAATGTCCTGGGGATATGCATGTTCATTTATAGAACAGTTTGTCTATAAATTAATGAAGAAAAGTCTGTTTTATGGGTTTTATGTGTCTTTCCTATTGGGGAATGGAGTGAGTTACTTTCCCCACATTCCTTTGCTTTTGCATGTGGCTACCTTCCCCCACCTGGAATGTCTCTGAGGTCCACTAATTGCTGGACCAGTGTCAGCAAAGGGGGAGTAAAAGCTGATAATGATCAGTGGGAAAGCAGACATCTCGGAGTCTGCTTGGGCCTACTTGGACCTTTGCTTGTTAAGATCTTGAGACATCTGTTGGATTATTAATTAAATAATGAATAATTGTGTGTCTGATTGGTCCAGATGCTACAAATTCAAAGTGCTTTACATATAAATTTATGTATATATAAAAAAAAAAAAAAAAATTAAGAACATGAAATAAGAATAAAAAGTAATAAAATAAATTAAATTTTTAAATTAATAATTAAAAAAATTTTTTTTTAAATGATTAAAATAAGAAGAAAATGAATATTAAATTGTTAACACCATACATAACTGTTGTTAACCTTCATGGTTAATTTCAACAGAAGATTTGATTGGAAGATTTGATTGGTCAAAAAACAACAGTTTTATCAGAATTGCAATTTGGGTGGCATCAAATTACAAACAACCATAAAAAAAAAAACTATAGAAAATTGATTGTCCATTGGAGGAAATGAAGTAATATATTATTTTATTTATTAACGCAGATATCTAAAACCAAGTGTTTGAATAATGATTTTTAATGCTACTAATACAAAAAAAAGTCAAATATGAATTTATTGTTATGTTTAATCTAGTGTGTGACCTTTCAGAACTTTATTACAGGGGAAAGTTGAGTTGGATGATGGGAACTCATGGTCGTTTTACTGCTAAACATAGTCATGTTCCATGAGAGTGTGAACATGGATACCAGGTGCGGAAACTGCTGCTACCAGACAGTTCCTCATAATGTCACCACACACTACTTCTCTGGGTTCAGCATTGTCGTCATTGTTGACATCATCATCGGCATCCACATCTGCTTCGATGATGTCACCGGTGGCAAAGCACATGTTGTGTAAAATTTCACAGCATGTCACAACAATGGGGATGAAGTTTGGGCTCACCTCAAGTGCTTAAAAAAGATGGGCCTCCACCGTGTTTTTATACAGGGGTCCCGCAAGGCTGTGTTAGTTCACAAGTTTTTTTTACAAATGAGTGCTCAAGTAAGCATTCACAAAACAAAATGTTTAAATATTCAGATGACACAGCTATTTTAAGTTTACTTTATGTGCAGGACAGTATTAGCACTATCTACCAGTCAGAAATAAGCTGGTTTGTTGACTGGTGTGATAACAATAAGTTAATAATAAATACAAAGAAAACTGAGGAGATTGTCTTTGATCCAAAATGTATAGGTGACCATCGTCAAGTGGTTATACATGACCAACATATTATTCAAACACAGACTTATAAGTATTTGGCGTTTATATAGATAGTTCATTTACTTGGAAAACACACATTGAATGGGATATAGATTTCCATTTTGCAAATTAAATAGATACAAGAACTCCTTTGTACCTGTATCTGTGTGAATGTTTAATAGCAGTTTAGCTTGATATGTTATTATTTGTATTATATTATATGTACTATTTGTGTGTCTGTGTGGTAATGTTTGATGCATTTGTGATGTGTTTTTTCTTATTTTGTCTATGCAGCAGCATGAAGTCCACAACAAATTTCCCTTCGGGAACAATAAAGTATACTTTCCTTTACTTTACATGCCAAAGACCCTCTCAATCATGCACCTGGCCCTGGAATGGTGCCTGTTGTAGTGGGCCTCAACTGGGGATGCAACAGGCTCCCGATATGGGGTCATGATGGTGATGGGGGATGTCAGGCAGGAGTACTCCCATCTCCTAGGGGGCACTTGCCCTCAGGTGGGTACAGCAGCTATATATATATATATATATATATATATAGACATATGTGTTTATGTGTAAATGTACACTGGCGGCCAAAAGTTTGGAATAACGTGCAGATTTTGCCGTTTCAGAAGGAAATTGGTACTTTAATTCATACCATTCAACTGATCACAAAGTATAGTCAGGACATTACTGATGTAAAAAACAGTAACATCACTATTTGAAAAAAGTCATATTTGATCAAATCTAGACAGGCCCCATTTCCAGCAGCCATCACGCCAACATCTTATCCTTGAGTAATCATGCTAAATTGCTAAGTTGGTACTAGAAAATCACTTGCCATTATATCAAACACAGTTGAAAGCTGTTTGGTCTGTTAAATAAAGCTTATCATTGTCTTTGTGTTTGTTTTGAGTTGCCACAGTATGCAATAGACTGGCATGTCTTAAGGTTAATATTAGGTCAAAAATGGCAAAAAGAAACAGCTTTCTCTAGAAACTCATCAGCCAATCATTGTTTTGAGGAATGAAGGCTACACAATGCTTGAAAGATTTCATACAAAAGTGTACACTACAGTCTTCAAAGACTAAAGACAACTGGCTCTAACAAGGACAGAAAGAGATGTGGAAGACCAGATGTACAACCAAACAAGAGGATAAGTACATCAGAGTCTCTAGTTTGAGAAATAAGATGCCTCACATGTCCTTAGCTGACAGCTTCATTGAATTCTACCTGCTCAACACCAGTTTCATGTACAACAGTAAAGAGAAGACTCAGGGGTGCAGGCCTTATGGGAAGAATTGCAAAGAAAAAGACACTTTTGAAACAGAAAAACAAAAAGAAAAGGTTTAAGTGGGCAAAGAAACTCAGACATTGGACAACAGATAATTGGAAAAGAGTGTTATGGATCTTAACCCCATTGAGCTTTTGTGGGATCAGCTAGACTGTAAGGTGCGTGTGAAGTGCCCAACAAGACAGCCACATCTATGGCAAGTGCTACAGGAAGTGTGGGGTGAAATGTCATCTGAGTATCTGGACAAACTGACAGCTAGAATGCCAAGGATCTGCAGAGCTGTCATTGCTGCACGTGGAGGATTTTTTGATGAGAACTCTTTGAAGTAGTTTAAGAAGTTTTTAATATTTTTTTCAAGTTGTAATAGTCATTTTTCACGTTATTAATGTCCTGATTATACGTGATCAGTTGAATGCCACTTTGGTGAATAAAAGTACCAATTTCTTTCCATAAGAGCAAAATCTGTCTATTTTACATTCAAGTAAAATTTGTTTTCCCTGTAATGTTGAATATTTAATACATAGTGAATGAAACACATTTTAATAAGGACAGGGACATTTTAAAGGGTTAAATTTGGTTTGTGTAATCTTAAAATTATTACACACATCATTATGCGTAAACATCAGGAGCACTCTCCACATGAAAGACCTGCCTCAGGTAGATCTACGATGGCGTGCTGCTTCTCTCGTCAATACGGTAGGATGCATTTTCAGGGGCGCATAGATGAATTGAGGAAAAATAAATCAAAGGGGAGGGTAAATGGAGTTTTATAATTTCTATATTATAAATTACATAAGAAATAATTTATGAAAGTATGTAGACATGAGATGTGATGAATCTGTTGTGTACATTAATGATTTAACGATGACCGGAAGTCCGTCACTATGCACCAGCGTTCGCTTCTGTAACATGGCACGATTTTATGACGTGGTAGTATGCCCCAAGCCTGGCACACGTTTTGCTACATACTTAAAAGTGTGTACTGTTCCATTATAAAAGTGTGTACTGTTTTTAGAACATAGTATAAGTAGGCAAATTGGGACACAGCAATGGAAACAATTCAAACAAGTTAAATTGCACAGAACATGATTTGAATGGCTTGTCAGCTCTGTAAGACAAACAACAAAATTTGAGGAAAGATTTTAAGTAACTGACCTGTACTTTGTGCATTTTGAATGTCTATTTTAACATTACAAATATGGTTAATTGACTGGTAAAATTGGGCATTTATTAGCCATTGTGTCTGGTGGGTGAAAAAGGTTATTTTTTTCACCCTCATTGTAAGACATTCACTAAATTGGTGGCATAAAAATACATATCCGATCTACTTGAATGGGGGAAGTCAGAGTTCTCCAAAATGGTTGGTCAAGATTACGATGAAAGAACATACTTAAAATCAACAGTAAAATCTGACAACGTTGGTATCATAAATTGTACTTCTTTAGCTCAGATCAAGCTTAAAAAGTGTTATTTTTCAGGCTGTCCAGCTAATGCGCTTGTGCATTCGAGTTGATTGTCAAGTGTCTGTATCTAAAAGGTGATTGTCTCTTTTACCCATAAGCCACGACTCCCTTTTATACATCCGTTGGCCCTTCCAATTTCTCCCATTCATTTTAATACCAGTGGTCCATCTTAGGCTAAATAGTCTTTTAACTAACTCTCTGTTCAGTTAATATGAAACTTTATATGATATATTTATAAATCTAGTTTGTGGGGGCCTGGGTAGCTCAGCAAGTAAAGATGCTAACTACCACCCCTGGAGTCACGAGTTCGAATCCAGGGCATGCTGAATGACTCCAGCCAGGTCTCCTAAGCAACCAAATTGGCCCGGTTGCTAGGGAGGGTAGAGTCACATGGGGTAACCTCCTCGTGGCCACTATAATGTGGTTCTCGCTCTCGGTGAGGTGTGTGGTGAGTTGTGCATGGATGCCGCGGTGAATAGTATGAAGCCTCCACACACGCTATGTCTCCGCGGTAACGCGCTCAACAAGCCATGTGTTAAAATGCATAGATTGACAGTCTCAGATGCGGAGGCAACTGAGATTCGTCCTCCACCACCCGGATTGAGGCGAGTCACTACGCCACCACGAGGACTTAGACCAGTGCTGGGTAGATTACTTCTGAAATGTAATCGGCTACTGATTTCAAATTACACAACTGAAATCATAATCTGTTACATAATCATGTAGATTACACTTTTTAGGTAATCTAATCTGATTACTTTTGGATTACCCATTTCTTATTTTGATGAAAATTTCATTATTATTTTTAAATGTATTAAGTACCCATTAACAAATTAGTAAACATAAAATCAAACGGAAACTTGCTATTTGTCAGTTGCTAAGAAAAAAAGTTCTTAAAGGATCATACAAATTTGGACAATTGGACAAAAGACAATTAGAACATGCTTGTATTTTTATTTCTTTTTTCTTCTCCCAATTTGGAATGCCCAATTCCCACTACTTAGTAGGTCCTTGTGGTGGCGCGGTTACTCACCTCAAGCCAGGTGGCAGAGAACAAGACTCAGTTGCCTCCGTTTCTTGCCTTGTCAATCTGTGCATCTTATCACGAGGCTCGTTGTGCATGACACTGTGGAGACTCCGCATGTGGAGGCTCATGCTACTCTCTGCGATCCACGCACAATTTACCACGTGCCCCATTGAGAGCGAGAACCACTAATCGCGACCACAAGGAGACTACCCCATGTGACTCTACCCTCCATAGCAACCGGGACAATTCGGTTGCTTAGGAGACCTGGCTGGAGTCACTCAGCACACCCTGGATTCGAATTCGCTTCTCCAGGGGTGATAGTCAGCGTCAATACTCACTGAGCTACCCAGGCCTCCCCTAGAACATGCTTGTATTTTTAAAAGAAATTTTGAGAATTTCATTTAGAGAATGTCTCTAGATATTATGTAGAGATGTACCTCCTCCTCCTCCTATGTTTGTTTACTACCTGTGTTTTTACAGAACAATGTTGGACAGGTGGATGAGAGCTTGTCTGAAATACATTATTTTCGAAGCAGGGTGCAACTACAAACAGCTCTGCATTTATTTGTGCATTAATTTAGAAACTAAATTTTAAACAGAAACCTAATGCCCTGTGTGTATTTGTGGATTGTATTAAGCACTTTCAATGCAGTGTATCAGATTCGGTAGCCATGTTTCATTTTTTTTTATTAAGAAATTTTCATTTTTTTACATCAAGGAAAATGTATGAATTTCATAAGGTCCACTGTCTAGATCCTGTGGTACACTACAAAACTGTACTCCTCATCTGGGAAGAAAAAAAAATAGATGTGTTTAGAACATTAAAATCATTATACAAATGCAGTAATGAGACGCAGATCGAGAAGACTGGTGTAATTATAGCTACATATGTCTGAAACTGAAGTATTACTGATATTAACCTAACTGTACAAATCTGCTTTTTACTTTATAAGGTATTGTTAATCACTGTAAAAATTACAGAAGAGCACATGATGACATGAAGTTCACCAATAGTGGCTCTTCCAGGAGCAATGACCAATGAACATGTAGAGACAGTACTCAGTGTCACTCACACAAACACTAAACACCGTCAGGGTAACACATATGAAATTTAGATAATGAAATTTAGATAATGCAGTAAACATTAACTAAACTACATCAACACCCCAATGTACATAACTGATATTAAAAATAAGAAGAAACATAACTATTCCCATAAAATATAATTAAATATGATGGGTCATGCAGGGAATTGTGGGAACACCCGATTATTGTTTTTTACTGTAATTTTAACAATAATTTACTGTAAAATGTACATGTACTCTCTTGTTAAAAATAATGTACATTTTTACCATTAATTATACAGGAAAAATTTTACATCTAAAAAATATAATTTTTACAACATTTTATTGTAAAAACTACTGTATTGTCTTTTAAAATATATATAAAAAAATACATACTGTATATTTTACAGTTAATATTCGTTAATCAATTAACGTTTTATTTCTGTAGCATTTTTACAGTCTTTTACTGTTAAAATTACAGACATTTATTACAGTGTATCAGTAAATTTACTTCTGCATTCCAACTCATAATCAAAGCTTTACTGTCAAATGTGCTTTTCTTTGTGACAAAAAATGCAATATCAATATTGTTAACTGCATTTGTTCAAATTTTCTATTATTGTTTATTATTGATTCAATTATTTGAAATGTTAACAGGAAAATGGGTGGGCCCAATTGGCTGGATTATTTCCAGGACAGAGGTTTTTGTCCCAGTTCAGCCCTGCTTCAGCGTTAATAGATAATTTATGCCAAAAGATCAAAGATTTTTTTTATAAAAAAATCCCAAAGTTTATCTAATAAGACCTGGAACAAACAGCTGAAAGTACCTGGAGTTGAAGTGAATTTTGGGTGGGTGTATTTATTCGTGGGTCCATCCAGACTGTCAAATCCTGAAATGTTTGTATTAATGTGGATCACTGAAGGTGGTCAAAATATGAAAAATTACATCATCTATGGCAGTTCATTATATTGAAAACAACTGGAATATACAGTTAAATGTAAAGGAGATTTGGGGATGGTTATAAAAGGTAACATCTGGGTTACTGGTATAACCCCTGTTCCCTGATGGAGGGAACGAGACGTTGTGTTGATGTAGTGACACTAGGGGTTCGATCTTGAGAGCCCCAATCACCTTTGCTTAAAATAGAAGAGGCCAATGAGGCCCTGGACATACGGGTATAAAAGATGGCGTGCATCACTCATTCATATTTATGCCGAGGAGCCGATAGAGAGTCCTGGCCATGTCAGCGGCCGATTCAGCGCCGCGGCAGGAGAGACACAACATCTCGTTCCCTCCATCAGGGAACAGGGGTTACACCAGTAACCCAGACGTTCCCTGTCTGTCACTCACTCGACATTTGTGTCGATGTAGTGACGCTAGGGGTTCCTATAGGAAACGCCACAGGCGCTGAACTGTGTCACAAGGTATGGAAGAGTGGACACGGGCAAGCTGCGTGCCTCGCAGCGAGCACTCGACCACGTTGTACGATTCCGACAGCAGAAGCCCACCCTCCGATTCTGCGACCGATAACTCATCCTCGTCACGAGCCCCGAACGAGACATTAAATCCGCCCTGAGGCAGACTGCCTGCATCGCTCGACAGCTCTCCCGGGTAGAACGAGCGTGCTGGGGGATAGGAGGTCTGCGGGGGCTGAGCCACCATGTCCACATCCAGATCGCCCGCGGTGCTCACCGACCCGGCCGCCTGAGTTTCAGCGCAGGACGGACTGGGTTGGGAAGCAGCCATGGTGGCTCCTTGTTTCACGAAGGAGGAAGTGAGCCGTGACCGCAACGTTCTCATGGGCATGTTCTCGCAATGAGAACATGACCCCTCCACGAAAGCTGCCTCGGCGTGCTGGCGCCCCAAGCACTCAAGACAGATTTCATGGCTATCCGGAGGGGAGAGATAATGGCCACATCCAGTAGCACAAAGGTGAAAGGCCATCTTTAAAAAGACAGCAATCGTTTGTGCGAGCTCTTTTAGAAGAAAATATACTCTTTAGAATATACTCTTTTAGCACCTGCAGACTCGGCCACCGAAGCACCCAAGAGAAGCACAACACTCGACTGTGTGAGGTTGACCTCTCATATGCGCTGTAAATCCAGCAGCATAAGCGTTGGTGACAGGGACGAACACACATGCGTTCTGCTCCGAAGAAGAAATCTGAATGAGTGATCCACGATATCTCCTTTTATACCCGTATGTCCGGGGTGGAGAATGGCATGTAAATTCCACTTGCCAATTCTCATTGGCCTTTTTTATTTTAAGCAAAGGTGATTGGGGCTCTCAAAATCAAACCCCTAGTGTCACTACATCGACACAATGTCGAGTGAGTGACAGACAGGAAACAGATGGTTACTCAATATACATTTTTGCAAACTGACTTGAAACTGACAGTTTCCTGATGAAACATTAGAGGCACTACAACAACTGTGTGGTTTAATCATTGTCACACAAATCACAAGTACAATTGCTGATTTTGATTTTATAAAAACGTATTTTTCACTCTATTACTTACCCCCTGCTATGTTATGATATCAAAATACTTTAATGCATTATTTGAAAAACAAAACATTTTAACACTTGTATTACAGACCCATCTACGATTATACACTTATTCCATTGTCTTTAACTTGCTTGGTAGTTCAACTGATAGAGTGTTAGACTTGAGGATCGATGATGGTTTGAATCCAGCTAAAGCTGCACGAAAATGAAAGTGGCATAGAAGCAACACAAATGATGTGGCTGCTTCAGTTAATGTGTGTTTTCTTTTTTTATTTTGAATTTGCATTTTAAAATACTATTGGTTAGGATTAGATGCTGGTTAGTGTAATTATGTCTGTTTTGTTAAACTCTCATTTATCTTTTCGGACACTATTGTTTAGGTTTAGGGTAAAGTTTTAGGTTAGGGAGGTATGTTTTACTTATTAAAACCTCCATCTAAAATTCACCTTAAAAACCTTGTCTGACTACAACCTCTTTTTGTTCAGACGTTTCACTTGAAAACTGCAGCCAAACGTGTAATGAAGCATATCTGCCCTGTAAATGCACACAAGAATTGATACGCAGAAAGTCATCTGACAAAACCAAGCATCTGACCGCACCTCGCGGACACCTTTTCCCCACTGTTTACCGAGCTGAGGGCTGTTACAGAGAAAGGTGTGATATTTTAATGGCACCTATTTCAGTTATATTTGACTGGTAATAAGGATGTTTTCTGCATGTCATCTTGTAAAAAATTGAGAGCTCTTGGACCAAAAATCTCGTATTTGTGGTTAGACAAATGAGTTACAATGATCCCTAGTCTCCCTCATCTGGTGTTGAGGTTAATGCTGGATACGTGTATTTAGACTGAGTACTTCTGGGTTCATCCATCCTGGTCATTTCTAGATTGGAGTGTAGTGGTGCAGAAGAACATTTTAAAAGTAAAATCATTACTTCACATTCACCGCTTCATAAACAACTCTGAAAGATTGAAAAAGATGATTACATAACCTTTCTGAATGTCTATTCAAACTATTTATTGCATTGTGATGTCTTTTGCAATGTAAATTATATACACAACTCTATGATTTTAGATGATAAGTACATCTAAATTTGTTCAGATTATTTAAAAGAGTTTGATTAAATGTGTTTGACATAAATGCTCTGTGCTTTTCATGGTATATCTGGTTTAAAATCACAAATCTGAAAATGACGTACATTTGTAGACAGATGTAACTCACTTGTTGAATAATATGAAAAAAATTTTTTCCCAGAAATGTAACATTTAGGAGCATTAAAAGCACACAAACTGATTTACAATTTTTACTCTGTACTTGACGGTTTTTACTGTGGCATTCAGCCAAATATTATCCTATAGTGTTTTTTGTGTTATGATGTTTTGTAAATTATTCACAAATACTTTTGTATGGATGGATGATTTTGTGAAAGCATAGAGAAGTGGAGGGGTTCTGCTACCCTTGCCTAGAGTGGGCAATATTATTAATCACTGGATAGTTGGGAAAAATATTACATGACCTCTTATTAGGTTTTCAAATGTAAGCACTTTAAGTTGTATGTGTACTTTACAACCATTTGTGCTATATTTATGGAAAACAAGCCAGATGAGAAAACAATGCTGCTTATATGACAAGCCTGCATTATGCTAATACATTGGTAATACATGGTAAAACATGCATCTAATTAGTCATTACAGTGAACTTACAGATCTTTGACCTTCTGCAACTTCCTTCTCAAACTTATAAAAGTCTATTTACGACACAATTCAGCAGGATGTAGCTCAGACTCAGAATAATGTGTGTGAGCATTTTTCGTTTCGTCATATTGACAGGCATTACATTATAGTTTTTCTCAGTTGATTTAATACATTTTTCCTAACTATAGTCAATGCTCTCAAAACAATTCACACAGCCAAACTAAACATACTCCTAATTTTTCTGAACAATTCACTGCATAATGCAGCACTGTATTTTTTTCTGATAATGCATTTATTTAAAGTAAATACTAACATCAAAGCTATATACTTGTTCTCTACTGAATTAATAACGTATTCAGCAATAGACACACAATTATACTATTGAAATAATATATCTGTCAAAAATATCCACGCTAAAGCCATTTTTTCCCCCCATGTGTTTTCTTGAAATGTCTCTAAATTTAAACATTCACCAAGTCTTTCCTTTCTGTCCGGCTCAAAAATGTCATCCACATCACACAATATCTTCCGCATTGTTTGTTTGTTCTGGGTTTTCACATTTGACCGCTTTTGTAAATAAATGATAGTTTTGCACAATATACAATTTTGTGCATTTAATTTGCTGTGTGCATTGCTGACACAACAGATATCAGCATTTGACAACCTGATGTGTAAATCTGGAGAATACGGCTTTCATTATATTGCCTTTGTCAGCTGTTTGTTTTTTTTGGTTTTTGTTTTTTTTGTTTTTTTTTTTGTAGTGTTTCGAGAAAATTATGAAAATCAATAATAAAAAAATAGGACAATTAATCATTGTTCATATGACTGTGTAAGCTAATTGTTTTGAGAATATTGAGAATATCTTAGTTTGGTAAAACATCCTTTTCCATAAAACTAGTTAATAGATTCTCACCTTTCCTTTTGATACATGCCAGTATCAAGAGTACGAGGGCCACAAACACAACTCCACAGGAGACTGCCACGATAACACCAACAGAATCTAGAAAAGCATTCAGACATTTTGTTTTTTTGAGAGTTTAATTTTTGATTAATTTTCAATTAGAATACACACAATCAAGACAGAATGACACCTTTAAATATCACTTTTTAACACATTCTGTAAACATTTTGCTGTAGTGGGAGAATATTTCGAAGATTTAATGAGACCTCAGCCCATTTAACGTCAGTCCTATGATTACATTTGCAAAAGAGCAAAAACAAACTGTACATGGGATTTACAAAACCTTTAAAACTGTCAGAGAGAAGATTTCAAGAATACTGATGATTCAACTAGATGATACATGACAAACAATTTTCCTTTTATCAAGAAAAGACTTTAACTAGCAGAGTCAATGTAAAAGAAAACTGCAATATTTTAATTAACCTGGTGTTGTTGTCATAGTTCAACATACTGTATATGCCTGTGCTTTTTTGTCTGATATTTGTGGACCATAAAATCTAATTAGACCTGGAACAAACAGTCAAATGTACCTGTTGAGGTGAATTGTGGGTGGGTGTTAGATTGAGTGCTCTTGGATTCTTTGACAGTGCTACTTTGTGAACTCACTGTAGTTATGGGGGTCACTAGAAGAAGACAAAAGAAGAATAGTGACACCATAATTTTTTCACTGCTAAATGGACAGCCAAAGGAAAAAATCATAAGCCATGTGACTATCCATAAAACATGTCATTATGCTAATATTCATTCATTTAGAGTGACAATGTCTCTCTGATTTTCTATAATTTCTCTTCTAAATTTACACCAACAAATGATTTACCACACAGTAAATGGAAAATGTGGTATGCATTTAACTCTATATACTGTAGGCTGGTGCCTATGTGCTATTTTGCCTAATATTTATACACCATAACAGTAAAAAGCCCAAGAAAACAGTCTTCTAATCTAATTAGAATTGGAACAAACAGTCAAATGTACCTGTTGAGGTGAATTTTGGGTGGGTGTTAGATTGAGTGCTCTTGGATTCTTTGGCAGTGCTTCTTTGTGAAATCACTGTAGTTATGGGGGTCACTAGAAGACAAAAGAAGAATGACACCATTTTTGCACTGCTAAATGGACAGCCAAATGAAAAACATCATAAGCCACGTGACTATCCATAAAACATGTCATTATGCTAATATTCATTCATTTAGAGCGACAATGTCTCTTTCTAAAATGTATCTTCCAAATTTACACCAACAAATGATTTACCACACAGTAAACGGAAAATGTGGTATGCATTTAACTCTATATACTGTAGGCTGATGTGATGCCTATGTTCTGTTTTGTCTAATACTTGTACACCATAACAGCAAAAAGCCCAAAATCTTCTCTCTAATTAGAACTGCACAAACAGCCATATGTACCTGTTGAGGTGAATTGTGGGTGTAGGCAATAAAACTAACTAATGCGACCTGCCTGATCTAACGCAATGCTCGATTTTTGTCCTTTACAGATGTCTGTTTAGTTTACTTTTATAAATAAGATCTCTAAGCAGATGAGACTTCAGTTAAAAAATAAACAGATTAAAATATGTATTAGGTAGGACCTGCTGAGTGTTGAGCATTAAATGAGATATTCATTTATTAATTAATAAAAAGATAAATTACATAAGCACCTAAACCCCATTGACTAGGAACTAAAAACTACTGCTTACCACTTCTTATTAATGCTTAGTTTTATTAAACACAACAAGGTAAAAAAATATATAAGTTTGCAGTAAAAATGTCAAAGGCTATAGACATTTTATATAGAATATTTTTATGAATACATAACCTGACTTCAAATTGTTGCATATTTATAGCAGTATGAAGTAACATTTTTCAGTAAATATTACATTTTATGAATTATGTGGAACATATGAACACTCACCTGATGCTGTTACTGTCAGATACACAGTTGTATTCTCATTACAGTTGTAAATTCCAGAGTCTGAGAGAGAAACACTCTTTATGTGTAGTGATAAATCACTCAATACACGATAACGGTTGTGCGGATCATCAATGTATTTCTTTATCTCTTCATTTTGAACACTGAGAATAGTCCTTCTTTGTCCATCTCTGTCTTTAGTCCATACCACTTTCCCCTCATGTTTACAGTAGAGGGATGCATTATCTCCCTCAGTGACACTCTGACTGTATATTTCTGTCAAAACAAAGAAGCAGAACTGAAATGCTGCAGATTCACAGCAGTGTAATTCTGCTATATAAATGTGAAACGTTTTTCTTGCTGTGTTTATACACTATAATATACTGTACACTTCTGTGTCCTGACATTAATGACAAAGAGAAAACTCAGTCTTTCATCCTTTTACACAAACTGTTGTTCTCTTATTGATCTGCATGTTAAGAAATATTAGTGTTTTAGTAAACAACTCTGTATGTATTATCATAATAATATGAAATCATTAATATATGATATAATGAATATTATAAACATATGCATTATGAATATAGACCTATGTTCCTTTCTGTACAATAACGTTTCAGACCTGATTGTTCTCCATTAAACAAACACGTGAAGGGCTGGATAAGCAAAAGAGTCTCATTTGTGTTTATCCATTTAGTTTTTCACAATTGCTAAGACACATTTCTTGAAACCTTCACCCATTTTCTCACAACTTTGAACACAAAACCAAATCTTCAAACTACATTCACAAAACCCCTGACTCTTCTGGCAAAATCAAACAATCGCCTCAAAACCGTTTCATCTGTGCTCAAAATCAAACAATGCTTTCAGATCATACACACAGCCAGTGAATATATAAACACTACAGAGCATTCATAAGACACTACATCACAAAATGGACTGTACTACTTTAAGTTGTGATTACTTTCTTCTAACAGTAATTGCAAAATGTGCTTACTATATACAATAAACTTTTTTTCTGTAACTATATGCCCTGGATGCTGTGTTCTCCATTTTCTGATGTAGTGTCTAATGAATGCTCTGTAGTGTTTATATATTCACTGGCTGTGTGTATGATCTGAAAGCATTGTTTGATTTTGAGCACAGATGAATGTAGTTTGTGAATGTAGTTTGAAGATTTGATTTTGTGTTTAAAGTTGTGAGAAAATGATTGAAGTTTTCAAGAAATGTGTCTTAGCAATTGTTAAAAAATGTTAAACATAAATAAGTGTTTTCAGTTCAATCTTTACGTGAATTTAGTCTCTAGACATGTCAGGATAGTAATACTCACCACTCTGAGTTGTGTGTGTGTTTCTGTAGAGCAAGAGACACATTAAGACAAGGTGCTTCATTACTCCTGACAGTGTGAGAATGAGACAAGCCTCTGGTCACAGTTTTAAAGGGGCTCTCTGAAGGAGAACTCACCTAGGAAGTTAAGATTCTACCTTCTGATTCTACAATAAATCTTTATTAATTTTGTTTTGTGCATCATAGGGATTGATTAGAAACCTACCTGCAATGTTCTCATTTAAAAATGTGTATGTTTGTTTGTGTATGTGTGTATGTTTGTGTGTTAGTGTGGTGTGTGTGTGTGTGTATGTGCATGCATGCGTGCTTGCGTGTGTGTGTACATGTGTGTATTTTGTGTCCGTGTCTAAATATGTTTGTTCCTAATTCTTAAGTGAACATCCCTTTTCTGCAGACATCCATGAGACCACAAGATGAGTAATGGCAGATTGTGCATGTCTATGTTGTTCAGAGAAAGATAAAATGTCACGCAGTGTGTGTGTGTTACACATGTATAGTAAAACATTTGGAAATACATCAGAAAACAATCCCCACAAGGAAAACATCTTAATACACATACAAAGTAATGTCTAAATGAAAATGTTAAAATGTTGAAAAGTTTCTGTGATGTGTTAGGGTTAGTGGTAGAAAATATCATTAACCCTAAGTATAAAACATGGTAAGTCCCCACCATGGAAAGAAGTTTTTGCTTTGTTTTTCAGTAAAATATCTATACAATCACAATGTCTATATCTATACATAACAATAGCTAAACATCCATTCATCAAAATTGTGTAGCCTATAATGTAGTATTGTGAAGCAGTTTTGTTTTTCTTACCCCTTTCTTTTTTTTTTTTTTAAGGATGTATAGATCTTTTTATTGGAAAACAAGACAAAAATAGGCCTGATTAAGAAAATTATTTTTGCAGTGCAGGAGATGAGATCATAACTGTGTTGCTTGCAGACAAATTTGTAAGTTGTAGAATAAAGCTGATGTTAAAACTGCAGTCTCTTTTTCTCTGTTTTATTTTAAAAGGTAGACGAAGTACAGTCAAAATCAGTGTGCACAATTGCATTAGCATCCTCTCTCTTCATAGGAAATTTGAAGGACATATTTTAAGAGCAAATCTGTTTTGGGGATTAAGTTTGAAATTTTCTTATCTTTCCATGTGAATAAACCATTATTCCTGTCTGACCATGAAAGGCTTTCTGTAATTAATGATTTGTCTACTTAAAATTAACATATTTTTGGGACATGCTAGGATGCAAGGTCAAAAATCAGGCAGACAATGCAAGGTGGTCATCGGGGGACTGATACACTATTACACTTTGTTACAACTGTATCCATTGCATTAGAAACATGGTAGCAAATAGTCCTTCTAACGTTGTGTTAGCATTAAGTCAGTCAGAAAGCTTAGAAAATAAAATAAATAGACATTACACAGTGGGGTGGATGGATGGATGGATGTGCATGAGTTTGGTTTGATGTGTGTTCATGTCTTCATTGCCTCGTATCAGGGTTAAAAAAGAAAGAAGAGTTTTAGCTGTCAGAATTTATACATATGCAAGCAAATTGGAAAACAAGCATATTGGAAAACAATCGGAGTATAAAATGAAATCCCTTGACATTTGTGCTTTTTTCAGTTGATTACACTGTATTCAGCACAAACTGGGCTACAATAATATGTAAAGAACATGTACATGTTTGTATTTTTGAGAACATAACATTTATGCATGGTTTTTGAAAAAACTAAAATTGTAAGTCACTGAAATAAGGCCATATCACATACTAAACATTTGTTCACAAGACTTTTGAGAACTGGATCTTGTAGCCTAGAGTTTTTGCTACAAAAATGATGTGAAACCATCCTGATCACTCATTCATACAAAACAATATAGTCATTTAACTTTTGTAAGACACTTTTAGTGTTAGAAAGGCCATATCCGAGGAGGCGTGGATGATCATGAATATTGAAGTGATTCACAACTGAGGAGACAAAGACCCCTCCCCTGAGAGAGGATGAATGTGAGGAGACTTAATGATTGAATGTATTTTTTGTAGCTTATTCACAAAATCAAGTTTAAGTTAATAGAAGTAATCTGACTATACATTTTCTTTACATAAAGACTTTACTTAAAAACTTTAGACCTACACTACCATTTAAAAGTTTTTAGATCTGTAAGATTTTTTAATGTTTTTAAAAGAAGTCTCTTCTGCTCACCAAGGCTGCATTTATTTGATCCAAAATACAGCAAAAACAGTGATACTGTGAAATATTTTTACAATTTAAAATAACTTTTCTATTTGAATATATGTCAGGTGTATTTTGTTGATTCATGTCTTTTATTTTGAAAAAAAAAAAATTTGTTCCCTAGTCATGTGATGTCTTGTTTTCCATCCATGTTCATGTGTCATGTTTTCATTGGTTTATTGTTTAATTATCTTGTTATCAGTTCTGTTTGTTCATTGGTTTATGTTCTCCCAAGTCTTGTATTTAAGCCCTCATGTTTTCATTGTCTGGTTGTCAAGTATTGAATGTGAATGTTTATAGTCAATTCATAGTCAAGTTCATGTTTAGTTTAGTTCACGTGTAGTTAGGGTTTTGGATTTCACGTACTTTGTAAATAAACCGCACTTGGGTTCTCTACACTTCGTCTTCGTCATTGCCAGCAGCCAACAACGTTACAATATATTGTAAAATGCTATTTATTCCTGTGATCAAAGCTGAATTTTCAGCATCATTACTGCAGTCTTCAATGTCACATGATCCTTCAGAAATCATTCTAATATGCTGATTTTCTAATATGGGCATATTTACAGCACATTTTACACATTTACACCCGAACAGATATTTGCAAGCACAAGCTTCGTTGATGATGAGGCAGCATAAAAAAAAAAGTTTATATAATCTAAACATTCATATTATTTTTATATCATATTACATATATTTATATCATACAGCATACAATTTAAATACCTGCTTTAGCTGAAACATTTAAATGTAACTAAATCTTGCCTATTAGGACATATTTCAAATTTCAATACTCTGAATCCTGGCTGGCAATTCTGGAAATAGTCCAACTAGTAAAATATGTACATGTTTATATAAAATAGCATATCAACTAATATGTAAGTAAAACTAAAAGACTTACTCATCTGGAATTGTATCCTCGGCTGGATCGAGTCGCTCTTCAAAATACAAACATTCATTGTCGGAGTCCCGCTCTTCTTCTGAGGAAAATTTGAACACTTCGTCACTATCCAGGACCATCTGTAGAGCTTCCTCACCTGTGTAGCATGCCATCTTTCAAACGCTCAGAAAGTGAATGAATCTGATGATGAACTTGATGTTTTTTAAGGCATTTTTGGGGGGCGTTTACCATTTGCATTGATCACCTCAGCACGTTACCATATGAATACCGTGCTCTGCTGATGGGTGTGATCACATTAGGGATAATTAGCTGAGCCAGGAGAAACTGCACATCGCTTTGTTTCATACAGATTACATTGCAGGAGAATATTAGTTTTGAATTGTTTTATTTAAAAGTAGATATTTTAAGCTTTCTTTAGACATATGTTTCATGTTTGTCTAATAAGTATTTGTGGTGTTTCAGTTCATTTTTGTGACGCGTTGCAGAAAGATGCTCGCGGAGACAGAGACAGCTGAAAGCGCACCCTGTTTATTTTCTTTATTTTACAAAAGCACAAGGTTTTGTTATTGTGAGTGTACACAAATAAAAGTAGACATATGGTCTCTACTGATGACTTACACTTATCTGTATGCCCAAAAATGACAGAGTATTTTAAGTTGTTTCCCCTGTTATGAGGAAAAAATCCAGCAGTTCGCGCCGGCGCGTCCGTCGACCCCAGAGGGTTCATCTTTCTCATGAATCATATCTCTATTACATAATACATAGTGTACATTCTGTGCTTTAAGAGGTTGAGATCTGTATTGTGACCCACTTGTCACAATATCATGTTATCATTGTGCTACTTTTGTATCTTCTTACATGGAAATGAATTCATATGATGCTTTCGGGTGTGGGATCACATGTTATAGCTTATATGCAACCAATTAAAAGTAAAAACCATAAAATGCATCTTCATATAAATTTAGGACACTTTCACCATTTTGACAATGATAAAAAAAATTTAACCTTAAATATGTACAAAAATATATTTACCACATATAATTTCCCTAGCATATTTGAGGTCTGAACATATGTCAGTGGTCCTAAAAGTGGCTACAAGGGTCTGTGCATAATATACAATAAATAGAAACAGACAGCTAAGATACAATTGTTAACATTTCCAACCACATGAGACCGGAACTCTGAGGGTTTCACATTATAAAATGATAAACAGACATTTCTAATTGGCTTGTTTAACTTCCACATGCTAACAAGACAATGAAACAGGCAGTATGCACAAAGACTCACATGTCCAACAACAGGTAAATGAAGATCAGAAGTGCAGATCACAGCAGAGTGGCCTAGCCACATGGATGAGAACAATGTTTTGTGGTGGCAAGTGTGACTTGTAAAATATCTTAAAAATACACTTTCACATACAATGTTTCTGTAACAATTTAGAAAAAGGACATATGGTCCATGTGATGAGTTTTATTAATAAATATAATATACAGTATAACAATTCAGTCTAACAATCCAGCACTACCCAGAGATCACTTGTTTTCACACACACACAACACACAAAACTTAGATCATCATAATAATATCAGAATAGCAGCACCAGTTCTATGGTTTTAGACAGAACATTATATGAAATGAAACTCAACCAACTTTCTTGTTTTTAGGGAGTGTGGACCAGAGCTGATAAAGACTCAGGTATTTGTTTGAATTACTATCTGTTTTGTTTGGTTTGATGTTTGATATGGTGGACACATAATTCTTTGCTTTCATAAACTGCAAAGATAATGAAAAGACAAAAGCATGATCTAATTGATTCTTTGAAAATAAATGGAAGAATTAGTGTTAGGAGATGACCAACTATAAACAAGAAAATGTGATCAGCTGCAGATAAAAATGTGATTTGAGGACATCCTTCTGACTGATGTTGCAAATGAAAGACTAAAAAGGTTAAACAAGCACAGTAAACACCTTGGCAGTAGCAGAAGGTAATAACATGGAACAGTGGTGAACCTTCCCAGGAGCGGCCGGCCGACCAAAATTACCCCAAGAGCGCAGCGACGACTCATCCAAGAGGTCACAAAGACCCCACAACAACATCCAAAGAACTGCAGGCCTCACTTGCCTCAGTTAAGGTCAGTGTTCATGACTCCATAAGAAAGAGATGGGGCAAAAATGGCCTGCATGGCAGAGTTCCAAGACGAAAACCACTGCTGAGCAAAAAGAACATTAAAGGCTCGTCTCATTTTTGCCAGAAAACATCTTGATGATCCCCAAGACTTTTGGGAAAATACTCTGTGGACTGACGAGACAAAAGTTGAACTTTTTGGAAGGTGTGTGTCCCATTACATCTGGCGTAAAAGTAACACCGCATTTCAGAAAAAGAACATCATACCAACAGTAAAATATGGTGGTGGTGGTAGTGTGATGGTCTGGGGCTGTTTTGCTGCTTCAGGACCTGGAAGACTTGCTGTGATAAAATGGAACCATGAATTCTGCTGTCTACCAAAAAATCCTGAAGGAGAATGTCCGGCTATCTGTTCGTGACCTCAAGCTGAAGTGAACTTGGGTTCTGCAGCAGGACAATGATCCAAAACACACCAGCAAGTCCACCTCTGAATGGCTGAAGAAAAACAAAATGAAGGCTTGAGTGGCCTAGTCAAAGTCCTGACCTGAATCCTATTGAGATGCTGTGGCATGACCTTAAAAAGGCAGTTCATGCTCAAACCCTCCAATGTGGCTGAATTACAACAATTCTGCAAAGATGAGTGGGCCAAAATTCCTCCACAGCGCTGTAAAAGACTCATTGCAAGTTATCGCAAACGCTTGATTGCAGTTGTTTCTGCTAAGGGTGGCCCAACCAGTTATTAGGTTTAGGGGGCAATCACTTTTTCACACAGGGCCATGTAGGTTTGGATTTTGTTTTCCCTTAATGACAACTTTCATTTAAAAATGCATTTTGTGTTTACTTATCTTTGACTAATATTTAAACTTGTTAGACAGCAATTGTATGCAAGAAAAGCTGATGACCTGTTTGTAGTATTGACACTTCATACTGTCTAATGCAGAAGAACACTATTCTTCCTGTGCTGGCCAATTTCCTTTCTGAGAAAAAAGTATATAGAATGTGGGTTTTAAAAAAAACCCCAGCACAGTAAAGTTAAAGAAAGGTGATGAGTTCCTGTTGCTTCATTCTCTTTTGCTAATCTGAGACCAGTTTTGTTTTTCACATCACAAAAATAATAATAGTTGCTATTGGAAGCTAGCAAGCTACAGCAAGAAAAATTTTAAACAGTTTCAGGAATTACTATAAGAATTCAGAAGTTGCATATTGGAAAATTATGTTAATGTAAACAGAGGTTTAAGTACAGACAGAGAGTATTTATTAGAGACAGGCCACTTCTATTCAAATGAATGGGAGAATGTAGAGCTTCTTGGTTGGGCGTTCTAAGTGCCAACGGTCAACAGATGAATAGAAAGGAAGTTCCAACATACAGATAAAAGAGCCAATCACCTTTTAGATACAGACATCGCATGTCAATCAACTCAAGAACGCAGATGCGCTTGTTATACAAGCCGGAAAAAATTGCGTTTTTAACGTAATACGAGGTAATGAAGCACAATTTACTCCACCTTTGACCAGCCCCAACCAGTAGGTGGCTGAATGTGAAAGTTCAAGTCACTTCAGCACCTGAGTGTGGAAGTGAAATTGGAGATTTACAGTTAAAAAAGGAAGAAGGACTTTTGATCTATTTCTCACTCACACTCATATCACTTCAGAAGAAATGGATTTAACCACTGGAGTCTTATCGATTATTTTAAACTGCCTTTTGGGCCTTCAAAGTTCTGGTCACCGTTCATTTGCATTGCGAGGACCAACGGAGCAGATATATTATAAGAATCTTCATTTGTGTTCTGCAGAAGAAAGTCATACACATCTGTGATGCAATGAGGGTGAGTAAATAAGAGAATTTCCATTTTGGCGTGAACTATCCCTTTAAGCACTTTGAGTGTAGTGTCAGAAAAGTACTGTACAAGTGTAACGTTCATTCAACGATCATTCATTACCGGTGTGCTTCAGGTCATTGTCTTGTTTCATCACCCAACCTCTCTTATGCTTGGGGTCATGGACTGCTGCTCTGACATTCTACTCTAAAATGTCTTGATACACTTTTTAATAATTTGATCCCTCAATGATTGCAAGGCATCCAGGCCCTGAGGCAGCAAAGCAGTCCCAAACCATTATGCTCCCCAGAGGTGGGTAGAGTAGCCAAAAACTGTACTCAAAAGTACAATTACTTTAAAAAACAATAATTACTCAAGTAGATGAAAAGGTACTAACATAAATAATTACTTGATTAAGAGTAAGAAAGTATCCAATTAAAAGAGTACTCAAGTAGTGAGTAACTTGTTACTTTCACAAATGACATAATGGACGTTAACTCCCCTATATTCCATTACTTAATAGACATTAAACATGTCTTTCAGAATTATTATTAAATGGAAATTCTGTCATCATTCACCATCATGTTGTTCCAAACCCATATTACTTTCTTTCTTCCATGCAACACAATAAGGAGATTTTAGACAGAATGTTAGCCTTGGTCACCATTTAATTTCAGTGAATGTGTTTTTTCTCCATATTTTGAAAGTGACTGGTGACCGAGACTGTCAGTCCCTAACATTCTGTCTAACATATTGTGTTCCACATAATACAAAGGGTCACATGGGTTTGGAACAACGTGAGGGTAGGGAAATGACACAATATTAAATTATAGTTTCACTTTAAAGGGATAGTTCACCCAAAAATGTTAATTCTTTCATCATTTACTCACCCTCATGTCATCCCAGATGTGTATGACTTTCTTTATTCTGCAGAACACAAATTAAGATTTTTAGAAGAATATTTCAGCTCTGAGGCCAAAGTTTTTATGCTCCAAAAAGCACATAAAGGCAGCACAAAAGTAATCCAGAAGACTCAAGTAGTTAAATCCATATCTTCAGAAGTGATACGATAGGTGTGGGTGAGAAACAGATGAATATGTCATTTTTTGCTAGACATTCTTCTCCCTGCCCAGCAGGAGACAATATGCTGAGAAGAATGTGAATCACCAAAAACACTGATCTGTTTCTCATCCACACCCGTCACATCACTTCTGAAGATACCGTTTTAACCACTGGAGTCTTATGGATTACTTTTATGCTGACATATGCAATTTTGTTTAGCTTTAAAATGTTGCCACCCATTCACTTGTATTGTATGGACCTACAGAGCTGAGAAATTCTTCTAAAAATCTTCATTTGAGTTCAGCAGATGAAAGAAAGTCATACACATCTGGGGTGGCATGAGTAAATAATGAGAAATTAAATTTTGGGGTGAACTATTCCTTTAAGAGCTCTTGTCAGATCTGGATTTGTCAATAAGAGAGGTTTGGAAACATTTCTAGTAATTATTACGGTGAAAAACGTGAAAATGTCCCACAAGGGCATTATATAAAAAAATGCTGAAATATAAATCAAAGTAAGATCATGCTTTATTAATGCCTACTTTCACTATTTCATAGCTTTTAAAGTCCTGCATGGATTCTTATTTCAGTATAGTTACAGTTTTCAGTGTCAAAAGAATTTAGATCATTAGTTCTGTACAGCAGTACAACTGCTCTCTTAACACAGAGTACGCAGCCTGTGTAGGGCACCAACCCCAGTCGCAGAACACTCGCTGTGTCTGAAACCGCCCCCCTATCCATTATATAGTGCACTATTTCAGGTGTCTGCCATTTTATAGGAGTGTCTGAATTCTTAGTGAGTCACTCATTCCCTACTTTTGTTCACTCATTCTTACCCACAATGCCCCCAATTTCGAGTGTTCATTTGATGTACACTCGACAATGGTTAGTTGTCCATAATCCACCACGGGGAAGACGTACGAGCTGGGAGTTTACTGCTTCCTTCGCTCCTGCAATGTTTTATTTAATGTTGAATGTATTAAATTACTTTGACAAATCATTACTTAAGGATTAGGGTTATAATAACCCTAACGATTATGAAAACAAGATAAGAGATAAAACGATTATTGTGCCACGTTCCATTTTGCAATGAAACACCCCGGCATTATATCTTTAAAGCATCCTTTAATAACAACAACATATAGAGGCAAAATATACAGATACATTTTTAAAATGTACTCTTTATTTGATAAAATGTGTTTACTCTTTATATTAACACACAGTATATTAAAAATGACAAACAGAATGATTTATTGTATTAATATATTATTTAAGAATTACCAGTAAGACAAGTATTTTAAAAAGTTCATGTGACGTCGTTTCTGTGACAGTCCTTAGAGCTCCAACACCGTGTATACGTCAGCGTCCGAATTCACTCACTCATTTCGTTCACTCACTGCTGAGATATAGTGCACTCACTGCCATTCACTATATAGGAAATAGTGAATGAATGAACCACTTCGGACACAGCCACTCTCTTCGCCATAGGATCACCTCGCGCCCGCACATCTCTCACGCGAGTGCCTCGCACCCTCCGCTGTGCACTTGCAGAAATGCTGTCTGTTCGCGCTCCAGTTGTCAATCACACGGACGGCAGAGCAAAAGGTATATACACTTAACTTTGTTTACATAGATTTATACAGTTTATCAGCCCAAAGTAGCTGTAATAGTTTCCAGTAAATGCATAAATACTACTCATGACATGCGGGACAAAGCACGCGCTGATATATTGCTGCGCTGATTTAAAAATGTACACTTAAAAACTGATGTCATAAGAGCCCAGTTACATTATCAGTGGCATATTTAGGCATGGGCAACATGGGCAGTTGCCCAGGGTGGCATCACACCAGGGACAACACGGGCAGCCCCCCTCCCCCCACTTCACCCAGGGCGCCATACAGGCTAGAACTGTTACTGTACATTATCACCCTGAAAATGACCATCACATTACACAGAAAAGCCTGTGTCAGCATTAGAGCCAAAACTTACCTCAGCGTGCTGCCTTAAATTGAAGCTGTGATTTTAATCTTGAAATATCCACTTGCCTTGGTGTTAAACGAAGGCATTGCATGACAAACTATTCTTTTTTTTTTTTTTTCCACTGTGCAGAGCGAAGAAAGAGTTTCACTTTGAAGAGTTTAATGCTGCAGCACTGATGACTTGAGTGACAGTCTGTGTCAGCTCGTGCAGCTGTGTGAACTTCTGCTCTCGTAAAAGTCCCATTCAATAACCTCTCAACTTACACATTAACTCAAATTAAACCCAGTAATGTAACGACAGGAAGTAAAAAAAAAAAAAAAATTCATTCAAAATTTAATTGAGTGTAAAAAGTACCCACTTTTAAACCGACTCTAAAAAGTAGATATTTTTTCCAAAAAGTTACTCAAGTGAATGTAACAAAGTAAATGTAGTGCATTACTACCCACCTCTGATGCTCCCTTCACCATGCTTAACAGTTGTTAAAGAGGTTTTGGTGTTGGTGTTCTGTGCCATTTTTCCTCCACACGGAGGATTGCACAAATTTACAAAGATGTTTAACTTTAACCAACTACAGAACATTCCCCCAAAAGCGTTTGTGGAACATGTAGGTGATCATGTGAAAACTTGAGAAGTGCCACAATTATTTTAAATTTATTTTTAACAGCAGTGGTTTTCATCATGGTATCCTTACATGAACACTGTCATTGCTCATTTTTATCATATTTTTATAGTGGACACATAAGACATGTTGTAGTTTGTAGAGTTTTCTAGATGTTTTGCAGTTACCTTTGGGTTTTTCCTCACTTCTTTCAGGATTGCCCATTCCCCTTTGCACTACCCAGACTCCTAGGGAGAGTAGCAACAGGCCTGAATTTTCCCCATTTACAGACAACTAGTCTTATTGTGGACTGATGAACACCCAGGTCTTTGACAATGCTTTTGAAGCCTTTTCCAGCTTTGTGCATCTCCTAAGGTCCTGTAAAAGTTTAGGGATCAAGGAATGGTTCACACCAACCAATCTTTCTTAAGAGAAACAGATTTGTCAGTAACCAGGCTTTGTGTGCGTTTATTTAAAGGGCAGTGCACCTGTTCAACCCATGCTACCAATCTCATCTCCTAAATTAAATCACCTGGCCTCATTTAGCTAATGGAAAAGTCATTAACAGAGGTTCACTTACTTTTTCCAGTCTGAACTGTAAATAATTACTCAATGTCTTCAATTCAATTTTGGAAAGTACAACTGTTTGTGTGTGTCAGATTGTGTTTGTCTATGTATAAATGTGACTTAGAAGATCAGACCACATTTTATTTGTAATCAGTGCAGAACTTCAGGTAATTCCAAAGGGTTTGCAAACTTTTACTTGCAACTGTGAATAAATTATTAAAATATAAAGAAATCAAAGCTATAAACAACAAATATTGCCATCATAGTATTCTTATACTTTTCCAATCTTTGTATCAGAATAATCATAATCTATTCTGCCTCCATTTGCATTTTTTTCCCAGTTCATAGTTTGTTCCAGAATCCACTTTAAGTTATTTGATTGTAGAGTACAATGGCTCATCCTGTCCTTGGTCTGGACAAACAGAGAAAAACAGTAATCTGTCAGTATATTAAATAATGTTGGAATTAATTATTTACATTTTAGGACATCACAGGTTATAGAAAATATGTATTGTTTGTAATGTTTTTGAGTTGGATAAATTGTTTTTGGTATAACGGGTACATTTTGGCCAATAAATCCTTAAAGGTAAAGTCCACCCAAAAATATAATATCTGTCATCATTTACTCACCCATGTTGTTCCAAACCTGTATAACTTTCTTCTGTGGAACACAAAAGGAGATGTTAGGCTGTATATTACACCCCTAACATTCTGCCTAACATCTTTTGTTTTCTACAAAAGAGAAAAAGTCATACAGGTTTGGAAAAACATGGGTGAGAAAATGACAGAATATTTATTCTTTTTTTTTTTTCATTTTGGGGTGAACGATCCCTTTATATCACTCTATTGAGTATACAGTTTTTCATCTCATTCTACATCTCCTTAGAAGAAAACTCTCAAAATTCTTTACCAGTGAGATTCTCCTTTGACTCCGACTCTGATATCAAAGTATACGTGTGATCAGCAATCTCCTTGCTTTGACCTGAGTATTGATTTAAAAAAAATATATTTTATTATCTCTCCATTTATTAAAAATATATCCATCAACACCAATATAACCACACAAAAACAAGAAAACAATCACATCCTGTAAACTGTGAAAATGTCCTGTATTACCAAGATTAACTATATTAGGGTCTCCAGCCAAGTAATATACGGTGTCATTTTGCTTTTGTGGGGGAACTGCTGTAAGAGGAGATAAAGACTTCTGTAAATATGTTGTCGTTATTTATATAAGGCAATAAGATAGCTCATACAAACAGAATATTGTGAAAACATTTACCAGGTTGTGCTGTAGAATCACCATTATCTACAGTCTCATATATATTCACCTTCTCCTTTTTGTTAGTAATGACAGCTGGAAAACCCAGGGAAAAGCAGCACTTATTAGCATATATTTTATTTGTCATTTATATGGCATGTGTCTGGGGGGATTGATAATTGAACATTGTGAATTCAGAATTATTTTTCATTATGCTTCATTTAAAATGTTTAAAGTTGCTGTATAACATGATTTTTGTGTTAGTAAATGAACTTCTGGTATATGACTGAATAGAACCTACAAGCAACAGTCACATAAGCTTTTTTTTAGCCCTGTAAATAAGTACTATTGCATCTTATTCAAATATCAGTTTGTATAAGAAGATGCAATCAAAATTAGAGCTCTTTTTTGTGAGAGTATAGAGTTATAGCTATAGTTTGAAGAGGGAGTTAATAATCAAAATTATCACATGAACATCCTTTTCCATAAAACTAGTTAATAGATTCTCACCTTTCCTTTTGATACATGCCAGTATCAAGAGTACGAGGGCCACAAACACAACTCCACAGGAGACTGCCACGATAACACCAACAGAATCTAGAAAAGCATTCAGACATTTTGTTTTTTTGAGAGTTTAATTTTTGATTAATTTTCAATTAGAATACACACAATCAAGACAGAATGACACCTTTAAATACCACTTTTTAACACATTCTGTAAACATTTTGCTGTAGTGGGAGAATATTTCGAAGATTTAATGAGACCTCAGCCCATTTAACGTCAGTCCTATGATTACATTTGCAAAAGAGCAAAAACAAACTGTACATGGGATTTACAAAACCTTTAAAACTGTCAGAGAGAAGATTTCAAGAATACTGATGATTCAGCTAGATGATACATGACAAACAATTTTCCCTTTGATCAAGAAAAGACTTTGACTCTGCTAGTTAATATAAAAGAAAACTGCAATATTTTAATTAACCTGGTGTTGTTGTCATAGTTCAACATACTGTATATGCCTGTGCTTTTTTGTCTGATATTTGTGGACCATAAAATATCATTAGACCTGGAACAAACAGTCAAATGTACCTGCTGAGGTGAATTTTGGGTGGGTGTTAGATTGAGTGCTCTTGGATTCTTTGACACTTTGTGAAATCACTGTAGTTATGGGGGTCACTAGAAGACAAAAGAAGAATGACACCATCATTTTTGCACTGCTAAATGGACAGCCAAATAAAAAAAAATCATAAGCCACGAGATTATCCATAAAACATGTCATTATGCTAATATTCATTCATTTAGAGTGACAATGTCTCTCCGATTTTCTATAATTTCTCTTCCAAATTTACACCTAATGATTTACCACACAGCAAATGGAAAATTTGGTATGCATTTAACTCTATATACTGTAGGCTGGTGCCTATGTGCTATTTTGCCTAATATTTATACACCATAACAGAAAAAAGCCCAAGAAAATGGTCTTCTAATCTAATTAGAATTGGAACAAACAGTCAAATGTACCTGTTGAGGTGAATTTTGGGTGGGTGTTAGATTGAGTGCTCTTGGATTCTTTGACAGTGCTTCTTTGTGAACTCACTGTAGTTATGGGGGTCACTAGAAGACGACAAAAGAAGAATACTGACACCATAATTTTTGCACTGCTAAATGGACAGCCAAAGGAAAAAATCATAAGCCACATGCCTATCCATAAAACATGTCATTATGCTAATATTCATTCATTTAGAGCGACAATGTCTCTCCGATTTTCTACAATTTCTCTTCTAAATTTACACCAACAAATGATTTACCACACAGTAAATGGAAAAAGTGGTATGCATTTAACTCTATATACTGTAGGCTGGTGCCTA